>NC_091980.1:312461820-312761820 GCF_044704955.1 Pristiophorus japonicus | reverse complement strand
TCCCGTTTCTCGTCGCCAATGTAAAGTCCTTACTCTGCAGCATGAAACCACACGAGGCACATTCTGGGGACAAGGTCACTCCGTGACCTTAACTCTTTATTTCAGGACTCCAGAAGTGATGACCCTGTGTGGGATCTCCCTTTATATACCTGAGTGATCAGGTAAGGAGTGTCTCCCACAAGTTCACCCCCTGTGGTCAAGGTGTGCATCTAGATTGAGTGTATACAGTGATACAGTGGTGTTACATTGTGGCTACAAACATGACACTCCGGATCCGGAATGTCAGGTACCCACTGGAGCAGGAAAATCCACAACTCTTAAGTAGTAAAAATGTTGAGCAGATCTGTCACACTCCAGATGTCACATTCCACGTGGCACACTTTTGGTGTCATTTGAGAAGGTGGTGGTGAACTGCTGCAGTCCGTGTGGTGAAGGTGCTCCCACGGTTAGGGAGGGTGTTCCAGGATTTTGAGCCAGCGACAGTGAAGGAACGGCGATATATTTCCAAGTCAGGATGGTGGAGGGGAACTTGTAGCTGGTGGTGTTCCCATGCACCTGCTGCCCTTGTCCTTCTAGGTGGTGGAGATCGTGGGTTTGGGAGGTGCTGTTGCTACAAAAAAATACACTCCAAATTACCAGGAGCAACACAACGGTAACTCATCCAGCACTTTTATGTATATATTTTCAGACTTGGGAAGAGTACCTTGACTTGCATGCTCTGTTATGCCCCTCAAGCTAAACCCCTTCCCCATTAAGGGGTTTGCAGCTTTGAAAGTGGATACGTCCCCAGGCCCGGATGAAATGTTGTTAAGCGCAGCAAAAGAGGAAATAGCAGAGGCTCTGACCATCATTTTCCAATCTTCTCTGGCTACAGGTGTGGTGCCAGAGGACTGGAGGACAGCTAATGTGGTACCTTTGTTTAAGAAGGGAGAAAGGGATAGACCAAGTAATTACAGGCTAGTCATAAAGTTATTGGAAAAAATCCTGAAGGACAGGATAAATCTTCGTTTAGAAAGACATGGCTTAATCAAGGACAGTCAGCACGGATTTGTTAAGGGACGGTCGTGTCTGACTAACTTGATTGAATTTTTCGAGGAGATAACCAGGAGGGTCGATGAGGGCTGTGCGTGTGATGTAGTGTATATGGATTTTAGCAAGGCTTTTGATAAGGTCCCACATGGCAGACTGGTCACAAAGGTAAAAGCCCATGGGATCCAGGGCAAAGTTGCAAGTTGGATCCAAAATTGGCTGAGAGGCAGGAAGCAAAGGGTAATGGTTGATGGGTGTTTTGTGACTAGAAGGCTGTTTCCAGTGGGGTTCCACAGGGCTCAGTACTGGGTCCCCGTTTTTTGTGGTATATATCAATGATTTAGATTTGAATATAGGGGGTATGATTAAGAAGTTTGCAGATACAGAAATAGGCCGTGTGGTTGAAAATGAAGAAGAAAGCTGTGGACTGCAGGAAGATATCAATCTACTGGTCAGGTGGGCAGAACAGTGGCAAATGGAATTTAATACAGAGAAGTGTGAGGTGATGCATTTGGGGAGAGCTAACAAGGAAAGGGAATACACATTAAATTGTAGGACACTGAGAAGTGTAGAAAAACAAAGGGACCTTGGAGTGCAGGCCACAGATCCCTGAAGGTAGCAGGCCAGGTAGATAAGGTGGTTAAGAAGCCATAGGGAATGCTTGCCTTTATTAGCTGAGGCATAGAATACAAGAGCAGGGGGGTTATGTTTGAACGGTATAAAACACTACTTAGGCTACAGCTGGAGTACTGCGTGCAGTTCTGGTCACCGCATTACAGGAAGGATGTGATTGCACTGGAGAGGGTACAGAGGAGATTTACGAGCATGCTGCCGGGAGTGGAGAATCTTAGCTACGAGGACAGATTGGATAGACTGGGGCTGAGGGGAGACCTCATTGAGGTGTATAAAATTATGATGGCCCTAGGTATAGTGGATAGATAGGGTATATTTCCCTTAGCAGAGGGGTCAACAAGGGGGCATAAATTTAAAGTAATTGGTAGAAGGTTTAAAGGGGTTTTGAGGAGAAATTTCTTCAAGTAAGAGGTTTGTGGGTGTCTGGAACTCACTGTCTGAAAGGGTGGTAGAGGTAGAATCTACTGTGTTCCTAACACAGATGAGACTGCAGGGAGGGAGGTTAAAGTAACAATGACCTCAGTCTTTATTGAGACACTCCAGAGTGAGGAACAGGCCTTAGGGGCCGGCTTATATACAGTGCTCCCAAGGGATGCTGGGATCTCTTGGGACTTCAGGGGATGCGCTCCCTGGTGACGGAACATGGGAGTGCATGCTTTACAGATACACAACATCACTCCCCCCCGCAAAATCAAAGTGAAAACTATTTACAAGGTGAGGCGGTCGGGAGCCTTTCTTTCCCTGGTGGACTGCCTCGGTACAAATGTCTGTTCTGGTGTGTTGGCTGTGCCCTCGCTGGGCTGGCGTGTTGTTGGCCCTGCAGGGCTGCTGGGTGAGCCTGGCCTTGTTGGGCTGTTGCGCGTGATGGGTTCGATTTCCTGGTCCGGGGTGGTGTCGTTGATCCTTTGGGTGTGTGTTGTGGGCTCGAAAAAGGTGGTGTCTGCTGTGAGTTGTTCAGGGCAGTCTGTGAACCGCAGCCTCGTTTGGTCCAGGTGCTTTCTGCAAATTTGTCCATTGTCTAGTTTGACTACAAACACCCTACTCCCTTCTTTAGCTATCACCGTGCCCGCAATCCACTTGGGACCATGTCCATAGTTTAGCACATACACAGGGTCATTCAGATCAATTTCCCGTGACACAGTGGCGCGACCATCGTTTACATTTTGTTGCTGCCGCCTGCTCTCTACCTGACCATGCAGGTTGGGGTGAACCAGCGAGAGTCTGGTTTTAAGTGTCCTTTTCATGAGTAGCTCAGCCGGGGGCACCCCTGTGAGCGAGTGGGGTCTCGTGCGGTAGCTGAGCAGTACTTGGGACAGGCGGGTTTGGAGTGAGCCTTCTGTGACTCGTTTAAGGCTCTGTTTGATGGTTTGTACTGCCCGCTCTGCCTGCCCATTGGAGGCTGGTTTAAACGGGGCCGAGGTGACATGTTTTATCCCATTGTGGGTTATGAATTCTTTAAATTCGGCACTGGTGAAACATGGCCCGTTGTCACTGACCAGTATGTCAGGCAGGCCGTGGGTGGCAAACATGGGCCTCAGGCTTTCAATGGTGGCGGTGGCGGTGCTTCCCGACATTATTTCACATTCAATCCATTTTGAAAAAGCATCCACCACCACCAGGAACATTTTACCGAGAAACGGGCCCGCATAGTCGACATGGATCCTCGACCATGGTCTGGAGGGCCAGGACCACAAACTTAGTGGTGTCTCTCTGGGCGTGTTGCTCAACTGAACACAAACGCTGCATTGCCGGACACAAGATTCTAAGTCAGAGTCGATACCGGGCCACCACACGTGGGATCTGGCTATCGCTTTCATCATTACTATACCCGGGTGTGTGCTATGGAGATCCGAGATGAACATCACTACGCGGTTACCCCACAACAGGCAGTCTGCCTGAATGGACAGCTCGTCCTTTCGCCGCTTGATTAGCTCTTGCATTTCAACAGGGATGCTGGCCCAGCTCCCATGCAGCACACAGTTTTTTTACTAGTGACAGCAGAGGATCTTGGCTGGTCCAAGTCCTAATCTGGCAGGCCGTGACAGGTGATTTATCATTTTCAAACGCTTCCATGACCATCAACAAGTCTGTGGGCTGCGCCACCATCAACAAGTTTGCAGGCTGCGCCATTTCCACCCCCGTGGTGGGCAATGGTAGCCGACTGAGAGCATCCGCACAGTTCTCGGTGCCTGGCCTGTGGTGGATGGTATAGTTATACGCTGATAGTGCGAGTGCCCACCTTTGTATGCGGGCTGAGGCATCAGTATTTATCCCTTGTTTTCAGTGAACAGGGATATGAGGGGCTCGTGATCGGTTTCCAGCTCAAATTTGAGGCCAAACAGGTACTGATGCATTTTCTTTACCCCGAACACACACGCTAATGCCTCTTTCTCAATCATGCTGTAGGCCCTCTCGGCTTTAGACACTCTCCTGGAAGCAGAGGCGACAGGTTGCAACTTCCCCGCAATGTTAGCTTGTTGTAATACACACCCGACTCCGTACGACGACGCATCACGTTTTAGACAGGTTATACAATACAAGCAGCTTGTTGGAGCATAAAATGTTTCTGGCTTTCTCAAAAGCAATTACTTGTTTTTTTCCCCACACTCAGTTCTCACCTTTACGCAATAAGATTCTTCATGAGGCTGTAGGTCGGTGCCCCGTAGACCGTGAGGAGGACCGCTCTCCTTTTTGCAGCGCTTCCTTCTCCGTCCAGCTACAAAGTACTGGTCTAGCCGTTCGACATAGGCTTCCCAGTCCTCACCCTACAAGAACTTCTCCAGGGTGCCCACAGTTTGCTGCATCTTTGCGTTGGATTCGTATACTCGTCGCCAGTTATTGTGTTCCTAACACAGATGAGACTGCACACAGGGAGGTTAAAGTAACAGTGACCTCAGTCTTTATTAAGACACTCCAGAGTGAGGAACAGGCCTTAGGGGCCGGCTTATATACAGTGCTCCCAAGGGATGCTGGGATCCCTTGGGACTTCAGGGGATGCAATCCCTGGTGGCGGAACATGGGAGTGCATGCTTTACAAATACACAACAGAAACCCTCACCACATTTAAGAAGTACTTGGATGTGCACTTGAAGCGCTGTAACCTGCAGGGTTACGGACCTAGAGCTGGACAGTGGGATTAGGCTGGATAGCTCTTTGTTGGCCGGCATGGACACAATGGGCCGAAATGGCCTCTTTCCATGCTGCAAACTTCTATGATTCTATGAAGCTCATGAACCTGTGTCCAAGTAGCCAGAAGCTCAGATCTCGATTGGATGAGGCATCTCATTAAATAATTACCATTTACCAAAGCAACCTTCTCTTTCCCTTTTAATGCAGGAATCCGTCCACTGACTTTTGGGTCTTCCACAACGCACTCCCACTGGAGCATTTTTAAGACATTTTACCTGTAATACAGTCCTTGGAACTGGTGCATAGTGGTACCTAAAGACCGACTGAATGTAACGTCAGACGATACACACACACTACCAGCTCCTCCTCATTGTCAACGCCCCATTAACTATATATATATATATTTTAAGTTCCTCCCCCCTCCACTTGAGATATTTGTTCACAGGCAACAGCTAAAATCTGTCACGGTGTCAAAATGGCCATTTTTGTGAGCTTGAACAGCAATTGTTCTCCTGGTGCTCTGGCCAATATTCCTCCCTCCGCCCACGCCTTTCATACCCTCAGCACTTTGCAAATAATGGACTGATATTGCCATTTAGTGGCTGTTGCTCTGTAGGCTAATATGGTAGCCAAGTTGCACATGGCAAGGTCCAGCAAACAGCAAAAGAGCGAGAGCAGATCATCTGTTTTGGATGGGGGTAGCCTCTCTTGCATGACTTGCACCCTCCATAAACTCCAACCTGTCCAAACTCTGTCACAAGTATCCTGCATCAAATCCTGTTCGCCCAACACCCCAGTCCTACTAAACCAAGTGTTATAAAAATTAGGAGCAGGAGTAGGCCATTCAGTCCCTCGAACCTGCTCCACCATTCAGTAAGATCACGGCTGATCTTCGACCTCAACTCCACTTTCCTGCCATATCCCTTGATTCTCTTAATATCCAAAAATCTATTGATCTTTGCCTTGAATATATTTAATGACTGAGCACCCTCAGCCCTCTGGGACAGAGAATTTCAAAGATTCACAATAGAAAAAAATTCTCCTCATCTCAGTCCTAAATGGCCGACCCCTTATTCTGAGATTGTGCCCCCAAGTTCGAGACTCACCAGCCAGAGAAAATACCCTCTCAGTATCTACCACACTTGATCAGCTCCGCTGGGCAGGCCACAATGTTCGTATGCCTGACACGAGACTCCCAAAGCAAGCGCTCTACTTGGAACTCCTTCACGGCAAACGAGCCAAAGGCAGGCAGAGGAAACGTTACAAGGACACCCTCAAAGCCTCCCTGATAAAGTGCAACATCCCCACTGACACCTGGGAGTCCCTGGCCATAGACCGCCCTAAGTGGAGGAGGTGCATCCGGGAGGGCGCTGAGCACCTCAAGTCTCGTCGCCGAGAGCATGCAGAAACCAAGCGCAGGCAGCGGAAGGAGCGTGCGGCAAACCAGTCCCACCCACCCCTTCCCTCAACTATCTGTCCCATCTGTGACAGAGACTGTGGTTCTCGACTGTGGACTGTACAGCCACCTAAGAACTCATGTTAAGAGTGGAAGCAAGTCTTCCTCGATTCTGAGGGACTGCCTATGATGATGACTACATATTCACCTCCTTTAAAAACTTCATCAAAATGCATCTTTTAGCCATTCCTCCTAATCTTTCCATTCCTGGTTCAGTACCATTCCGTACACCTGTCTGTGAAAGGTCGGCTTGTTTCAGGATGTTTTGACCATTGTTTCCCACAGAAACCATTTGGAAAAGTTAGTTTTAATGTTGGTTTTTAAAAAGTGTAGTGTATTCAGATAAGTTATTTAAAAAAAATGCTTGGGATTACAATCAATTAAGATGCTAATGAGTCATCTTTGATATCACAAAAAGTTTTAACACAAAAAGTTAGTGTGCAGGTACAGCAAGTAATCAGGAAGGCAAATGGAATGTTGGCCTCTATTGCAAAGGGGGATGGAGTATAAAAGCAGAAAAGTATTTAAGGAAGGATATACTTGCATTGGAGGCTGTTCAGAGAAGGTTCACTAGGTTGGTGCCAGAGATGAGGGGGTTGACTTGTGAAGATAGGTTGAGTAGGTTGGGCCTCTACTCATTGGAGTTCAAAAGAATGAGAGGTGATCTTATCGAAACATATAAGATAATGAAGGGACTCGACAAGGTGGATGCAGAGAGGATATTTCCACTCATAGGGGAAACTAAAACTAAGGGGCATAGTCTTAGAATAAGGGGCCGCCCATTTAAAACTGAGATGAGGAGAAATTTCTTCTCTCAGAGGGTTATAAATCTGTGGAATTCGCTGCCCCAGAGAGCTGTGGAGGCTGGGTCATTGAAGATATTTAAGGCGGAGATAGATTTTTGAGCAATAAAGGAGTAAAGGGTTATGGGGAGCGGGCATGGAAATGGAGCTGAGTCCATGATCAGATCAGCCGTGATCTTATTGAATGGCAGAGCAGGCTCGAGGGGTTAAATAGCCTACTCCTGCTCCTATTTCTTATGTTCTTTTGTAAATCATGCTACAACTGTACAGCGTATTGGTAAGGCCACACCTGGAGTACTGCGTACAATTTAAGTCTCCGTATTTAAGGAAGGATATATTTGCATTGGAGGCTGTTCAGAGAAGGTTCACTAGGTTGATTCCGGGGGTTGACTTATGAAGATAGGTTGAGCCTATACTTATTGGAGTTGAGAAGAATGAGAGGTGATCTTATTGAAATATATATGCTAGTGAGGGGGCTCAACAAGGTGGATGCAGAGAGGATATTTCCACTCACAGGGGAAACTAAAACTAGGGGGCATAGTCTCAGAATAAGAGGCTGCCCATTTAAAACTGTGAGGAGAAATTTCTTCTCAGAGGGTTATAAATCTGTGGAATTCTCTACCCCAGAGAACTGTGGAGGCTGGGTCATTGAAGATATTTAAGGCGGAGATAGACAGATTTTTGAGTGATGAGGGAGTAAAGGGTTATGGGGAACGGGCAGGGAGGTGGAGCTGAGTCCATGATCAGATCAGTTATGATCTTATTGAATGGCGGAGCAGGTTCGAGGGGCCGAATGGCCTTCTCCTGCTCCTATTTCTTATGTTCTTGCATTGTTTTCCCACAGACTGCAATTGAGCAACTCCTTAACCTGTCTCAGCAAACTGAATAAACCCTCACACTCGTTGTACTGGAAAGTCTTTGATCCAATTTTTTGGGCTGTGAACAGGGAGGTAGAAGCTGAGGCACAGGCGGAAGAGGCTTGCACTGAAGAAGGTGCAAAAATGATTTACGAAAATGTGAGGTTTTACCTATCGTGCAAGACTGAACAGGCTGGAGTTCTTTTCTCGAGAAGAGAGAAGACGGAGGGATGGTCTGACAGGTCTTTAAAGATTATGAACGTGTTCGATACCATAAACTTAAAAGTGTTTCCACTCGCAGGGAACACCAGAACTAGGGGCTATAAATATAAGATAGTCACAAATAAATTCAACAAGGAATTCAGGAGACACTTCTTTAGCCAGAGTGGGGAGGTTGAGACGAATTGCGTAGATGCATTTAATGGGAAGTAGGTAAGCACAAGGGGGATAAAGGAATATAAGGATATGTTGACAGGGTTAGATGAAGAACAATGAGAGAAGGCTCATGTGGAGTATAAACACGGGTATGGTCCGGTTGGGCCGAATGGCCTGTTTCTGAGCTGTAAATGCTTTGTAATGCTGCACAGGCAGTCAGGTTTATTTTAAGAGAAAGCTGTGGACTGAGAGATCAGAAATATGGAGGAACAATTAATAGAGCACTCAGAGGCAGGAAGCGTAGCGTGCTCGTTATTTTCTCTCATTCTGTGAAGCGTCACCTCCCATAAAAGATACTCAGACCACACGACAGAGGCCATAAAGCCAAGAAGGTATCGACAACAGATTCAAATTTGTAACAAGCTCCTTGGGATGTTAATGATGTCAGAGATGCTACATAAACGTAAGTTATTGTTGGTTGAAGTTGGAATGTGGGCCAGGAAACTGGAGCACATTTGTGCTTTTATTCCCAAATAGTACTGTGGGAACTATTACATCTACCTGAACAGATGACCTGAATTTAACATCTCATTTGAACGATGACACCTCTTGACAGCGCAGCACTGAAGTGTTGGCCTAGATTATGTGCTCAGAAACAAAAGTGTTCCAACTAAGTCAAGCTAACATCTAAAAGGACAACTGCAGTCAGCCTCAGTGGAAAGTCTGCCCCCCATACACCAACTCTCACCAAGTCCCGTTCATCCACCACCCCTGTCCTCGCTGACCTACATTGGCTGTCAATGAATTGATTCTAAAATGATCATTCTTGCTTTCAAATCCCTCCATGGCCTCGCCCCTCCCGAACCTCCTCCAGCTCTACAACCCTTCAAGATCTCTGCGTCCTCTGATTTTGGCCTCTTGCGGATCCCAATTTCCTTTGCATGCTTCCAGCTGCCTAAGCCCTAAGTTTAGTCATTCTCTCTCTAAACCTCTTGCCTCGTTTACAACACTCCTTAAAATCTACCTCTTTGACCAAGTGAGGCGGACTGGTCGGGCTGGGTGCTCTTTGCCTTTCCATCATTGTTCATAGTTTTATATGTATCCTTCAGGGCTGCTGACCGAGGGCCATGCAGCTCTTGGTCGGCCGGCGTGGACACGATGGGCCGAAATGGCCTCCATCTGCGCTGTAAATTTCTATGTTTCTACCTGTCCTAATATCCCCTTCTGTGGATCTATATCAAATTTTATATGTTAACGCTCCAGTGAAGCACCTTGGGACATTTTACTGCATTAAAGACGCTAAATAAATGCAAGTTCAAGAAGGATAGACAGAAAGGAAAAGGAGGCGGGGTGGCGTTGCTGGTTAAAGAGGAAATTAACGCAATAGTAAGGAAGGACATTAGCTTGGATAATGGGGAATCGGTATGGGTGGAGCTACGGAATACCAAAGGGTAGAAAATGCCAGTGGAAGTTGTGTACAGACCACCAAACAGTCGTAGTGAGGTTTGGGACAACATCAAACAAGAAATTAGGGATGCGTGCAATAAAGGTACTGCAGTTATCATAGGCGACTTTAAGCTACATATAGATTGGGCTAACCAAACTGGTAGCAATACAGTGGAGGAGGATTTCCTGGAGTGTATTAGGGATGGTTTTCTAGACCAATATGTCGAGGAACCAACTAGAGGGCTGGTCATCCTAGACAGGGTGATGTGTCATGAGAAAGGACTAATTAGCAATTTTGTTGTGCGAGGCCCCTTGGGGAAGAGTGACCATAACATGGTAGAATTCTTTATTAAGATGGAGAGTGACACAGTTAATTCAGAGACTAAGGTCCTGAACTTAAGGAAAGGTAACTTCGATGGTATGAGGCGTAAATTGGCTAGAATAGACTGGCGAATGATACTTAAAGGGTTGACGGTGGATAGGCAATGGCAAACATTTAAAGATCACATGGATGAACTTCAACAATTGTACATCCCTGTCTGGAGTAAAAATAAAACAGGAAAGCAGCAAACCTGAGGACTGGGAGAATTTTATAATTCAGCGGAGGACAAAAGGTTTAATTAAGAGGGGGAAAATAGAGTATGAGAGGAAGCTTGCAGCGAACGTAAAAACTGACTGCAAAAGCTTCTATAGATATGTGAAGAGAAAAAGATTAGTGAAGACAAACGTAGGTCCCTTGCAGTCAGAATCAGGTGAATTTATAATGGGGAACAAAGAAATGGCAGACCAATTGAACAAATACTTTGGTTCTGTCTTCACTAAGGAAGACACAAATAACCTTCCGGAAATACTAGAGGACCGAGGGTCTAGTGAGAAGGAGGAACTGAAGGAAATCCTTATTAGGCGGGAAATTGTGTTAGGGAAATTGATGGGATTGAAGGCCGATTAATCCCTGGGCCCGATAGTCTACATCCCAAAGTACTTAAGGAAGTGGCCCTAGAAATAGTGGATGCATTCGTGATCATTTTCCAACAGTCTATCGACTCTGGATCAGTTCCTATGGACTGGAGGGTGGCTAATGTAACATCACTTTTTTTAAAAAGGGAGAGAGAAAACAGGTAATTATAGACTGGTTAGCCTGACATCAGTAATGCGGAAAATGTTGGAATCAATTATTAAAGATGAAATAGCAGCGCATTTGGAAAGCAGTGATAGATCGGTCCAAGTCAGCATGGATTTATGAAAGGGAAATCATGCTTGACAAATCTTCTAGAATTGTTTCAGGATGTAACTGGTAGAGTGGACAAGGGAGAACCAGTGGATGTGGTGTATTTGGACTTTCAAAAGGCTTTTGACAAGGTCCCATGCAAGAGATTGGTATGCAAAATTAAAGCACATGGTATTGGGGGTAATGTATTGACATAGATAGAGAACTGGTTGGCAGACAGGAATCAGAGAGTCAGGACAAACGGGTCCTTTTCAGAATGGCAGGCAGTGACTAGTGGGGTGCTGCAGGGCTCAGTGCTGGGACCCCAGCTCTTTACAATATACATTAATGATTTAGATGAAGGAATTGAGTGTAATATCTCGAACTTTACACTAAGTTGGGCGGCGGTGTGAGCAGTGATGAGGACGCTAAGAGGCTGCAGGGTGACTTGGACAGATTAGGTGAGTGGACAAACGCATGGCAGATGCAGTATAATGTGGATAAATGTGAGGTTATCCACTTTGGTGGCAAAAACACTAAGACAGAATATTATTTGAATGGCGGCAAATTAGGAAAAGGAGATGCAACGAGACCAAGGTGTCATGGTACATCAGTCATTGAATGTTGGCATGCAGGTACAGCAGGCGGTGAAGAAGGCAAATGGTATGTTGGCCTTCATAGCTAGGGGATTTGAGTATAGCAGGGAGGTCTTACTGCAGCTGTACAGGGCCTTGGTGAGGCCTCACCTGGAATATTGTGTTCAGTTTTCGTCTCCTAATTTGAGGAAGGACGTTCTTGCTATTGAGTGAGTGCAGCAAAGGTTCACCAGACTGATTCCTGGGATGTCAGGACTGACATATGAGGAGAGACTTGATTGACTGGGCCTGTATTCACTGGAGTTTAGAAGCATGAGGGAATCTCATAGACAAATATAAAATTCTGACGGGACTGGACAGGTTAAATGCAGGAAGAATGTTCCCGATGTTGGGGAAGTCCAGAACCAGGGGACACAGTCTAAGGACAAGGGTGAGCCATTTAGGACTGAGATGAGGAGAAACTTTTTCTCAGAGAGTTGTTAACCTGTGGAATTCCCTACCACAGAGTTGTTGAGGCCAATTCAGTGGATATATTCAAGAGGGAGTTGGATATGGCCCTTACGACTAAAGGGATCAAGGGGTATGGAGAGAAAGCAGGAAAGGGGTACTGAGGTGAACGGTCAGCCATGATCTTATTGAATGGTGGTGCAGGCTCGAAGGGCCGAATGGCCTACTCCTGCATCTATTTTCTATGTAAGTTGTTGTTGCTGTTGAGGGTTGGGAGGGTTTTTGGAGAATCAAGTAGCCAGGGATCTTGCTCCTAAGCGATGTCCAATGACCACCGCTGGAAAATGTAGGATTATGAATATTGGGCGAGGACAGGATTGGGTGAGTGCTGTCATACCTGTACCCCCGTAAGGGAGAAGGCGAAAGAGAAGGCTGTAGAAGGTCCATCATCACAATGCTCTGGTTCAGCTCAGATGTGAGTTCCCTTGGGAGTGAATACTGGGAATTACTCTATAAAAAAATTACTTTAAATTGTTTAATTGGAATAAATGACGAAGATTTATTGAAGGGAACAAAACCAGTGGTCAAGTGTTTTCTCACTGGCTGGAGGCCAAGCTCCAACTTTCAGAAGTGTGGAACCCAATCATTTTCTGTTTACACCCAGGAATTGGTGAGAAAGCACAACAGGCGACATCACCAATGGACAGTGGAGACATAGAATCATAGAAATTTACAGCACAGAAGGAGGCCATTTCGGCCCATCGTGTCCACGCCAGTCGACCAAGAGCTATCCAGCCTAATCCCACTTTCCAGCTCCTGGTCCGTAGCCCTGCAGGTTACGGCACTTCAAGTACACATCCAAGTACTTTCTGCCTCTACCACTCTTTCAGGCGCTGAGTTCCAGACCCCCACCACGCTCAGGGTGATGACATTTCTTCTCAACTCCCCTCTAAACCTACCAATTACTTTAAATCTATACCCCCTGGTTGTTGACCTCTCTGCTCAGGGAAATAGGTCTGTCCTATCCACTCTATCCAGGCCCTTCATAATTTTATGCACCTCAATAAGGTCTCCCCTCAGCCTCCTCTGTTTCTAGGAAAACCCCAGCCTATCCAATCTTTCCTTCTAAGCTATAATTATCAAGTCCAGGCAACATTCTCTGCACCCTCTGCAATCATATCGTTGCTGTAATGTGGTGACCAGAACTGCACGCAGTACTCTAGCTGTGGCTTAACTAGTGTTTTATACAGTTCTAGCATAACATCCCTGCTCTTATATTCGATGTCTTGGCTAATAAAGGCAAGTATCCCATATGCCTTTTTAACCACCTTATCTACCTGGCCTGCTACCTTCAGGGATCTGTGGACCTGCACTCCAAGGTCCCTTTGTTCCTCTACACTTCTCAGTGTCCTTCCATTTATTGTGTATGCCCTTGCCTTGTTAGCCCTCCCCAAATGCATTGCCTCACACGGATTTATCCCCAGGGTCCAGGCCACATCTAACTGTCACTGCAGGTGTGTCCCAATCAACTGCATTGTCACTTTCCCTTGAGCACAGCAATTCAATCCCCGGTCTGTGGTGAGGTACCGATCCCAGAAAGGGCAGCGGTAGGGATGGGCCTCAAAGCCCTGATGGTGGTGGTGGTGGTGGAGAGATCAGCCAGGAATCCCAGTCCCGTTTGCTCGTCGGTAATCCCCGATAGAGAATGCACATGTGGGCATGAGGTGATACCGGTCTCCAGTGTTGCCTCTAATTTTTCTTTTAGGTGTGTGGTCCCTTTAAATTCGCTGTGCAGTTGTGCATGCGCGGTATCTTTTCTAGCGGAAGACCTGGTGAGCGGCCTGCATGGGACCTCCCAATCGGTGCATGGCAGTGCGCCCACGGAACTGAGGGGCAACATTGCCAGTCACTCTGACCAACTGCCCTCCTTGCCGGGGAGGTACGAGAGGTTGGATCAGTTCCAAGATGAGCCGCCTCATGATAAAAGAGTGAGTCTCCTCTGCTGCAGCTCGATAACGCAATACCCGACCCAGACAGGCCAACACCACACTGGGTCAACATCCTGGAATTCCCTATCATCATCATCATCATCTTAGGCAGTCCCTCGGAATCGAGGAAGACTTGCTTCCACTCTTAACAGGGGTCCTTAGGTGGCTGAACAGTCCAATATGAGAACCACAGTCCCTGTCACAGGTGGGACAGACAGTTGTCGAGGGAAGGGGTGGGTGGGACTGGTTTGCCGCATGCTCTTTCCGCAGCCTGCACTTGGTTTCTGCATGCTCTCGGCGATGAGACTCGAGGTGCTCAGCGCCCTCCTGGATGCACTTCCTCTACTTAGGACGGTCTTTGGCCAGGGACTCCCAGATGTCGGTGGGGATGTTGCACTTTATCAGGGAGGCTTTGAGGGTGTCCTCGTAACGTTTCCCCTGCCCACCTTTGGCTCGCATACCGTGAAGGAGGTCAGAGTAGAGCGCTTGCTTTGGGAATCTCGTGTCTGGCATGCGGACAATGTGGCCTGGCCAGCAGAGCTGATAACACCATTGTAGGATCACCATCACACAGACTGCAGTGGTTCAAGAAGGATCACAACCGCTTCTCAGGGCAAATCACCGTGGGCAATAAAATGTCATCTTGCAAGTTCCAGTGCCCTTTGACTGAGCAACTAGTTTGGCTTATTAGCAGACCAGGTACTTGAGCTGGAATCTGGCCACTTGGCTCCTAAACTAATTGCCTGATGGGAAGGCAAGCAGTCGGAAACTTACCAATGCTCTGTAATTTTAGCAGTATCTCTGTGGACACAGAGGAGTTTTATAAGCCCTAATGGCAGCCATGGCTCAGGAGGTTGCATCTTGCCTCTGAAACACAAAGTTGTGGGTTCAAGTCCCAATCGAGAAACTTGAGCACAAAATCTAGGCAGGCATGTCACAGCAGCAAGGGTCCCACAAACTGCACGGAGAGAAATGACCAGATAATCAGTTTCAGATGTTGGTTTAGGGATAAACATTGTCCAGGACTCCAGGAGAATTTCTGCATTTTAGAGGTGTCGCCTTTTGGATGAGACATTAAATCGAGGCCTTTCAGGTAAATGTAAAAGATCCCATGGCCACTATTTTGAATTCTCCCTGATGTCCTGGGGCCAATATTTATTCCTCAACTAACATCACTAAAACAGATTATCTGGTCATTATCACGTTGTTGTTTGTGGGAGCTTGCTGTGCGCAGATTGGCTGCCGTGTTTCCTACATTACAACAATGACTGCACACAAATTAGCCACTTGTGTAAGGGGCTGGAGGGCACCAATATGTTCTGGAGGAAAGGGAAGAACAAACAGTGGGAAAATAAGCAGCAATATTTTGTTTAATACCTCAAACATAACTGTACATTAGAAGTGTCACCTCCAGCTCCCTAGTTCAAAGACTGCTCGCGGTTTTAATTGAACACACAGTTAGCGAGATCTTTTAAGCTACTAATATTTAGGATTAGCAATAATAAGTCTAAAAAAGTGGAACAATTTGAGCAGTTGACAATTTTAGGCTTTGATAATATAATCCTGGAATCCTGCTAATTAAAGGATTAACAAAGGCTTGCTTTAAAGTAGGTTGTTAAACTAACAGACATGGTATAAAAGAAAAATTGACACCAATTACTGGAAAAGTTCAGTCCTCCACTTGATATTTAAAAAACAAATGTAATCACAGCAAACAGCTGATGAGCCTCTTCTTTGACGAGAACCATACTTGTAGGAACTTCCACAGAAAGATTTTACGTTTCTTTGGCACCTCATCACACCCTCAGTACGTTGAGCGTGCTTCATGAACCAAACCATAACAGCCAATTTGTGCATGGCAAGATCCCATAAGCTGTTGAACAAATTGAGATGTTTTTGGCTGAGGTAGGCCAGAGCATCCAGAAGGAGTCCCTCCTCCTCTTTGAAATAGTGCTGTGTAATCTTCTCCATCCACCGGAGAGAGCAGACGGGTGCATGGGTTTACCGTCTAATCCGAAAGACGGCACCTCCGACAGTGCTGCACTCCTTCAGCACTGCACTAGAGCATCAGCCACGGCTGACTGGAACCTAGGTACTATTTCCGTTTTGTGCTGAGTTAGCCGTTGATTCAAGCGCTGATCTGGCTGCAGCAGGACAGATCTAGCATCATCGTCATACGCAGTCCCTCGGAATCGAGGAAGACTTGCTTCCACTCCAAAAGTGAGTTCTCGGGTGACTGAACAGTCCAATACGGGAATTACAGTCCCTGTCACAGGTGGGGCAGACAGTGGTTGAGGGAAAGGGTGGTTGGGGAGTCTGGTTTGCCGCACGCTCCTTCCACTGCCTGCACTCGTTCTCCGCCTGCTCTCGGCGATGAGACTCGAGGTGCTCAGCACCCTCCCAGATGCTCTTCCTCCACTTAGGGCGGTCTTTGGCCAGGGATTCCCAGCTGTCGATGGGGATGTTGCATTTTATCAAGGGGGCTTTGAGGGCGTCCTTGAAACGTTTCCTCTGCCCACATGGGGCTCGCTTGCCGTGTAGGAGTTCCGAATAGAGCGTTTGCTTTGGGAGTCTGGTGTCGGGCATGCGGACAATGTGGCCCACCCAACGCTTAATATGCATTAAAACGTTAATCAGCATGACATTTCACCGTTAACAGTAGTGGTACAGCATTGTATAGAATAAAGCTGTAGCTAAAATCTCAGTTACCGCTCAGTGGCTTTTAATGACAATCCTGAACTTCTAAAAGTGTCTGGTGTGGTGTGGTGTGGTGATGTCCACGGCCCTTAGGCAGCAGTTTTACTCCTTCATAAGAACATAAGAAATAGGTGCAGGAGTTGGCCATATGCCCCTCGAGCCTGCTCCACCATTCAAGAAGATCATGGCTGATCCGATCATGGACTCAGCTCCACTTCCCCGCCCGCTCCCCATAACCCCTTATTCCCTTATTGTTTAGGAAACTGTCTATTTCTGTGTTAAATTTATTCAATGTCCCAGCTTCCACAGCTCTCTGAGGCAGCGAATTCCACAGATTTACAACCCTCAGAGAGAAGAAATTCCACCTCGTCTCAAAATGGGCAGCCCCTTATTCTAAGATTCTGGCTGCAGTATATTCGGACTCTGGCTGCAGTGTATTTCGATTGGTGCTGGCAGGCAGCCCTCCTGTCTCTTGTACTTGTTTGTGAAGCCAGGTGCTGAATGTGGAGTGTTGACTGCTGTACACGCATACTTTCCAGTGGGGTGGGGGAGTGGAGTCACCGGATATCGAGCTGCAGGGGGAAACCGGGTTGGTCTCATTGCCCTTCCCCAGACCGAGGCTGCCGAGGGGCTTGGGTAGCGACCCAATTTGCAGCTCGGACGGCGATGAGGATGGGAGACGGGAACTCTCACCTTCCTTGGCGTGTGCCGGAGTGGTGCATCAGAGGGACGGGGGTCAGCGTATATTCAAACATTGGGTGAATATTAACCAACAACCTTCTCGTGCTCCACCTTCACTCAAAGCAGACCCCTCACCGCCCACAAACCTCCAAACACCAGGGTGCAGCTTGTCTGCAGCTCAGCTGGACGGAGAGGAGGGACCAGACCTGGGGAGCCCAGCCCCTCTCACTTCACAGCAGCCTGCTTTTAAATCCCATTACTCAGGGTCTGGGAGCAGACTGAACGGGCTCCCAATTCACTGTCACGTGTCTTTCTCCCGGAGATAAAAGTTAAAACGACCCCTAATATGTGTGAGTGGTGTGCAATGCTCTTCAGTCACAGCTCTCCACACCCTACACGGTCCTGTTGGGAAGGACACAATCTCGAACCACACTGTTTCAATCGGTGGGAAAATCTCACTCACCCACCGTTAATTCTTTATTGAACTCCCACTATGCACCTTCCTTTATGAATAGCTATATTTAATAGCGTTCTTTTGGTAAAACCAAGAGAGCTGTCATGTGTATAGAATGTGCAGTGTATGTAATCCGTTATTATAGGAATATAATTGTGGGGAAAGAGCTCTATACACACTTCATAATGCACAGTGAAGAGGCAGTGTTTGATATTTGGAATGGCTTAATGTATTAGATGTCACATGCTCTCCACATATCATTGTGGTGATTATTGGCTGGACACATTCTCAAATACGCACGCGCGCACACATAAACTGTTCAAATCAAGATATACACCTAATCCATAATGTCCTTGCTCACCCTTCATTCGTACAATACTAATTCCCCTGAGCGTCCTTTTTTTTTTATTGCGTTTTTTAAAAAAAGGATAAAAAAAGCACTGTCCCTGCAGAATGAACAGAAACGGTTCCAGAATGACTCAAAACCAGTGAATCCATAAATAAACAATCAGCAATTTATACAGAGGTCGTCGGTCTTCACCCTTACAACAGAATTCCCCTAGCCCCAAGCCCACTACCACCGCAACTTAACACCAAACATAATTCATCATTTCGGCATGGTCCTGGACGCCGAATTGGACCCTCGAAGGATTGATTATACGACGCCGGTTTCTTCCAGTGCTCATTGTCGTCAGGCCAGGCCAGACATGTGTGACCTCTCCTTCACCTCGGTGTGTTGGGAGCTGTCGGTGACTACCCTGTGGAGAGGTGCGGTGTGACACCAATCCTCGCATCATCGGGCGCTGGGCGGTGCGGGCGAGCCGAGCGCCGTGTGTCCGGACCCGACGCTGTTCCAGCCTGGCATCCCAACATGCCAATGCCACCCGCATCCATTTTAGCTCCTCTGCTCCACAGAATGTTAAGTACACAGAAATATAAAACTAAATTATTCAAATTAACTGTAATAAATAGCAAATTCTGTACAAAAATAAACTAAAAAAAAACTTGGAAAAAAAAAAAATAAATCAAAAAGCCCAAGGGTCATCGTTTCCGTTTCAAATGGATCCCGAACAAAAAAAATAAAGTTTCAGTCGCGAGTGTTTGGGACAGCTCCCTCGCTCCGCCCCACATTGTGTCCCGGCCACAGACACTCACACCCTGGCTTCACCCGCCGCTTTCTCGTCGCGGCAGGGAGAGAGATTCTGCCGGCAAGCTTGCTGCCGTGAAACGCCCGGGAAACGTTCCCACTTTCCGACACGCTCCAACCCTCCTTCGGGAAAGTGCCGAGATGTCTTAGAATGCCTCATCCTCCTCCATTTCAAAGCCGTAATCTGGGACAAAACAACAACACTTTCAGCATCCAAGAGTGAAAATTCTCTCATATCCCCCGCCAGTTCCCATCATTCCTCCCCTCCTCAGGGCTTCGAGACAGGCTGGGATACAGGTCTGGGGACACCAGTCACCCCCCCCTGCCTCCCCCCACCCACCCAAACTCACCCATGCCCAATTCGGTCACATTTAGATTGCATCTCGAACGGAAAAATGTTCCGAGGTGCTTTGCAGCTGAGTGTCATCAAGCTATTCAACTGTTCGAGGTGACAGAATCAGGAACACCCTCGTCCTTGCCTGCTGCCCCTACAGGTACTGGCCAGCAAGGCCAACGTGAGCAGTGATGAGCAGCAGGAATAGAATCGGATTCCAGGAACACTGAGCACTCACTCCCAGTGCCTGCCCTGAGATCACCGAACTCTGTGCACAAAGCAGACTAGAAAGGTCACGGTCACCATCTGCTTTATGCCCCTCACCCACCCAGCGACTTGGACTGTCTGCCTGGAACCAGCCAACTTGCTCCTAAACTTGCACCTATCGTATCCTTACATAAAGTGTCATCTTATCTATCTGATCACACACGGGTTCTGGACAGGAGGCCGTGGGGTTTGAGCCCCACTCCGCACTTCAGCACATAACCTTACCTGTCGCCCAGTGCACTGCTGGGGGAGTGCTGCATTATCGGAGGTGCTTTCCTTAAACAGAGCCTCTGTCTACCTACCCACTGTCTCCCCATATCCCTCAACCCCACTGTCTCCCTATATACTTCAACCCCACCCTCTCCCCATATCCCTCAACCCAACCCTCTCCCCATATCCCTCAACCTCACCCTCTCCCCATATCCTTCAACCTCACCCTCTCCCCATATCCCTCAACCCCACTGTCTCCCCATATCCCTCAACCCAACCCTCTCCCCATATCCCTCAACCTCACCCTCTCCCCATATCCTTCAACCTCACCCTCTCCCCATATCCCTCAACCTCTCCCCATATCCCTCAACCCAATCCTCTCCCCATATCCCTCAACCTCACCCTCTCCCCATATCCTTCAACCTCACCCTCTCCCCATATCCCTCAACCTCTCCCCATATCCCTCAACCCAATCCTCTCCCCATATCCCTCAACCCCACCCTCTCCCCATATCCCTCAACCTCACCATCTCCCCATATCCCTCAACCCCACCCTCTCCCCATATCCCTCAACCACACATATCCCTCAACCCCACCCTCTCCCCATATCCCTCAACCCCACCTACCCATCTTATCCCTCAACCACACTTACCCACCTATCCCTCAACTCCACCTACCCACCTTATCACCATATCACTTAACCCCTACACTGTACAGAAACTACTTTTAATGGCCCGAATTTGACAGTCAGCGGCCATTGACCTTAAAGAAAGTTGCCCACAAAGATCTAGCAATCTCTGTGCCATCAATTTGACCTGTCCTGATGTTAATTTGGTTCTGGCACCAATTCTAGGGGATCTCCAACATCCAGCAAGTGATGTCATCAAGTTAGATAAGCAGCCAATCACATTGAAGAATTCTCAGACAGCAAACCAGGAAGTAAAATCCACTCATTTTACTTCACTTTTTGATCATTTTACAGAGAGTGAAATAAAGATTGGGACATACACATGGGATTAAGGTAGAAGCTGAAATATCAAACTTTAAAAAAAATTATAGTAAAACCGTGGAATCATCATAATGGAAAAATTTGACATTCCACAAATATAAAATTTGTTTTTCAGGGCCAGAATGGTTGTTCAACAATCAGTACGCTGTTAAAAACACAGTTACACTTCTTTCAATAAGGCTTCACTTTGTCAGGGCAGTTGTCAGCAATATGCCAGCATAAAAGGGAGGTTTTCATCAGTAACTGTGACTTGAATTGATTGAGGGCTCCGGGGAAATGTGGAATCACTGTCAGCAACCTCTGGATTTCCACGTTTATCTGCGCGGGTACTGACTCCAGAGGTTGGTGTTAGTTTCCGAGGAGAAATGGAGGCTAACTGCATTATTACTGCAAATTCCAAGCCAACATCTGCTAAATGTTCTTCACTTGACATTTATTCTGAAATGTTATTCCCCTTCGGTTGAAACGCACTGTTTACTTCCCTTTATACTTCTAAAGTTCTGATTTAACTTTTTTCTCCTTCTGGACAATTTTTCAGGGAGAATTTTAATACTCACCATTTCCACCAATCAGCTGAAGCGCGCTCATGCAGTTCTCCTCCTCCTCTTCCACCTCCTCCTCCTCTTCCGCCTCCTCCTCATTATATACCACAGGGCCGCTCTCTACCAGCACTGCATCTGGCTGCGCTACCTCAGCAACACATCCCGCGTCAGGAGCAGAAGTCTGCAGGAGATGTAAAATCGGAAATCAATCACTATCACCACAGTGACAGTCCACACACACCAGGGACACTGTGTCACCACAGTGACAGTCCACACACACCAGGGACACTGTGTCACCACAGTGACAGTCCACACACACCAGGGACACTGTCACCACAGGGACAGTCCACACACACCAGGGACAGTGTGTCACCACAGTGACAGTCCGCACACACCAGGGACAGTGTGTCACCACAGTGACAGTCCACACACACCAGGGACACTGTCACCACAGGGACAGTCCACACACACCAGGGACACTGTCACCACAGTGACAGTCCGCACACACCAGGGACAGTGTGTCACCACAGTGACAGTCCACACACACCAGGGACACTGTCACCACAGGGACAGTCCACACACACCAGGGACACTGTCACCACAGGGACAGTCCACACACACCAGGGACACTGTCACCACAGTGACAGTCCGCACACACCAGGGACACTGTGTCACCACAGTGACAGTCCACACATACCAGGGACAGTGTGTCACCACAGTGACAGTCCGCACACACCAGGGACACTGTGTCACCACAGTGACAGTCCACACACACCAGGGACACTGTCACCACAGTGACAGTCCACACACACCAGGGACAGTGTGTCACCACAGTGACAGTCCACACACACCAGGGACACTGTCACCACAGTGACAGTCCACACACCAGGGACAGTGTGTCACCACAGTGACAGTCCACACACACCAGGGACACTGTCACCACAGTGACAGTCCACACACACCAGGGACACTGTCACCACAGTGACAGTCCACACACACCAGGGACAGTGTGTCACCACAGTGACAGTCCACACACCAGGGACAGTGTGTCACCACAGTGACAGTCCACACACCAGGGACAGTGTGTCACCACAGTGACAGTCCACACACCAGGGACAGTGTGTCACCACAGTGACAGTCCACACATATCAGGGACACTGTGTCACCACAGTGACAGTCCACACACACCAGGGACAGTGTGTCACCACAGTGACAGTCCACACACACCAGGGACACTGTCACCACAGTGACAGTCCACACACACCAGGGACAGTGTGTCACCACAGTGACAGTCCACACACACCAGGGACAGTGTGTCACCACAGTGACAGTCCACACACACCAGGGACACTGTCACCACAGTGACAGTCCACACACACCAGGGACACTGTCACCACAGTGACAGTCCACACACACCAGGGACACTGTGTCACCACAGTGACAGTCCACACACACCAGGGACAGTGTGTCACCACAGTGACAGTCCGCACACACCAGGGACAGTGTGTCACCACAGTGACAGTCCGCACACACCAGGGACAGTGTGTCACCACAGTGACAGTCCGCACACACCAGGGACAGTGTGTCACCACAGTGACAGTCCACACACACCAGGGACACTGTGTCACCACAGTGACAGTCCACACACACCAGGGACACTGTCACCACAGTGACAGTCCACACACACCAGGGACAGTGTGTCACCACAGTGACAGTCCACACACACCAGGGACACTGTCACCACAGTGACAGTCCACACACACCAGGGACAGTGTGTCACCACAGTGACAGTCCACACACACCAGGGACACTGTCACCACAATGACAGTCCACACACACCAGGGACAGTGTGTCACCACAGTGACAGTCCACACACACCAGGGACACTGTGTCACCACAGTGACAGTCCACACACACCAGGGACACTGTCTCACCACAGTGACAGTCCGCACACACCAGGGACACTGTCACCACAGTGACAGTCCACACACACCAGGGACAGTGTGTCACCACAGTGACAGTCCACACACACCAGGGACACTGTGTCACCACAGGGACAGTCCACACACACCAGGGACAGTGTGTCACCACAGTGACAGTCCACACACACCAGGGACAGTGTGTCACCACAGTGACAGTCCACACACACCAGGGACACTGTGTCACCACAGGGACAGTCCACACACACCAGGGACAGTGTGTCACCACAGTGACAGTCCACACACACCAGGGATACTGTCACCACAGTGACAGTCCACACACACCAGGGACAGTGTGTCACCACAGTGACAGTCCACACACACCAGGGACACTGTCGCCACAGTGACAGTCCACACACACCAGGGACAGTGTGTCACCACAGTGACAGTCCACACACACCAAGGACAGTGTGTCACCACAGTGACAGTCCACACACACCAGGGACACTGTGTCACCACAGTGACAGTCCACACACACCAGGGACACTGTGTCACCACAGTGACAGTCCACACACACCAGGGACAGTGTGTCACCACAGTGACAGTCCACACACACCAAGGACAGTGTGTCACCACAGTGACAGTCCACACACACCAGGGACAGTGTGTCACCACAGTGACAGTCCACACACACCAGGGACACAGTGTCACCACAGTGACAAGCGCTCCACACAACATAGGAACAAGAGGAGGCTAGTTAGCCCCTGAAGCCTGTTCCCCATTCAATGATGTCATGGCTGATCTGTGACCTAACTCCATATACCCACCTTTGCTTAACAAATAACCATCAATCTCAGATTTAAAATTAACTATTGACCCAGCATCCACCGTCGTTTGCCGAAGAGAGTTCCAAACTTCGCCTACTCTTTGTGTGTAGAAGTGTTTCTAACTTCACTCATGAAACGTCTGGCTATGTCCCCGGGTCATAGATTCCCCCCCAACCAGCAGAAATAATTTCTCTCGGTCTAGCCCATCAGTTCCGCTAATATCTTGAAAACGTCCTTAAATCAGTTAAATTCCAGGGAAGACAAGTATAGCTTGTGTAATCTCTCCTCGTAATTTAACCCTTGCAGTCCAGGTAAGTCTACGCGACACTCCCTCACACCCCAATATGGCCTTCCTAAGGTGTGGTACCCAGTACTGACCACAGTAGTCCAGGTGTGGGCTAACCAGGGCTTTATATAGCTGTAGCTACAGGGACTGCCTTTCACACACCAGATAGAAAAGTTGCATGGGGTAGTTCTCTGGGACAGAAATAGACCATTGCCTAGCTAATGGTATGGATGGCAATTATACCCCATCTCTATAAGCTGCCTTGGCCTAAGGAAGGGGAACCAGAGAGTGGCCAATGGCTCAGGGGTAGCTTTCATTCTAAGGTACACCTGGTACTGCTCCTGGCACGGGCTGCTTATACTCCACTTTGAACCAGGATTGGTCTCATTCCAGAGTGAGAGATGTGCCGGGCCATGAGGTTACTGACTGTGGTGGAATACAATTCTGCTCCTGTTGATGGCCCACAGCGCCTCATGGATGCCCAGTTTTGGGCTACTAAATTTGTCCTTAGTCTGTCCCACTTTACACGGTGGTAGTGCCAAATTACACGATAGACGATGTCATCACAGCGGACATGAGACTTTGTCTTCACAAGAAATGTGCGGTGGTCACTTGTGCCAATGCTATCGTGAGCAGAAGTTGGCTGCGACAGGCAGGTTGGTGAGGATGAGCTCAACTAGGTTACTTCCTCACGTTGGTTCACTCACAACTGGATGCAGGCCCAGTCTGGCAGCTCTGTCCTTCCTTCAGGACCCAACCAGCTGGGTCAGTGGTACTACTCCTGATGGCTGGGATTGAAGCCCCACGCAGAGTAAATTCAATGCCTTTTCTCTCCTCAGGGCGTTCAAGTGACGTTCAACATGAAGTCATCATTATCAGAGGCAGTCCCTCGGAATAGAGGAAGACTTGCTTCCACTCAAAGTGAATTCTCAGGTGACTGAACAGTTCAATACAGGTATTAGTCTCTGTCACAGGTGGGACAGACAGTGGTTGAGGGAAAGGGAGGGTGGGACTGGTTTGCCGCAAGTTCCTTCCGCTGTCTGCGCTTGATTTCTGCATGCTCTCGGCGACGAGACGCAAGGTGCTCACCGCCCTCCCGGATGCACTTCCTCTACTTAGGGCTGTCTTTAGCCAGGGACTCCCAGGTGTCAGTGGGGTTCTTGCACTTTATCACGGAGGCTTTGAGGGTGTCCTTGAACTGTTTCCTCTGCCCACCTGGGGCTCGCTTGCCGGGTAGGAGTTCCTGAGTAGAGCGCTTGCTTTGGGAGTCTTGTGTCGGGCATGTGGACAATGTGGCCTGCCCAGCGGAGCTGGTCGAGTGTGGTCAGTGCTTCAATGCTGGGTATGTTGGCCTGTGTAACATTGATTCATCAGTAGTGGGGTGGTGATGAGCAGGAAGTCTCCTTGGCTTTGCTTGACCCGAAGTCGTGAGACTTTATGGGATTCAGAGTCAATGCTGAGGACTCCCAGGGCCCCTCCCACCCAACACTGTGGCACCACAGTGGGTCTATCGTGCCAATGGGTCAGGGCATACCCAGGGGTGGTGATGGCAGAGTCTAGGATGTTGGCCCAAGGGTGTGATTCTCTGAATACAATTATAAGAACATAAGAAATAGGAGCAGGAAAAGGCCATATGGCCCCTCGAGCCTGCTCCGCCATTTCATACGATCATGGCTGATCCGATCATGGACTCAGCTCCACTTCCCTGCCCGCTCTCCATAACCACTTATTCGATATTGTTTAAGAAACTGTCTTAAATTTATTCAATGTCCCAGCTTCCACAGCTCTCTGAGGCAGCGAATTCCACAGATTTACAACCCTCAGAAGAAATTTCTCCTCAGCTCTGTTTTAAATGGGTGGCTCCTTATTCTAAGATCATGCCCCCTAGTTCTAGTCTCCCCCATCAGTGGAAACATCCTCTCTGCATCCACCTTGTCAAGCCCCCTCATAATCTGATATGTTTCGATAAGATCACCTCTCATTCTTCTGAATTCCAATAAGTAGAGGCCCAACCTACTTAACCTTTCCTCATAGGTCAACCTCCTCATTCCCAGAATCAACCGAGTGAACCTTCTCTGAACTGCCTCCAAAGCAAGTGTATCTTTTCGTAAATATGGAAACCAAAATGGTACGCAGTATTGCAGGTGTGGCCTCACCAATACCCTGTACAACTGTCGCAAGACTTCCCTACTTTTATACTCCATCCCCTTTGCAATAAAGGCCAAGATACCATTTGCCTTCCTGATCACTTGCTGTACCTGCATACTATCCTTTTGTGTTTCATGCACAAGTACCCCCAGGTCCCGCTGTGCTGCAGCACTTTGCAATCTTTCTCCATTTAAATAATAACTTGCTCTTTAATTTTTTCTGCCAAAGTGTATGACCTCACACTTTCCAACATTATACTCCATCTGCCAAATGTTTCCCCATCACTTAGCCTGTCTCTGTCCATTTGCAGATTTTGTGTGCCCTCCTCGCACATTGCTGTTCCTCCCATCTTTGTATTGTCAGCAAACTTGGCTGTTATGTCAGGCTGTTGCTGTGGGACAGTTCTCCCAACTTGGCACCTGCCCCCAGCTGTTCGTGAGGAGGATTGTGCAGAGCTGGCTGGGCTGGGACTGCCCGCGTCTCAGTCCGGATACGGTGCCTGGGTCATTGCCGACAGCTCCATCCGCTTTTCTTCTCGGTACTGAACTTTGTAGCCAATGGTTCTGTGATTCCCAAAGCTCCCCACCATTGGGGGGGGGGTTTCCTCATCTCATTTCTGGGACTGTTGTAGATTCATTGATAGAGGTTGATTGCTGTGATTAGTCAACAACTCCATTATCATTGTATCATGTGACTACCAGGATGGTAGGTGGCCAACTAGATGGACCTTGGCTTTCATCATCTAACAATTCCTATGTTTACTACTGGGCGGCTTGCTGGGCCACTTCAGAGGGTAACAAGAGCCAAAATAAGAATTAGGAGCAGGTGTCGGCCTTTCGGCCCCTCGAGCCTGCTCCTCCATTCAGTGGCTGATTTTCCACCTCAACTCCACTTTCCTGCACTATCCCTATATCCCTTGATTCTCCGGGAGTCCAAAAATCTATCTATCTCTGTCTTGAATATACTCAACGACTCAGCATCCACAGCCCTCTGGGGCAGAGAATTCCGAAGATTCACCACCCTCCGAGTGAAGACATTTCTCCTCACCTCAGTCCTAAATGCCTGACCCCTTAATCCTGAGACTGTGACCTTTGAGTTGAGTTGGCATGGTTCTTTGAGCTGTTATGCCACATGTATCGGATGCTTTGGATAGACTGTGGATTTGGACAGAGTCAAGGGTGATCGAGCGCAAAAGCATGAAAAAGGAAATCACAGTTGTTGAGTTGTCTTCAGCGATGGAAATGTGGACATGTGCAGTTATGGGGTACTGTAGTATAGTGGTTATATTACAGACTCGTAATCCTGAGGCCTGGATTAATGTTCAAATCCCACCACGGCAGCTGGGGAATTTAAATTCAATTAAACAAATAAAGCTGGAATAAAAAGCTAGCATCAGTCATGGCGAGCATGAAATTACCGGTTCGTGGTTAAAAACCCATCTGGTTCACTAATGTCCGTCTGGGAAGGAAATCTGCCACCCTTACCCGGTCTGGCCGATATGTGACTCCAGACACAGCAATGTGTTTGACTCTGAACTGCCCTGTGCCACTCAGTCGGATTCAAGGCGGCGGCTCACCACCAACTTTCCAAAGGCAATTCGGGACGGGCAGTAAACCCTGGCTGATTTTGTACATCTCACATGGGCCAGTTGTGGTCAGATAACTCCGTGCAGGGACTGAGGCAAGCACCTTGCTGCTCCTTTGGGCTCAATACCACGCTGGCAGCACATTTACACCGAGGATCAGGGGTTGCTGAGTGACAGCAGTAAACACGCAGACATCTCTCTCTCTCTCTCTGCAATATTTAGGAAGGGAAACAATTTAACAGTGCGCAGTTTCCCTTTAATTCTTACTAATTATCACAGCCACCGATAGTCTGCCACATCAGAAAAATGGTAAGCTTATTTTCAGTAATGAGCAGCAGACACTGCAAAAAAAGCAATTCCCAAGGCACTTTATCAGCTTGTGTCTGAAAATTAAAATGTAGTTCAATTCTGATTAAAATGAAGCAATGCAAATTGAACCATTAGGAATATTTTAAATGAACTTATTAAGGATGTACACACATAACAAAACAATCACACTTTTATGCCTTATTTATTTTCACGAATGAAAAGACCCCTGGCAGCACGTGAGGTGTGAACGCAGAGTGCAAAGGGAAATGAGTAGGTTTGTTCCTCCCCTCACTCAGCTTACACGGTGAGCAGTGAGTCCCACAGCACCGAACCCCAACACGAGCAGTCCCATAACACCGAACCCCAACATAGTCAGTCCCACAGCACTGAACCCCAACAGCAGTCCTACAGCACTGAACCCCGAGAGTGGTCCCATAACACCTAACCCCAAGCAGTCCCACAGCACCGAACCCCAACACGAGCAGTCCCATAACACCGAACCCCAACATAGTCAGTCCCACAGCACTGAACCCCAACAGCAGTCCTACAGCACTGAACCCCGAGAGTGGTCCCATAACACCTAACCCCAAGCAGTCCCGCAGCACTGAACCCCAACACGGGCAGTCCCATAACACCGAACCCCAACAGCAGTCCTATAACACTGAACCCCAACATGGGCAGTCCCACAGCACTGAACCCCAACAGCAGTCCCATAACACCGAACCCCAACATGGGCAGTCCCACAGCTCTGAACCCCAACAGCAGTCCTACAGCTCTGAACCCCGAGAGTGGTCCCATAACACGTAACCCCAAGCAGTCCCACAGCACCGAACCCCAACACGAGCAGTCCCATAACACCGAACCCCAACATAGTCAGTCCCACAGCACTGAACCCCAACAGCAGTCCTACAGCACTGAACCCCGAGAGTGGTCCCATAACACCTAACCCCAAGCAGTCCCGCAGCACTGAACCCCAACACGGGCAGTCCCATAACACCGAACCCCAACAGCAGTCCCATAACACTGAACCCCAACAGCAGTCCCATAACACTGAACCCCAAAGGCAGTTCCACAGCACTGAATCCCGAGCAGTCCCATAACACTGAACCCCAACAGCAGTCCCACAGCACTGAACCCCAAGAGTGGTCCCACAGCACTGAAACCCAACATGGGCAGTTCCATAACACCGAACCCCAACATGGACAGTTCCATAACACCGAACCCCAACATGGGCAGTCGCACAGCACTGAACCCCAACATGGGCAGTTCCATAACACTGAACCCCAACATGGGCAGTCGCACAGCACTGAACCCCAACATGGGCAGTTCCATAACACTGAACCCCAACATGGGCAGTTCCATAACACCGAACCCCAACATGGGCAGTTCCTAACACTGAACCCTAACATGGGTAGTCGCACAGCACTGAACCCCGAGCAGTCCCTCAGCACTGAACCCCAACTCGGGTAGTCACACAGCACTGAACCCCGAGCAGTCCCATAACACCGAACCCCAATATGGGCAGTGCCATCTGGCAAGGAGGGGAAAATTAGATTTGAAATGAAGAAATACAAACTGAGTAAAGGCATGTTACCTGGTTGGTTGCTGGCTTTTTTGAAGGAACTGGAGAAATCAGTGGTTGAAGCCTGGAATAGGAAGGAGAATATTATTAATTGGTGTTCAGTTAGATCCTCGAACGCTCAGAGTGGGTGAATTTTAAAATCAAAGAGCGTCATTGCGTACCTTTAGTTTCAAATTAAACCAGGGCCAGCACCCATCAATTCATATCTTATTAGAGTTGTTTCTTTAAAGCGTTCTCTCACAAACAATTCTAATCCAAGAGTGATAAGCGTTTCAAATAATCTGTCAGGCAGTATATTAGAGATGTTCCAGTTAATGAACCAGAGGGAGAGGCTTCGATGGGAGTTAGTGTACTGGAGCGAGGGGCTGCGATGGGAGTTAGTGTACCGGAGGGAGGGGCTGCGATGGGAGTTAGTGTACCGGAGGGAGGGGCTGCGATGGGAGTTAGTGTACCGGAGGGAGGGGCTGCGATGGGAGTTAGTGTACCGGAGGGAGGGGCTGCGATGGGAGTTAGTGTACCGGGGGAGGGGCTGCGATGGGAGTTAGTGTACCGGAGGGAGGGGCTGCGATGGGAGTTAGTGTACCGGAGGGAGGTGCTTCGATGGGAGTTAGTGTACCGGAGGGAGGGGCTGCGATGGGAGTTAGTGTACCGGAGGGAGGGGCTGCGATGGGAGTTAGTGTACCGGAGGGAGGGGCTGCGATGGGAGTTAGTGTACCGGGGGAGGGGCTGCAATGGGAGTTAGTGTACCGGGGAGGGGCTTCAATGGGAGTTAGTGTACCGCGGAATGGACTTCGATGGGAGTTAGTGTACTGGGGGATGGGCTTCAATGGGAGATAGTATACCGGAGGGAGGGGCTTCGATGGGGAGTTAGTGTACCAGAGGGAGTGGAAGCATGTCCTCCTCGATTTCGTGGGACTGCCTATAACGATGATGAGTGTACCAGAGCGATGGGCTTCAATGGGAGAGTTAGTGTACCAGAGCGATGGGCTTAGATGGGAGAGTTAGTGTACCAGAGCGATGGGCTTCAATGGGAGAGTTAGTGTACCAGAGCGATGGGCTTAGATGGGAGTTAGTGTACCAGGGGGATGGGCTTAGATGGGAGAGTTAGTGTACCAGAGGGATGGGCTTCGATGGGAGTTAGTATGCCGGGGGAGGGGCTGCGATGGGAGTTAGTGTACCGGAGGGAGGGGCTGCAATGGGAGTTAGTGTACCAGGGGAGGGGCTTCGATGGGGAGTTAGTGTACCAGAGCGATGGGCTTAGATGGGAGTTAGTGTACCAGGGGGATGGGCTTAGATGGGAGTTAGTGTACCAGGGGGATGGGCTTAGATGGGAGAGTTAGTGTACCGGAGGGAGGGGCTGCGATGGGAGTTAGTATACCGGGGGAGGGGCTGCGATGGGAGTTATTGTACCGGAGGGAGGGGCTGCGATGGGAGTTAGTTTACCAGGGGAGGGGCTTCGATGGGGAGTTAGTGTACCGGAGGGAGGGGCTGCGATGGGAGTTAGTGTACCGGAGGGAGAGGCTTCGATGAGAGTTAGTGTACCGGAGGGAGGGGCTGCGATGGGAGTTAGCGTACCGGAGGATGGACTTCGATGGGAGTTAGTGTACCGGAGGGAGGGGCTGCGATGAGAGTTAGTGTACCAGGGAGGGGCTTCAATGGGAGTTAGTGTACCGCGGAATGGACTTCGATGGGAGTTAGTGTACTGGAGCGAGGGGCTGCGATGGGAGTTAGTGTACCGGAGCGAGGGGCTGCGATGGGAGTTAGTGTACCGGAGGGAGGGGCTGCGATGGGAGTTAGTGTACCGGAGGGAGGGGCTGCGATGGGAGTTAGTGTACCGGAGGGAGGGGCTGCGATGGGAGTTAGTGTACCGGAGGGAGGGGCTGCGATGGGAGTTAGTGTACCGGGGGAGGGGCTGCGATGGGAGTTAGTGTACCGGAGGGAGGGGCTGCGATGGGAGTTAGTGTACCGGAGGGAGGGGCTTCGATGGGAGTTAGTGTACCGGAGGGAGGGGCTGCGATGGGAGTTAGTGTACCGGAGGGAGGGGCTGCGATGGGAGTTAGTGTACCGGAGGGAGGGGCTGCGATGGGAGTTAGTGTACCGGGGGAGGGGCTGCAATGGGAGTTAGTGTACCGGGGAGGGGCTTCAATGGGAGTTAGTGTACCGCGGAATGGACTTCGATGGGAGTTAGTGTACTGGGGGATGGGCTTCAATGGGAGATAGTATACTGGAGGGAGGGGCTTCGATGGGGAGTTAGTGTACCAGAGCGAGTGGAAGCATGTCCTCCTCGATTTCGCGGGACTGCCTATGACGATGATGAGTGTACCAGAGCGATGGGCTTCAATGGGAGAGTTAGTGTACCAGAGCGATGGGCTTAGATGGGAGTTAGTGTACCAGGGGGATGGGCTTAGATGGGAGTTAGTGTACCAGGGGGATGGGCTTAGATGGGAGAGTTAGTGTACCAGAGGGATGGGCTTCGATGGGAGTTAGTGTACCAGGGGGATAGGCTTGGATGGGAGTTAGTGTACCAGGGGGATAGGCTTCGATGGGAGAGTTAGTGTACCAGAGGGATGGGCTTCGATGGGAGTTAGTGTACCAGGGGGATAGGCTTGGATGGGAGTTAGTGTACCAGGGGGATGGGCTTCGATGGGAGTTAGTGTACCAGGGGGATAGGCTTCGATGGGAGTTAATGCACTAGGCTTCAATGGAGAGATTTGAACCAGAGAATGAGAATTTTTAAATTGGTGGCCGGGAGCCAGTCCCTCAGCGAGCACAGGGTGATAGGTGAACAGGACTTTGTCTGAGCAAGGACACGGGCAGCAGAGTTTGGGTATGAGCTCGAGTTTATGGAGAGTGGAAGATGGGAGCCCGAACAAGTGGGAGCAGTGGAACAGTCGAGTCTGGAGGTAACAAAAGCATGGATTTGTGTTGTGTGTGGATGAAGACAGAATCCGGTTTGAGCATTACCACCTTCACCAAGGTCAAATAGTCTTGACACCAGGCTCACGCATGAGGATTGAGCATTTGGACAAGTCTATCCCAGGGAGGAGAGGAAGATAACATCCATCTCTGCTGGAGGATGCGGGCGGGGAGCGAGAGTTTTACTGATGTGAGTGGCAGCTCCTGTTCACGCCATCTCAGAGAAACTACAAAGCAAAGGGACCCGAGGGACACCAGCTCCTAATTAACTCACTTAGGAAATGATCTGTGCTTAATGAGGGGGCCTCCTCCGTGCTGCTGTCAGAGAGGCAGGCACAGGCTGGCGCTCGGGATGACACAGTGATAGATCGGGGAGGTTCAAGCTTCCTCAGGACTGCTGCTCCTTTGTATAATTAATTTCCAAGGTTATCTGAAAGGCCCACGGCACTTCCTTTAATTGTGCAGCTTTTCAGTATTTTGGCTGTTTCGAGCTTAAATAGAAAATTGATTTCTGTGTGCGCAGAGACAATGTTTCTTTCACTGCCCCAGCCCAAAGCCTCTAGGTCATGGCGGGGTCAAGTTTCACAGGCACTGGTTGAGAGGTTTATCCGTGCTGCACCTGCCCTGGGAGTGTTTGATGGGACAGTGTAGAGGGAGCTTTACTCTGTATCTAACCCCGTGCTGCACCTGCCCTGGGAGTGTTTGATGGGACAGTGTAGAGGGAGCTTTACTCTGTATCTAACCCCGTGCTGCACCTGCCCTGGGAGTGTTTGATGGGATAGTGTAGAGAGAGCTTTACTCTGTATCTAACCCCGTGCTGCACCTGCCCTGGGAGTGTTTGATGGGACAGTGTAGAGGGAGCTTTACACTGTATCTAACCCGTGCAGTACCTGCGCCCTGGGAATGTTTGATGGGACAGTGTAGAGAGAGCTTTACTCTGTATCTAACCCCATGCTGCACCTGCCCTGGGAGTGTTTGATGGGACAGTGTAGAGGGAGCTTTACTCTGTATCTAACCCGAGCTGTACCTGCCCTGGGAGTGTTTGATGGGACAGTGTAGAGGGAGCTTTACTCTGTATCTAACCCCGTGCTGCACCTGCCCTGGGAGTGTTTGATGGGACAGTGTAGAGAGAGCTTTACTCTGTATCTAACCCCGTGCTGCACCTGCCCTGGGAGTGTTTGATGGGACAGTGTAGAGGGAGCTTTACACTGTATCTAACCCGTGCAGTACCTGCCCTGGGAATGTTTGATGGGACAGTGTAGAGAGAGCTTTACTCTGTATCTAACCCCATGCTGCACCTGCCCTGGGAGTGTTTGATGGGACAGTGTAGAGGGAGCTTTACTCTGTATCTAACCCCGTGCTGTACCTGCCCTGGGAGTGTTTGATGGGACAGTGTAGAGGGAGCTTTACTCTGTATCTAACCCCATGCTGCACCTGCCCTGGGAGTGTTTGATGGGACAGTGTAGAGGGAGCTTTACTCTGTATCTAACCCCGTGCTGTACCTGCCCTGGGAGTGTGTGATGGGACAGTGTAGAGGGAGCTTTACACTGTATCTAACCCGTGCTGCACCTGCCCTGGGAATGTTTGATGGGACAGTGTAGAGGGAGCTTTACTCTGTATCTAATCCGTGCTGTACCTGCCCTGGGAGTGTTTGATGGGACAGTGTAGAGGGATCTTTACTCTGAATCTAACCCCGTGCTGTACCTGCCCTGGGAGTGTTTGATGGGACAGTGTAGGGGGAGCTTTACTCTGTATCTAACCCCCTGTACCTGCCCTGGGAATGTTTGATGGGACAGTGTAGAGGGAGCTTTACTCTGTATCTAATCCGTGCTGTACCTGCCCTGGGAGTGTTTGATGGGAAAGTGTAGAGTGAGCTTTACTCTGTATCTAACCCGTGCTGTATCTGCCCTGGGAGTGTTTGATGGGACAGTGTCGAGGGAGCTTTACTCTGTATCTAACCCAACTAGAAATACAAATCATGACTTTTCCCCGTATGATTACAGTGCACAAAAATATGGTTTACAGGAACTGAATCCTGTAAGCAGATGCACCCGACTGGCTGAAGACGACCATTGTAGTATTGATTATCACTGAGAATCCTCGTATTTCTGGTGACTATTGGCTGCTCTAATATGGGTGGTACTTGGGATCTTCTGTTTAATCAGTGACCTCAACCACGTGTGTATAAACAAACTGAAAACAGCTAAGTTACACAGCACTGCAATGCACACACAAATAAGCCAATGGTCTGAATCGCACATCAAGACAGCACATTCTAGTTAAACCAACACGTGAGAATCGCAGTGTACTTTGTTTACATGAAGTAAAGCTCGTTGCCTGCTCCACGTCACTCTGTACTCCCAAACCCTGACAGTTCGACCAGTGCAGTGATAGGAACGCCAGCTAATGCACTCACGCCAAGCAACATTCTCCTCACCTCCAAAGAGCAGCTGCAACCAGTCTTAAAGAAAATGTTGAACTAAGACAAGAGCTGGGCATACTCCAGAAAAGCTATTTCATTCTTAAGAGCTGCAAATTTTAGCAGTTTATTTGGGGACAAATACCAAATAAAACTACCTGTAATTATGATTCTCGGAAACCATCAACTCATAGAAACAGAGAATAGTAGTGGTAGGTCATTCGGCCCTTCGAGCCTGCACCACCATTAAATATGATCATGGCTGATCCTCTATCTCAACACCATATTCCCGCTTTCTCCCCATACCCCTTGATGTCTCTTGTGTCTAGAAATCTATCTATCTCCCTCTTAAATAAAATCAGTGACTTGACTTCCACAGTCTTCTGTGGTAGAGAATTCCACATGTTCACCACCCTCCGAGTGAAAAAATGTCTCCTCATCTCGGTCCTAAATTTCCTACCCCACATCCTGAGACTGTGACCCCCCTTGTTCCCAGCCAGTGGAAACATCCTCTCCACATCCAGTCTATCCAACCCAGTCAGAATTTCATACGTTTCAATGAGATCCCCTCTCATTCTTCTAAAGCTTGAAAACTCATCTTAAAACTTTTCTGCTTCAAGTTTGTGCGGAATCAACAGTGGAAAATACTTGGCTCCATCAACCGTCAGATGCCCTTCTAACTGAACAACAACCTCCAATGTCCACAAAAAAGGGCGACTTTTCTTGTGAAACAACCTGACACGCGCGTTGAAAAGCTAGCAGCCGACATGCATGGGGAGACTGAACGATGGGGGAGTGTTTTGGGTCACAGGCCATGCCATACACACCACATTGAATTGCTGATCTCCGCCGTGTTACAAGCACTGGACAAGCCATGTTACAAGCTGAGCCATAACTGGGCTGTTCGAGTGCGCTGGTGGGACAAAGGGAAGGGGGAGATGGAGAAGGGTTTGGAGTCCGAGGTACAGAGACTGCAGGAGTTGGCATCGTATGGAGACAGGTGGGGGGAGCAAAGGCACGGAGAGATTTACACACAGGATGAGAATCTTCACTGAACCTGCAGTGATTGTTGACGGGTTATTCAACAATATCAACCTGCATTTATATAGCACCTTTAAAGTGGTAAAACATCCCAAGGCATTTCATGGGCGTGTTATCAAACAAAGTTTGACACTGAGCCACAGAAGGAAATATTAGGACAGGTTCCCAAATGCTTGGTCAAAGAGGTAGGTTTTAAAGAGCATCTTAAAGGAAGTGAGAGGTGGAGAGGCGAAGAGGTTTAGGGAGAGAATTCAAGGGCTCATGGGGTACCATAGTGGAGCCTGATCACGGCTCCATCTGACAGGACGCACGAGATGGAACTACAGGAACCCTGGCATATTTTCCCTCACTTCCTAGACCATGACGGAAAAAGAGGAATTTTACAATGAGCGGGCAGTGTTAGACCAAACGGCCCGTGTGGCGATAAACAGTGGCCCCGATGGAGCTGATGGATCATATGTCCTGTTTCTGTGCCTCAGCCCTTCTACTGCTGGAACCCTCATCCCTTCCTTTGTTACCTTCAGACTCGACGATTCCAATGCTCTCCTGGCCAGCCTCCCATCTTCCACCCTGTGTAAACTTGAGCTCTGCTCCCCGTATCCTGACTCGCACCATGTCGCCCCTGTGCTCGCTCACCTACATTGGTCCCCGGTCTGGCAATGCCTCAAATTTAAATTCTTATTCTTGCTTTCAAACCCCCCCCCCCCCCGGCCATGGCCTCGCCCCTCCCTATCTCTGTAACCTGCTCCTCCAAGATCTCTGCACTCCTTCCGTGCACTCCCCCACTTCCTCCATCCCACCATTGGTGGCCGGACCTTCAGCTGCCCAGGCCCTACGCTCCGAAATTCCCTCCCTAAACCTCTCCGCCTCTCTCTCCTACTTTAAGACGCTGCTTAAAACCTACCTCTTTGGTCAAGATGTTAGTACTCGTCCTAATATCTCCGTATGTGGCTAGGTGTCAAATGTTACATAGAAACATAGAAAATAGGTGCAGGAGTAGGCCATTCGGCCCTTCTAGCCTGCACCGCCATTCAATGAGTTCATGGATGAACATGCAACTTCAGTACCCCATTGCTGCTTTCTCACCATACCCCTTGATCCCCCGAGTAGTAAGGACGACATCTAACTCCTTTTTGAATATATTTAATGAATTGGCCTCAACAACTTTCTGTGGTAGAGAATTCCACAGGTTCACCACTCTCTGGGTGAAGAAGTTTCTCCTCATCTCGGTCTTAAATGGCTTCCCCCTTATCCTTAGACTGTGACCCCTGGTTCTGGACTTCCCCAACATTGGGAACATTCGTCCTGCATCTACCTGTCTAAACCCGTCAGAATTTTAAACGTTTCTATGAGATCCCCTCTCATTCTTCTGAACTCCAGTGAATTCAAGCCCAGTTGATCCAGTCTTTCTTGATATGTCAGTCCCGCCATCCCGGGAATCAGTCTGGTGAACCTTCGCTGCACTCCCTCAATAGCAAGAACGTCCTTCCTCAAGTTAGGAGACCAAAACTGTACACAATACTCCAGGTGTGGCCTCACCAAGGCCCTGTACAATTGTAGTAACACCTCCCTGCCCCTGTACTCAAATCCCCTCGCTATGAAGGCCAACATGCCATTTGCTTTCTTAACCGCCTGCTGTACCTGCATGCCAACCTTCAATGACTGATGTACTATGACACCCAGGTCTCGTTGCACCTCCCCTTTTCCTAATCTGTCACCATTCAGATAATAGTCTGTCTCTCTGTTTTTACCACCAAAGTGGATAACCTCACATTTATCCACATTATACTTCATCTGCCATGCATTTGCCCACTCACCTAACCTATCCAAGTCACTCTGCAGCCTCATAGCATCTTCCTCGCAGCTCACACTGCCACCCAACTTAGTGTCATCCGCAAATTTGGAGATACTACATTTAATCCCCTCGTCTAAATCATTAATGTACAGTGTAAACAGCTGGGGCCCCAGCACAGAACCTTGCGGTACCCCACTAGTCACCACCTGCCATTCTGAAAAGTACCCATTTACTCCTACTCTTTGCTTCCTGTCTGCCAACCAGTTCTCAATCCACGTCAGCACACTACCCCCAATCCCATGTGCTTTAACTTTGCACATTAATCTCTTGTGTGGGACCTTGTCGAAAGCCTTCTGAAAGTCCAAATACACCACATCAACTGGTTCTCCCTTGTCCACTCTACTGGAAACATCCTCAAAAAATTCCAGAAGATTTGTCAAGCATGATTTCCCTTTCACAAATCCATGCCGACTTGGACCTATCATGTCACCTCTTTCCAAATGCGCTGCTATGATATCCTTAATAATTGATTTCATCATTTTACCCACTACCGATGTCAGGCTGACCGGTCTATAATTTCCTGTTTTCTCTCTCCCTCCTTTTTTTAAAAAAAAAAGTGGGGTTACATTGGCTACCCTCCACTTCATAGGAACTGATCCAGAGTCTATGGAATGTTGGAAAATGACTGTCAATGCATCCGCTATTTCCAAGGCCACCTCTGGGATGCAGACCATTTCCCGACACAATTTCCCGACTAATAAGGATTTCCCTCAGTTCCTCCTTCTTACTAAACCCTCTGACCCCTTTTATATCCGGAAGGTTGTTTGTGTCCTCCTTAGTGAATACTGAACCAAAGTACTTGTTCAATTGGTCTGCCATTTCTTTGTTCCCCGTTATGACTTCCCCTGATTCTGACTGCAGGGGACCTACGTTTGTCTTTACTAACTTTTTTCTCTTTACATATCTATAGAAGCTATTGCTGTCTGTCTTAATGTTCCCTGCAAGCTTCCTCACGTACTCTATTTTCCCTGCCCTAATCAAACCCTTTGTCCTCCTCTGCTGAGTTCAAAATTTCTCCCAGTCCCCGGGTTCGCTGCTATTTCTGGCCAATTTGTATGCCACTTCCTTGGCTTTAATACTATCCCTGATTTCCCTTGATAGCCACGGTTGAGCCACCTTCCCTTTTTTATTTTTACGCCAGACAGGGATGTACAATTGTTGTAGTTCATCCATGCAGTCTCTAAATGTCTGCCATTGCCCATCCACTGTCAACCCCTTAAGTATCATTCGCCAATCTATCCTAGCCAATTCACGCCTCATACCTTCAAAGTTATCCTCCCTTAAGTTCTGGACCATGGTCTCTGAATTAACTGTTTCATTCCCCATCCTAATGTAGAATTCCACCATATTATGGTCACTCTTCCCCAAGGGGCTTTGAACAACGAGATTGATAATTAATCTTCTCTCATGATACAACACCCAGTCTAAGATGGCCTCCACCCTAGTTGGTTCCTCGACATATTGGTCTGGAAAACCATCCCTTATGCACGCCAGGAAATCCTCCTCCACCGTATTGCTTTCAGTTTGGTTAGCCGAATCTAAATGCATATTAAAGTCGTTTGCATATAAAATGTTGTTTGATAATACTCCTGTGAAGCATCTTGGGATTTTTGCTGAATGAAGAGCGGTATATAAATACAAGTTGCTGTTATTGGAATAATCTATAATTGTAAGTACCATCTATTCTGCAAATCGCTTGAGAAATCAGTCATTCGGAAAAATGTAGCACCAGTTTAAGAAAAAAACACCAGCATGATTGAGTGATCCCACTTGTTTCAAGCACATCGCTGGCTCCCCACTGTGCAGCAGCTGGAATACAGAGACACAGCGCTTTGTACCCGAAACACAGAAACATAGAAAATAGGTGCAGGAGTAGGCCATTAGGCTGAACATGCAACTTCAGTACCCCATTCCTACTTTCTCGCCATACCCCTTGATCCCCCTAGTCGTAAGGACTACATCTAACTCCTTCTTGAATACATCTAGTGAACTGGCCTCAACAACCCTCCGTGGCAGAGAACTCCACAGGCTCACCACTCTCTGGGTGAAGAAGTCACCCCTCATCTCGGTCCCAAATGGCCCACCCCCATCCCTAGACTGCAACCCCTGGTTCTGGACTTCCCCAACATTAATAAGAACATAAGAACATAAGAACATAAGAATTAGGAACAGGAGTAGGCCATCTAGCCCCTCGAGCCTGCTCCGCCACCCAACAAGATCATGGCTGATCTGGCTTTCTCAACTCGGTTTTAAATTGGCTCCCCCGTATTTTGAGGCTGTGCCCCCTAGTTCGAGTCTCCCCGACCAGTGGAAACAACCTCTCTGCCTCTATCCTGTCTATCCCCTTTATTATTTTAAAGGTTTCTATAAGATCAATCCTCATCCTTCTGAACTCCAACGAGTAAAGACCCAGTCTACTCAATCTATCATCATTAGGTAACGCCCTCATCTCCGGAATCAGCCGAGTGAATCGTCTCTGTACCCCCTCCAAAGCTAGTATATCCTTCCTTAAGTAAGGTGACCAAAACTGCACGCAGTACTCCAGGTGCGGCCTCACCAATACCCTGTACAAAACCTCCCTGCTTTTGTACTCCATCCCTCTCGCAATGAAGGCCAACATTCCATTCGCCTTCCTGATTACCTGCTGCACCTGCAAACTAACTTTTTGCGATTCATGCACAAGGACCCCCAGGTCCCTCTGCACCGCAGCATGTTGTAATTTCTCCCCATTCAAATAATATTCCCTTTTACTGTTTTTTTTCCCCCAAGTTGGATGACCTCACATTTTCCAATATTGTATTCCATCTGCCAAACCTTAGCCCATTCGCTTAACCTATCTAAATCTCTTTGCAGCCTCTCTGTGTCCTCTACACAACCCGCTTTCCCACTAATCTTTGTGTCATCTGCAAATTTTGTTACACTACACTCTGTCCCCTCTTCCAGGTCATCTATGTATATTGTAAACAGTTGTGGTCCCAGCACCGATCCCTGTGGCACACCACTAACCACCAATTTCCAACCCGAAAAGGACCCATTTATCCCGACTCTCTGCTTTCTGTTAGCCAGCCAGTTCTCGATCCATACCAATACATTTCCTCTGACTACGCGTACCTTTATCTTCTGCAGTAACCTTTTGTGTAACCTTATCGAATGCCTTTTGGAAATCTAAATACACCACATCCATCGGTACACCTCTATCCACCATGCTCGTTATATCCTCAAAGAATTCCAGTAAATTCGTTAAACATGATTTCCCCTTCATGAATACATGTTGCGTCTGCTTGATTGCACTATTCCTATCTAGATGTCCCGCTATTTCTTCCTTAATGATAGCTTCAAGCATTTTCCCCACTACAGATGTTAAACTAACCGGCCTATAGTTACCTGCCTTTTGTCTGCCCCCTTTTTTAAACAGAGGCGTTACATTAGCTGCTTTCCAATCCGATGGCACCTCCCCAGAGTCCAGAGAATTTTGGTAGATTATAACGAATGCATCTGCTATAACTTCCGCCATCTCTTTTAATACCCTGGGATGCATTTCATCAGGACCAGGGGACTTGTCTACCTCGAGCCCCATTAGCCTGTCCAGCACTACCCCCCTAGTGATTGTCTCAAGGTCTTCCTTTATTTTTTTATATATATATATATATCTGAATTTCCATTATTATTCTCTCTTCCTATCCTGACGGCAGTGACTCCTGCCAGGGCACGGTTTGACTGGCGCCACTGCCCTCTGGTAACTTGGGCCAATTAGCTGCCGCGTTTCCCACATTACAACAACGACTACACTCCAAAAGTACTTCATTGGCTGTAAAGCGCTTGAAAACGTCCAATGGTCGAGAAAGGCTCGATATAAATCCAAGTTTTTCTTTGCAAGTTCGCCGGGACAACACTGGCACCCTTCACCACAATTTGGAGCTTTACATTGGGACTTAATTATTAATGTTAAAGACAATGTGACATCACAGAGGCGCTCGGTCCGTGTAGCAGAGCTGGTCTCCAGTTAGTCCTGGTTAATCCTTGCCACTGGACCAAGACCTAGCTCTGTCAAGCCCGTGTGATGGCTGGTGTACAACGGCCACCACACGTTAAAAAAAATCTACACGCAGGCATCTTCCACCCTTCAATATATAGTTCGGGACCTAAAATGTCAGGTCCCTCATTGAAAGACCCGTGAACTCATCCCTTTTTGGTGTGGAAGTGGGTCATCCTCGATACGAGGTACTGCCTAATACTAATACTATAAGGAAAAGGAAAGGATGCCGAGCCAAATGAGGAGATATTAGGGGGGCTGACCATAAGCTTGGCCAAAGAGGTGGAACTTAAAGGAGGGCAGTGAGGAAGGGGTAGGGATTGAGGGAGGGAATGCAAGGAATGGGAGATCCTCCAATGGTGGGGCAAAGGGGAGGAGGAGGAGGAGGAGGAGGCAGAAGAGGTTGGTCGGAGGAACGATTGCAGGGGTTCGGGTTGTACTGAGGTAGGGAGGGTGTGGCGAGGGCAGAGTGAGATTTAAACATAAGGATGAGAATTTTAAGTCTGCAAAGACTGTTGGCAGGTCATTCAACTGTGTGGGGCTTCATAGCCGATCCGGTCACGTCTTCACCGTGCATTCACGTGTGCTCTATCCTACAGGAGTCACTGGAAGTAACGCAGAACCCTGGCCTGAACCACCTCCTTTGACCAGTGCTGCTAAAGCCAATCACAGTGCCACTACTAGGATCAACGTACAACTCAGGTTCGAGTTTACTTGCTCCGTATGACTTGGCTACTCTGCTGTCGTAAGTTGAGCCACTAACAGAGCTCCAGGTTGCCTCAATCCGAGTACAAGTAGTTCTGGTCTAGGTGCCTCAGTACCACCGTGCGATTGCCCAGTCAATCCGTGTCCCTTTTGGCAAAATCCTGTCGCAACTCTTGATGGGAATGGGCTGGAATTTTTGGCTGGGAACTTGATATGCTGTGCTCTGGCTGCATACAGAAATCCATAGAATCATAGACATTTACAGCACGGAAGGAGGCCATTTCGGCCCATCGTGTCCGCACCGGCTGACCAAGAGCCACCCAGCCGAATCCCACTTTCCAGCTCTCGGTCCGTAGCCCTGTAACTTACGGCACTTGAAGTACTTTTTAAATGTAGTGAGGGTTTCTGCCTCTACCACCCTTTCAGGCAGTGAGTTCCAGATCCCCACCACCCTCTGGGTGAAGAAATCTCCCCTCAAATCCCCTCTAAACCTCCCCCCAATTACTTTAAATCTATGCCTCCTGGTTGTTGACCCCCCCCTCCGCCGGCTAAGGGAAACAGATCCTTCCTATCCACTCTATCCAGGCCCCTCATAATTTAATACACCTCAATAAGGTCTCCCCTCAGCCTCCTCTGTTCCAAAGAAAACAAACCCAGCCGATCCAATCTTTCCTCATGTGGTGACGAGAACTGTATGCAGTACTCTAGCTGTTTTATACAGTTCAAGCATAACCTCCCTGCTCTTGTATTCCATGCCTCGGCTAATAAAGGCAAGCATGCCATATGCCTTCGTAACCACCTTATCTACCTGGCCTGCTACCTTCAGGGATTTGTGGACCTGCACTCCAAGGTCCCTTTGTTCCTCTACACTTCTCAGTGTCCTCCCATTTAATGTGTATTCCCTTTCCTTGTTAGCCCTCCACAAATGCATTACCTCACACTTCTCCAGATTGAATTCCATTTGCCACTGTTCTGCCCACCTGACCAGTTTATTGCTATCTGCCTGCAGTCCACAGCTTTCTTCTGCATTATCAAGTAGACGGCCAATTTTTGTATCATCTGCAAACTTCTTAATCATACCCCCTACATTCAAAAGTCTAAATCATTTATATATATATACCACCAAAAGCAAGGGACTTAGTACTGAGCCCTGCGGAACCCCACTGGAAACAGCCTTCCAGTCACAAAAATACCCATTAACCATTACCCTTTGTTTCCTGCCACTGGCCCAATTTTGGATCCAACTTGCCATTTTGCCCTGGATCCCATGGGCTTTTATTTTTGTGACCAGTCTGCCATGTGGGACCTTATAAAAGGTTTTGCTAAAATCCATCTACATAAGAACATAAGAATTAGGAACAGGAGTAGGCCATCTAGCCCCTCGAGCCTGCTCCGCCACTCAACAAGATCATGGCTGATCTGGCCGTGGACTCAGCTCCACTTAGCCGCCCTCTCCCCATAACCCTTAATTCCCTTATTGGTTAAAAATCTATCTATCTGTGATTTGAATACATTCAATGAGCTAGCCTCAACTGCTTCCTTGGGCAGAGAATTCCACAGATTCACAACCCTCTGGGAGAAGAAATTCCTTCTCAACTCGGTTTTAAATTGGCTCCCCCGTATTTTGAGGCTGTGCCCCCTAGTTCTAGTCTCCCCGACCAGTGGAAACAACCTCTCTGCCTCTATCTTGTCTATCCCTTTCATGATTTTAAATGTTTCTGTAAGATCACCCCTCATCCTTCTGAACTCCAAGGAGTAAAGACCCAGTCTACTCAATCTATCATCATAAGGTAACCCCCTCATTTCTGGAATCAGCCTAGTGAATCGTCTCTGTACCCCCTCCAAAGCTAGTATATCCTTCCTTAAGTAAGGTGACCAAAACTGCACGCAGTACTCCAGGTGCGGCCTCACCAATACCTTATACAGTTGCAGCAGGACCTCCCTGCTTTTGTACTCCATCCCTCTCGCAATGAAGGCCAACATTCCATTCACCTTCCTGGTTACCTGCTGCACCTGCAAACTAACCTTTTGGGATTCATGCACAAGGACCCCCAGGTCCCTCTGCACCACAGCATGTTGTAATTTCTCCCCATTCAAATAATATTCCCTTTTACTGTTTTTTTCTCCCCAAGGTGGATGACCTCACACTTTCCGACATCGTATTCCATCTGCCAAACCTTAGCCTATTCACTTAACCTATCCAAATCTCCTTGCAGCCTCTCTGAGTCCTCTACACAACCTGCTTTCCCACTAATCTTAGTGTCATCTGCAAATTTTGTTGCACTACACTCTGTCCCCTCTTCTAGGTCATCTATGTATATTGTAAACAGTTGTGGTCCCAGCACTGATTCCTGTGGCACACCACTAACCACTGATTTCCAACCGGAAAAGGACCCATTTATCCCGACTCTCTGCTTTCTGTTCGCCAGCCAATTCTCTATCCATGCTAATACATTTCCTCTGACTCCGCGTACCTTTATCTTCAGCAGTAACCCTTCACTCCCTTATTGTTCAAAAATCTGTCTATCTCCGACTTAAATATCTTCAATGACCCAGCCTCCACAGCTCTCTGGGGCAGAGAATTCCACAGATTTACAACCCTCAAGAGAAGAAATTTCTCCTCATCTCAGTTTTAAATGGGTGGCTCCTTATTCTGAGACTATGCCCGCAAGTTCTAGTTTCCCCTACGAGTGAAAACATCCTCTCTGCATCCACCTTGTCGAGCCCTCTCATTATCTTATATGTTTCGATAAGATCACCTCTCATTCTTCTGAATTCCAATGAGTAGAGGCCCAACCTACTCAACCTTTCCTCATAGGTCAACCCCCTCATCTCCGGAATCAACCTAGTGAACCTTCTCTGAACTGCCTCCAATGCAAGTATATCCTTCCTTAAATACGGAGACCAAACCAAATCCCAAATGTCCACTCACTGGCTCTTGGGCAGGTCCCCGCTGAAACGGCTTGCATCTGAGAAACTAAGTGCTGGGAAACCTGCAAAAGGTACAACGTGGTCAGTCAACACTGAAGCCAGGGATTACATTACTTAGGATTACGCAGGATATATGGCACAGGAACAGGCCATTCGGCCCAACCAGTCCATGCTGGCGTTTCTGCTCCACTCGAGCCTCCTCCCGTCTTTCCTCATCTAAATCTATCAGCATAACCCTCTATTCCCTTCTCCTCCATATGATTGGCTAGCCTCCCCTTAAATACATCGATACTATTTGCTTCAAACACTCCCTGTGGCAGCGAGTTCCACATTCTCACCACTCTCTGGATAAAGAAGTTTCTTCTGAATTCCCCATTGGATTTCTTGGTGACTATCTTATATTGATGGCCTCTAGTTATGCTCTTCCCCACAAGTGGAAACATTCCCTCTGTATCCACTCTATCAAAACCTTCCATCATTTTAAAGACCTCTATTAGGTCACCCCTCAGCCTTCTTTTGTCAAGTTAAAAGAGACCCAGCCTGAAATGCGAGGGTATACATATCAGGAAAGGATGAAGAGACCCAGCCTGTTCATCCTTTCCTGATATGTATACCCTCGCATTTCTGGTATCATCCTTGTAAATCTTCTCTGCATTCTTTCTAGTGCCTCTATATCCTTTTTATAATATGGCGACCAGAACTGTGCGCAGTACTCCCAAGTGTGATCTAACCAAGGTTCGTTACAGGTTTAGCATAACTTCATTACTTTTCAATTCTACCCCTCTAGAAATAAACCCTTTTTTATGGCCTTGCTAACCTGTGTCGCAACGTTTAGTGATTTGTGTATTTGTATCCGAGATCCCTTTGTTCCTCTACCCCACCCAGACTCGCACCCTCCCAGTAATAAGTGACCTCCCGATTCTTCCCACCAAAATGTAATATCTCTCATTTATCTGTGTTGAACTTCATTTGCCAATTTTATTCTCATTCTGCAAGCTCTCCTGTAATTTGTTCCAGTCCTCCTCAGTATTGACTATTGCCCGCAATTTGGTGTCATCCACAAATTTAGAAATTGTGTTTTTGATTCCAAAGTGTAAATCGTTAATGTAAATTGTGAACAGCAGTGGTCCCAGCACTGATCCTTGTGGAACACCATTACCCACCTTCTGCCACTGTGAATAGCTACCCTTTACCCCTGCTCTCTGCTTTCTGTCTTGAAGCCAGCTAGCTATCCATTCTGCTACTTATCCCCTGACTCTGCATTCTCTCACCTTGTTCATCAGTCTATTATACCTTATCGACGGTCTTTTGAAAATCTTGATAAATTATGTCTACTGCATTACCATTTTCTACTCTCTCTGTTACCTCTTCAAAAAATTCAATGAGGTTGGTCAAACAAGACTTTCTCTGCTGACTATTCATTATTATATTTTTGGTTTCTAGATGTTCTTCTATTTTCTCCTTTAGTAGGGATTTAATATTTTTCCGACCACCGATGTGTAGTAATGCCTTTGCTATCTCTTCCCTAGATTCTTTTAAATGCAATCTATCGGACCAAGGGTTTTATCCTCTTTGAGTTTGATTTGTTTATTTAATATATCCCCTCTTTTTATTTTAAATGTTCTTTTCTCATTACTAATCTCATCATGCAATGTCAAAATCAGCTTTTCTCCAACCTATTAGCCTGGTTTTTGTCATACTTGTGTCCTTCTCAATTATCATCTTAAAGCGTATTATATTATGATTACTATTGCCGAGATGTTCCTCTACTTTTACTTCTCTTATCTGCTCTGGTTCATTCCCTATTACTACATCCAATAGCGAATCCTCCCTTGTTGGGCTTTTTACATATTGGGTTAGAAAGGAGTCCTGTACACAATTTCAGGAACTTCATTCCCTTATCCCCTTTACCGACCTCTTCTGTCCAATTAATATCGGGGTAGTTGAAATCCTCCATGATTATTATTCTGTTTTTTACTCATTTCCTTAATTTGTCTGCATAGTTCTTCCTCCACCTCCCTTCCACGATTAGATGGCTTGCAGTTCCTGATCCCTATTCCAAGAAGCTCTGCTAGGAAGTTGGGTGTGTCAGCCGTGGCTCAGCGAGTTGCACTCTCGCAGTGAGCATCAGTGATTGTGGGTTCTTACTCCAGAGTCTTGTGCACAAGCACCAGGCTGACACTCCCAGTGCTGAGGGAGTGCTGCACTATCAGAGGTGCCGTCTTTTGCATCAGATCTTAAACCGAGGCCCCATCTGCCCTCTCAGGTGGACATAGGCTGGTTGAGCCCCTCGAGCCCCTGTTCCGCATAAAAGAGCAGTTCTCCTAGTGTCCTGGCTAATATTTATGATCTAGACATTATCACAATGTTGTTTGTGGGATGTTGCTGTTCATAAATTTGGCTGCTGTAATGGCTACATTACAGCAGTGACTCTACTTCAAAAGTACTTCATAAGAACGCTGGGATTTCCTGAGGCTGTGAATAATACCATATAAATGCGAGATTTTTTTTTTTAGCAAGTCAGGCGAGGTGAGATTCGGGCTGGGTTGTGATGCTCTCCAAGACTGCCCCCCTCCATCAGTGTTTACCTGAAGAATCTTGAGCGAGGCACTGTGGGGGAGGCGCAGTGGAGGTGAGGTGCTGGGATGCGCGGGGGGGAGGGGGGTGCTGTGGAGGTGAGGTGCTGGGATGCGAGGGGAGGGAGGGGGTGCTGTGGAGGTGAGGTGCTGGTATATGGGGGGGGGGGGGAGGGGGTGCTGTGGAGGTGAGGTGCTGGGATGCGAGGGGGGGGAGGGGGTGCTGTGGAGGTGAGGTGCTGGGATACGGGGGGGGGGAGGGGGTGCTGTGGAGGTGAGGTGCTGGGATGCGAGGGGGGGGAGGGGGTGCTGTGGAGGTGAGGTGCTGGGATGCGGGGGGGGGGGGAGAGGGGTGTGCTGTGGAGGTGAGGTGCTGGGATGCGGGGGGGGGGGGAGGGGGTGCTGTGGAGGTGAGGTGCTGGGATGCGGGGGGGGGAGGGGGTGCTGTGGAGGTGAGGTGCTGGGATACGGGGGGGGGGAGGGGGTGCTGTGGAGGTGAGGTGCTGGGATGCGAGGGGGGGGAGGGGGTGCTGTGGAGGTGAGGTGCTGGGATGCGAGGGGGGGGAGGGGGTGCTGTGGAGGTGAGGTGCTGGGATGCGAGGGGGGGAGGGGGTGCTGTGGAGGTGAGGTGCTGGGATGCGGGGGGGGGAGGGGGTGCTGTGGAGGTGAGGTGGGGAGGTGCTGGAAGCTGAATGATCACTGATGAGGCCGCAGCTTCATGGAGGAGAGGGGAGAGAGCTCGGGGGGCGGGGTGCGTGGGGAGAAGAGAAAGAGTAAGTTTGTGAGGTGGGGGGAGGGCAGAGAACAAGGAAAGCACTGCGAGCTAAGATATAGATGGAAGTTCCCAAGGACTGGAGGGTAGCTAATGTAGCTAAAAAAAAAGGAGGGAGAGAGAAAACGGGTATTATGGGCCGGTTAGCCTGACATCAGTAATGGGGAAAATGTTGGAATCAATTATTAAAGATGAAATAGCAGCGCATTTGGAAAGCAGTGTCAGGATTGGTCCAAGTCAGCATGGATTTATGAAAGGGAAATCCTGCTTGACAAATCTTCTAGAATTTTTTGAGGCTGTAACTAGTAGAGTGGACAAGGGAGAACCAGTGGATGTGGTGTATTTGGACTTTCAAAAGGCTTTTGACAAGGTCCCACACAAGAGATTGGTGTGCAAAATTAAAGCACATGGTATTGAGGGTAATTTACTGACGTGGATAGAGAACCAGTTGGCAGACAGGAAGCAGAGAGTCGAGATAAATGGATCCTTTTCAGAATGGCAGGCAGTGACTAGTGGGGTGCCACAGGGCTCAGTGCTGGGACCCCAGCTATTTACAATATACATGAATGATTATGATGAAGGAATTGAGTGTAATATCGTCAAGTTTGCAGATGACACTAAGTTGGGTGGCGGTGTGAGCTGTGAGGAGGATGCTAAGAGTCTGCAGGGTGACTTGGACAGGTTAGGTGAGTGGGCAAATGCATGGCAGATGCAGTATAATGTGGATAAATGTGAGGTTATCCACTTTGGGGGCAAAAACACGAAGGCAGAATATTATCTGAATGGCGGCAGATTAGGAAAAGGTGAGGTGCAACGAGACCTGGGTGTCATGGCATATCAGTCATTGAAAGATGGCATGCAGGTACAGCAGGCGGTGAAGGCGGCAAATGGTATGTTGGCCTTCATAGCGAGAGGATTTGAGTATAGGAGCAGGGAGGTCTTACTGCAGTTATACAGGGCCTTGGTGAGGCCTCACCTGGAATATTGTGTTCAGTTTTGGTCTCCTAATCTGAGAAAGGACGTTCTTGCTATTGAGGGAGTGCAGCGAAGGTTCACCAGACTGATTCCTGGGATGGCAGGACTGACATAAGAATTAGGAACAGGAGTAGGCCATCTAGCCCCTCGAGCCTGCTCCGCCATTCAACAAGATCATGGCTGATCTGGCCGTGGACTCAGCTCCACTTACCCGCCCGCCACCCATAACCCTTAATTCCCTTATTGGTTAAAAATCTATCTATCTGTGATTTGAATACATTCAATGAGCTAGCCTCAACTGCTTCCCTGGGCAGAGAATTCCACAGATTCACAACCCTCTGGGAGAAGAAATTCCTTCTCAACTCGGTTTTAAATTGGCTCCCCCATATTTTGAGGCTGTGCCCCCGAGTTCTAGTCTCCCCGACCAATGGAAACAACCTCACTGCCTCTATCTTGTCCATCCCTTTCATTATTTTAAATGTTTCTATAAGATCACTCCTCATCCTTCTGAACTCCAACGAGTAAAGACCCAGTCTACTCAATCTATCATCATAAGGTAACCCTCTCATCTCCGGAATCAGCCGAGTGAATCGTCTCTGTACCCCCTCCAAAGCTAGTATACCCTTCCTTAAGTAAGGTGACCAAAACTGCACGCAGTACTCAAGATGCGGCCTCACCAATACCCTATACAGTTGCAGCAGGACCTCCCTGCTTTTGTACTCCATCCCTCTCGCAATGAAGGCCAACATTCCATTCGCCTTCCAGATTACCTGCTGCACCTGCAAACTAACTTTTTGCGATTCATGCACAAGGACCCCCAGGTCCCTCTGCAGCGCAGCATGTTGTAATTTCTCCCCAGTCAAATAATATTCCCTTTTACTGTTTTTTTTTCCCCAAGGTGGATGACCTCACATTTTCCGACATTGTATTCCATCTGCCAAACCTTAGCCCATTCGCTTAACCTATCTAAATCTCTTTGCAGCCTCTCTGTGTCCTCTACACAACCCGCTTTCCCACTAATCTGTGTCGACTGCAAATTTTGTTACACTACACTCTGCCCCCTCTTCCAGGTCATCTATGTATATTGTAAACAGTTGTGGTCCCAGCACCGATCCCTGTGGCACACCACTAACCACCAATTTCCAACCCGAAAAGGACCCATTTATCCCGACTCTCTGCTTTCTGTTAGCCAGCCAATTCTCTATCCATGCTAATACATTTCCTCTGACTCCGCGTACCTTTATCTTCTGCAATAACCTTTTGTGTGGCACCTTAGATTTGGAAATCTAAATACACCACATCCATCGATACACCTCTATCCACCATGCTCGTTATATCCTCAAAGAATTCCAGTAAATTAGTTAAACATGATTTCCCCTTCATGAATCCATGTTGCGTCTGCTTGATTGCACTATTCCTATCTAGATGTCCCGCTATTTCTTCCTTAATGATAGCTTCAAGCATTTTCCCCACTACAGATGTTAAACTAACCGGCCTATACTTATCTGCCTTTTGTCTGCCTCCTTTTTTAAACAGAAGCGTTACTTTAGCTGCTTTCCAATCCGCTGGTACCTCCCCAGAGTCCAGAATATTTTGGTAGATTATAACGAATGCATTTGCTATAACTTCCGCCATCTCTTTTAATACCCTGGGATGCATTTCATCAGGACCAGGGGACTTGTCTACCTAGAGTCCCATTAGACTGTCCAGCACTACCCCACTAGCATAGTGATTGTCTCAAGGTCCTCCCTTCCCACATTCCCGTGACCAGCAATTTCTGGCATGGTTTTTGTGTCTTCCACTGTGAAGACTGAAGCAAAATAATTGTTTAAGGTCTCAGCCATTTCCACATTTCCCATTATTAAATCCCCCTTCTCATCTTCTAAGGGTTGTCAGACAGGAAGCAAAGAGTAGGAGTAAACGGGTACTTTTCAGAATGGCAGGCAGTGACTAGTGGAGTGCCGCAAGGTTCTGTGCTGGGGCCCCAGCTGTTTACATTGTACATTAATGATTTAGACGAGGGGATTAAATGCAGTATCTCCAAATTTGCGGATGATACTAAGTTGGGTGGCAGTGTGAGCTGCGAGGAGGATGCTATTAGGCTGCAGAGTGACTTGGATAGGTTAGGTGAGTGGGCAAATGCATGGCAGATGAAGTATAATGTGGATAAATGTGAGGTTATCCACTTTGGTGGTAAAAACAGAGAGACAGACTATTATCTGAATGGTGACAGATTAGGAAAAGGGAAGGTGCAACGAGACCTGGGTGTCATGGTACATCAGTCATTGAAGGTTGGCATGCAGGTACAGCAGGCGGTTAAGAAAGCAAATGGCATGTTGGCCTTCATAGCGAGGGGATTTGAATACAGGGGCAGGGAGGTGTTGCTACAGTTGTACAGGGCCTTGGTGAGGCCACACCTGGAGTATTGTGTACAGTTTTGGTCTCCTAACTTGAGGAAGGACATTCTTGCTATTGAGGGAGTGCAGCGAAGGTTCACCAGACTGATTCCCGGGATGGCGGGACTGACCTATCAAGAAAGATTGGATCAATTGGGCTTGTATTCACTGGAGTTCAGAAGAATGAGAGGGGACCTCATAGAAACGTTTAAAATTCTGACGGGTTTAGACAGGTTAGATGCAGAAAGAATGTTCCCAATGTTGGGGAAGTCCAGAACCAGGGGTCACAGTCTGAGGATAAGGGGTAAGCCATTTAGGACCGAGATGAGGAGAAACTTCTTCACCCAGAGAGTGGTGAACCTGTGGAATTCTCTACCACAGAAAGTAGTTGAGGCCAATTCACTAAATATATTCAAAAGGGAGTTAGATGAAGTCCTTACTACTCGGGGGATCAAGGGTTATGGCGAGAAAGCAGGAAGGGGGTACTGAAGTTTCATGTTCAGCCATGAACTCATTGAATGGCGGTGCAGGCTAGAAGGGCTGAATGGCCTGCTCCTGCACCTATTTTCTATGTTTCTATGTTTCTATGACCAACATTTACTTTAGTCACTCTTTTCCGTTTTATATATCCGTAAAAGCTTTTACTATCTGTTTTTATGTTTTGCGCAAGTTTACTTTCGTAATCTATCTTTCCTTTCTTTATTGCTTTCTTAGTCATTCTTTGCTGTCGTTTAAAATTTTCCCAATCTTCTCGTTTCCCACTAACCTTGGCCACCTTATACGCATTGGTTTTTAATTGGATACTCTCCTTTATTTCCTTGGTTATCCACGGCTGGTTATCCCTTCTCTTACCGCCCTTCTTTTTCACTGAAATATATTTTTGTTGAGAACTGTGAAAGAGCTCCTGAAAAGTCCTCCACTGTTCCTCAATTGTGCCACCGTTTAGTCTGTGTTCCCAGTCTACTTTAGCCAACTCTGCCCTCATCCCACTGTAGTCCCCTTTGTTTAAGCATAGTACGCTCGTTTGAGACACTACTTCCTCACCCTCAATCTGTATTACAAATTCAACCATACTGTGATCACTCATTCCGAGAGGACCTTTTACTAGGAGATCGTTTATTATTCCTGTCTCATTACACAGGACCAGATCTAAGATCGCTTGCTCCCTTGTAGGTTCTGTAACATACTGTTCTAAGAAACAATCCCGTATGCATTCTATGAATTCCTCCTCAAGGCTACCCCGTGCGATTTGATTTGATCAATCGATATGTAGGTTAAAATCACTTATGATTACTGCCGTTCCTTTTTCACATGCCTCCATTATTCCCTTGATTATTGTCCGCCCCACCGTGAAGTTATTATTTGGGGGCCTATAAACTACGCCCACCAGTGACTTTTCCCCTTACTATCTCTAATCTCCACCCACAATGATTCAACATATGAGGAGAGACTGGATCAACTCGGCCTGTATTCACTGGAGTATAGAAGGATGACAGGGGATCTCATAGAAACATAGAAAATAGGTGCAGGAGTTGGCCATTCGGCCCTTCAAGCCTGCACCACCATTCAATAAGATCATGGCTGATCATTCCCTCAGTACCCCTTTCCTGCTTTCGCTCCATACCCCTTGATCCCCTTAGCCGTAAGGGCCATATCTAACTCCCTCTTGATTATGTCCAATGAACTGGCATCAACAACTCTCTGCGGCAGGAATTCCATAGGTTAACAACTCTCTGAGTGAAGAAGTTTCTCCTCATCTCAGTCCTAAATGGCCTAGCCCTTATCCTAAGACTATGTCCCCTGGTTCTGGTCTTCCCCAACATCGGGAACATTCTTCCCGCATCTAACCTAACCAGTCCCGTCAGAATCTTATACGTTTACAGAAGAACATAAGAATTAGGAACAGGAGTAGGCTATTTGGCCCCTCGAGCCTGCTCCGCCATTCAAAAAGATCATGGCTGATCTGGCTATGGACTCAGCTCCACTTGCCCGCCCGCTCCCCATACCCCTTAATTCCCTTATTGGTTAAAAATTTATCTATCTGTGATTTTAATACATTCAATGAGCTAGCCTCAACTGCTTCCCTGGGCAGAGAATTCCACAGATTCACAACCCTCTGGGAGAAGAAATTCCTTCTCAACTCGGTTTTAAATTGGCTCCCCCATATTTTGAGACTGTGCCCCCGAGTTCTAGTCTCCCCGACCAGTGGAAACAACCTCTCTGCCTCTATCTTGTCTATCCCTTTCATTATTTTAAATGTTTCTATAAGATCACTCCTCATCCTTCTGAACTCCAACGAGTAAAGACCCAGTCTACTCAATCTATCATCATAAGGTAACCCCCTCATCTCCGGAATCAGCCTAGTGAATCGTCTCTGTACCCCCTCCAAAGCTAGTATATCCTTCCTTAAGTAAGGTGACCAAAACTGCACGCAGTACTCCAGGTGCGGCCTCACCAATACCCTGTACAGTTGCAGCAGGACCTCCCTGCTTTTGTACTCCATCCCTCTCGCAATGAAGGCCAACATTCCATTCGCCTTCCTGATTACCTGCTGCACCTGCAAACTAACTTTTTGAGATTCATGCACAAGGATCTCAAAAGAGTTTCATGCACAAGGACCCCCAGGTCCCTCTGCACTGCAGCATGTTGTAATTTCTCCCCATTCAAATCATATTCCCTTTTACTGTTTTTTTGTCCAAGGTGGATGACCTCACATTTTCCGACATTTTATTCCATCTGCCAAACCTTAGACCATTCGCTTAACCTATCTAAATCTCTTTGCAGCCTCTCTGTGTCCTCTACACAACCCGCTTTCCCACTAATCTTTGTGTCATCTCATAGAAACATATAAAATTCTGACGGGACTGGACAGGTTAGATGCTGGAAGAATGTTCCCGATGTTGGGGAAGTCCAGAACCAGAGGACACAGTCTAAGGATAAGGAGTAAGCCATTCAGGACTGAGATGAGGAGAAACTTCTTCACTCAGAGAGTTGTTAACCTGTGGAATTCCCTGCCGCAGAGAGTTGTTGATGCCAGTTCATTGGATATATTCAAGAGGGAGTTGGATATGGCCCTTACGGCTAAAAGGATCAAGGGGTATGGAGAGAAAGCAGGAAAGGGGTACTGAGGTGAATGATCAGCCATGATCTTATTGAATGGTGGTGCAGGCTCGAATGGCCTACTCCTGCACCTATTTTTTATGTTTCTAAGTGTCAAGGATGTAACGCTCTCAGACTCCAAGTGGCATCAGAAATTGGTCAGCCAGAGCCTCGCCACACACCGGAGACCCAGTTGTTTCCCTCTGGGTGTTACAAGCGGGAGCATCGAGGGAGTTGGAAGCAATTCAGAAATCGTGAATCATGGTGTAATTTATGCTCCCTGCACCTTTCTTTGGAATTTGCTTGTTAATTCATGTTCGGGAAGGCCACAGGCAAACATCCCCTTGCACAAAAAACTAAATGCGAATCAACCACGGTGGGAGAAATAGCTGATCAAAGCACTTTCCTGGCTCTGATGCTGATGCCAGTCAGCCACACAGACCGCGGAGGTTCCGAGGGTTCACCCTTGCTGTGCTGAGTTGGAAGATCTCGGCTGGATTTGGCCTCAGTGCTGGAGGAGAATACATCAGCCCGGGGTTCCGCTCCCACTCGCTGTCCAGAGAGACTCCCAGAGCGCGTATGGGACCGTCAGGCGAGGAGTGGCAATAATCCGCTCCTCAGTCAAACAGACGCCCGAAACTTATGCTCGCACATGGGCAGTAGAGCGAGGCGCTGAAAGACAACCGGCTCCTGTGCGACTGTATGCCAGCACGAGCAGCACCTTCATGGGGGAGGGAGAAAAGAGAAGTGTATTGCCACTGCCTCATGCATTACTTTCTGTAAATGTTTTCTGGATTCAAGCCCATAATCCAGACTGACACTCCAGTGCAGTACAAAGGGAGCGCTGAACTGTCGGAGGGGCAGTACTGAGGGAGCGCTGCACTGTCGGAGGGGCAGTACTGAGGGAGCGCCGCACTGTCGGAGGGGCAGTACTGAGGGAGCGCCGCACTGTCGGAGGGGCAGTACTGAGGGAGCGCCGCTCTGTCGGAGGGGCAGTACTGAGGGAGCGCCGCACTGTCGGAGGGGCAGTACTGAGGGAGCGCCGCACTGTCGGAGGGGCAGTACTGAGGGAGCCCCGCACTGTCGGAGGGGCAGTACTGAGGGAGCGCCGCACTGTCGGAGGGGCAGTACTGAGGGAGCCCCGCACTGTCGGAGGGGCAGTACTGAGGGAGCCCCGCACTGTCGGAGGGGCCGTACTGAGGGAGCGCCGCACTGTCGGAGGGGCAGTACTGAGGGAGCGCCGCACTGTCGGAGGGGCAGTACTGAGGGAGCGCCGCACTGTCGGAGGGGCAGTACTGAGGGAGCGCCGCACTGTCGGAGGGGCAGTACTGAGGGAGCGCCGCACTGTCGGAGGGGCAGTACTGAGGGAGCGCCGCACTGTCGGAGGGGCAGTACTGAGGGAGCGCCGCACTGTCGGAGGGGCAGTACTGAGGGAGCGCCGCACTGTCGGAGGGGGAGTACTGAGGGAGCGCCGCACTGTCGGAGGGGCCGTACTGAGGGAGCCCCGCACTGTCGGAGGGGCAGTACTGAGGGAGCCCCGCACTGTCGGAGGGGCAGTACTGAGGGAGCGCCGCACTGTCGGAGGGGCAGTACTGAGGGAGCGCCGCACTGTCGGAGGGGCAGTACTGAGGGAGCGCCGCACTGTCGGAGGGGCAGTACTGAGGGAGCGCCGCACTGTCGGAGGGGCAGTACTGAGGGAGCGCCGCACTGTCGGAGGGGCCGTACTGAGGGAGCCCCGCACTGTCGGAGGGGCAGTACTGAGGGAGCGCCGCACTGTCGGAGGGGCAGTACTGAGGGAGCGCCGCACTGTCGGAGGGGCAGTACTGAGGGAGCGCCGCACTGTCGGAGGGGCAGTACTGAGGGAGCGCCGCACTGTCGGAGGGGCAGTACTGAGGGAGCGCCGCACTGTCTGAGGGGCAGTACTGAGGGAGCGCCGCACTGTCGGAGGGGCAGTACTGAGGGAGCGCCACACTGTCGGAGGGGCAGTACTGAGGGATCCCCGCAGTGATGTGCCATCTTTTAGATGAGACTTTTAACCGATGCCCGGGCTGACCTCTCAGGTGGACGTAAAAGATTCCAAGGCCTTGACTGAAAGGGAGTTCTCGAAGTATTCTGGTCAACATTCCCCCAACCATCCAAAAACCGATTAACTGGCCTTTCATCGAATTGCTGTTTGTGGGAGCTTGCCGTGCACAAAATAGCTGCCGCATTTGGCCACGTAACAGTCAACGTGTTTCAAGGCACTCCATTGTACGTGAATTGTTTTGGGGCATTTGAGAGATGTGATAAAACACTGAATAAATGCAATTTCTTTCTTTCTTTATCGCAGGCAGCATTACTAATGAGACGCTTTGTGGTGAGGATATGCTGAATCACTCGATTCACCATGCTGACACTACTGAACACTGAGATAGCAAGCGTGACACCAAGGTTCTGAAATCTGTCTGCATTCTGCGCAAGGACTGCTCAGCCGTGTGACGCAGGAATAAGTGAATACTTATTCAAATATGTGTTCAAACAGAAATCTGTAACCTGTTATAGAGACAAAGGAACCATACGGAAATGATATAAAGACAGCTGGTGCAGAGATGGGGCAATCGAGCACAGCACCAGCCTGGGAACTGACACGCAGAACACCTGCGCAGAAGGGAGCAGTCTTTATAGTATCCAGATCTTAAAATTCACTTTCTACATCGAAACTACCCCCAGTTCATCCCAACTGTACCACTGTGACCTCCACAGCCTCGCTTTCTCTCTCTCACTCTTTATAACCACCCCCCCCCACCCCCCAACCTCCCTTTCTCGTACAGCTTCACCATCTGCCTCAGCATGAAGCCAGTAACGCCAACAGATGCTGAGTACATGGTCATGGAAGATAGTTCTTCTGTCCCTCCAGGGTCAGCTGTGGCTCAGTGGGCAGCACACCCTCCTCTCCTTCGAGTCAGAAGTTGTGGGTTCAAGTCCTCACTCCAGCGACTTGAGCACAAAAATCCAGACCGGCACTCCTGGTGCATTACTGAGGGAGTGCCGCACTGTCGGAGGTGCCGTCTTTCAGATGAGACGGTAAAGCGTGGCCCCATCTGCCCTCTCAGGTGGGCATAAAAGATCCCACGACCACTTTTTCGAAGAGAAGCGGGGGAGTTATCCCCAGTGTCCTGGCTAATATTTATCCCTCAATCAACATAACTCTGCTGTTTATGGGAGCTTGCTGTGCACAAATTAGCTGCCGCAATTCCTACATTACGACAGTGACTACACTTCAAAGCATTTAGTCCTTAATTGGCTGTAAAGCGCTTTGAGACACCCGTGGTTGTGAAAGAAGCCAATTTTGTAATATCTCCAAGTTTGCGGTGGCGGTGTGAGGAGGATGGTAAGAGGCTGCAGGGTGACTTGGATAGGTTAGGTGAGTGGGCAAATGCATGGCATATGCAGTATAATGTGGATAAATGAGAGGTTATCCACTTGGATGGCAAAAACAAGGCGGCAGAATATTATCTGAATGGCGGCAGATTAGGAAAAGGGGAGGTGCAACGAGACCTGGGTGTCATGGTTCATCAGTCATTGAAAGTTGGCATACAGGTACAGCAGGTGGTGAAGGCGGCAAATGGTATGTTGGCCTTCATAGCTAGGGGATTTGAGTATAGGAGCAGGGAGGTCTTACTGCAGTTGTACAGGGCCTTGGTGAGGCCTCACCTGAAATATTGTGTTCAGTTTTGGTCTCCTAATCTGAGGAAGGACATTCTTGCTATTGAGGGAGTGCAGCGAAGGTTCACCAGACTGATTCCCGGGATGGCAGGACTGACATATGAGGAGAGACTGGATCGACTGGGCCTGTATTCAATGGAGTTTAGAAGGATGAAAGGGGATCTCATAGAAACATATAAAATTCTAACGGGACTGGACAGGTTAGATGCAGGAAGAATGTTCCTGATGTTGGGGAAGTCCAGAACCAGGGGACATAGCCTTAGGATAAGGGATAAGCCATTTAGGACCGAGATGAGGAGAAACTTCTTCACTCAGAGAGTTGTTAACCTGTGGAATTCCCTGCCGCAGAGAGTTGTTGATGCCAGTTCATTGGATATATTCAAGAGGGAGTTAGATATGGCCCTTACGGCTAAAGGGATCAAGGGGTATGGAGAGAAAGCAGGAAAGGGGTACTGAGGGAATGATCAGCCATGATCTTATTGAATGGTGGTGCAGGCTCGAAGGGCCGAATGGCCTACTCTTGCACCTATTTTCTATGTTTCTATGAGCCAATGCGACACAAGTCTTGCTTTTCTCTTTTATCTCCTGTTATCTCCCTGGCTCAGGAGTATAACCAACTATTGACTTGTGGATAGATGGTATCACAGCAGAGTCTAACGCTATTCTGACAGTCTGCACATGGACGTTCCAGCCGGGGTGGGGGAGGGGGGTCTCTGGATAGTTGGAACACAGACTGATCTTTGTCCTTTTCTGAGCCCAGGGTCACTGTTGACAATTGTCATGCCCCTCCCACCAGGGATCAGCTCACTCAGTGTGGACTGTGGTCAAATGGTGCCCCTTCCTGGGCTGTTAGCCCACTCAAGCAACTGATCCACCTCATGGACTTAGCATAGACTATGCCGATAATATTATAAAAGTCCTGTGTGTGAATGCACCATCACATATAACTTGCTTGTAACATTTTATGTCACATTAAATCATAGACATATTTATTCAAACCTAGGCAAATGCATTTTCTATTACACCTGATTGGGTCGTTCTTCCCATGTGACTGTCTACCAATCCTAACTTTTACTTCCTCAACATCATCATCGGCGGTCCCTCGAACGAGGATAACTTGCTTCCACAAGAGTTCACAGATGTTTCAATGGCGGACCCGATGTTCCAGTCCTGAACTCCAGTTGAAGGGTGGAAGATGCCTGTGCGTGGATTTTTTTTTAAGCTGGGGTGACCGTTGCACACATGGGCTTGACAGAGCTAGGCCTTTATCCAGTGGCAAGGGTTAACCAGGATGACTGGAGACCTGCTCTGCTGCACGGACCTAGTGCGCACACATATCGCACAGTGTGGGCTGGCCCGTGCTGTCCCTAGGCCCTCGCCTCTTCTGGGTCCTGTACCCTCATTTGCCGCACCTCCGCCACGATCTCCCACCAAATCTCAGCCTCGATTCCTCAACAGTCCTCTGCCTCGATCACTTGCCACACCTCCGCCACAACCTTCCCGCTCCTCTGTTGTAGCTGGGTCCCGCCGATGCTCCTGCCCACGTTCCGAACAGCGACCTGGGACCTGATGCCGTCACCCAGTCGTCCACCTCGAAGCCGTCGCATACCTGGAGCAGCTCGCACTGGAAGCTGTAGTGGTATGTCGCTCCAGCTCTTATACTTCCTGACCTGCGGAGGTGTTCTCTCGCAGGTCGGGGGGACCACGACCTCATCCATAGAGTGCTATTTACAGCACAGAAGGAGACCATTCAGCCCATCGTGTCTGTACTGGCTATTTGCTAGAGAAATGCAGAAGTAATCCCACTCTCCCACTTTCTCCCTAGGCCCATGCGTTTTCCTCTGCTTGAAATATTTTCCCTTAAAAGATGCTGTGATCTCTGCCCGGATCACTCCCTGTGGAAAAGCATTCCGTACTCCAACAACCCTCTGTAGCCAAGGAAATCTATTCCAATTTGGCAAAGAGAAATGTTGGATTTCTTGGAACCATGGGAGACAGCTCCTATGGGCAATGGATGATTTATGAAAAATATAAAGTTCTGAAGTATCTGATAATGAAAGCATTTCCTGCACCTGTGACATCCTTCTGGAGCCGTCACATAATTTAAACTTCTTCAGTATTTCTGGTTAATTTATGGGGGAGGGGGTTGGAGGGAAAGAGAGCCAGCAGGGTCAAATGCGATCTACACTATTCCAACGCTGGGCAACAGCCAACCGCTGAACAGACCCAGAACAGTTCCCACATCTGCCACCTTGATGGCCTTTGTGAGTGAGCTCAATTAATGTCTAACTGTGATCTAGGGCGCAGCACACTCATCTCACTTCAGAAAGATACAAGCCAGCTACTACCGTTACAAGGTGCTCAAGGATCACTGCTGTATGGTGTACATGTGCTGGGGGTCACTGCTGTACATGTGCTGGGGGTCAGTGCTGTACGGTGTACATGTGCTGGGGGTCAGTGCTGTACGGTGTACATGTGCTGGTGGGTCACTCCTGTACCCGTGTACATGTGCTGGGGTCACTGCTGTACGGTGTACACATGCACAGGGTCACTGCTGTAAGGTGTACACATGCTGGGGGTCACTGCTATATGTGTACACGTACGGGGGTCACTGCTGTACGGTGTATGTGCTGGGGTTCACTGCTGTACTTGTACATGTGCGGGATCACTGCCGTACGGTGTACATGCGCTGGGGGTCACTGCCGTACGTGTACGTGCGCTGGGGGTCACTGCCGTACGTGTACGTGTGCTGGGGGTCACTACCGTACGTGTACGTGCGCTGGGGGTCACTACCGTACGTGTACGTGTGCTGGGGGTCACTGCCGTACGTGTACGTGCGCTGGGGGTCACTGCCGTACGGTGTACATGTGCTGGGGGTCACTGCCGTACGGTGTACATGTGCTGAGGGGTCACTGCCGTACGTGTACGTGTGCTGAAGGTCACTGCCGTATGGTGTACATGTGCTGAAGGTCACTGCCGTACGTGTACGTGTGCTGAAGGTCACTGCTGTACGGTGTACGTGCGCTGGGGGTCACTGCCGTACGGTGTACGTGCGCTGGGGGTCACTGCCGTACGGTGTACGTGTGCTGGGGGTCACTGCCGTACGGTGTACGTGTGCTGGGGGTCACTGCTGTACATGTACATGTGCTGGGGGTCACTGCTGTACATGTACATGCGCGGAGAAGGTCAGGTTAAGTTGGAATTGGGCCTGTGTCTGATGGCCCTCCCTGTTTGAACAGCTTGCCAATGCTCATGGCCTGGGCTCTCACGTTATTAAAAAAAATGGCCATTGTAGCGAGGTGCCAGAAGGCGGTGACTGACCCTAGTACTGTGCCCCTGCAAGAGTAAGGGCCTTCGGGGGGGGGGGGGGAAAGAGAGTTGGAGCAAGGGGCGTTTACAGCAGAAGTGAAAGAAGTTGTTCCCTGATCAGCGTGCGTTGGTTTTACAGCGGGGGGGGGGGGGGGTGCGAGTGGAGCTCAGTAGGGGAGATGTCTGAGCAGCCCCACGAATGGCGTGCAGTTGCAGCCAGAAGCCAGCCCTTGTTAGTTAACACACATAGCTGTTTCAGCACACTGTGAGCAGGAAATCATTTCACCTTTTGATCTTACAAATAAAAAGCAGTGATCGCTAACCAAACAGTAATCCTTAGGATCCGCCAAAGGACAATCTCCAACAATCGCTGACCTTCTGTCAGTCGCTCATGAAAGGAATATCGAACCGGTCACAGCCTGCATCGTGAATGGAGAAGGGGCTCTTACAGATGCCCCTCTCCTGAAGGGATTGGGGAGTGGGCACTCTGCCCTATGTGCATGGCAGTCCCTCTCTCAATTGTCAGTTTTCATGCATCAGGTCAGATAGGCAGCAGGTGTCTCTGGGACACTTGACCATGGGAAATATTCACAGCTGAGCATATTCCTGTTTCACCCAAGATCCACATACAGGCAGGAGTCACGAGAAACTGATCAGCAGTCAATGCATACTGATCAGCAATCAATGCATACTGATCAGGAATCAATGCATACTGATCAGCAATCAATGCATACTGATCAGGAATCAATGCATACTGATCAGGAATCAATGCATATTGATTAGCAATCAATGCATGCTGATCAGGAATCAATGCATACTGATCAGGAATCAATGCATACTGATCTGCATACTGATCTGGAATCAATGCATAATGATCTGGAATCAATGCATAATGATCTGGAATCATCAGGAATTAATGCATACTGATCTGGAATCAATGCATAATGATCTGGAATCATCAGGAATTAATGCATACTGATCTGGAATCAATGCATACTGATCTGGAATCAATGGATACTGATCTGGAATCATCAGAAATCAATGCATACTGATCAGGAATCAATGCATGCTGATTAGCAATCAATGCATATTGATCAGGAATCAATGCATACTGATCAGCAATCAATGCATACTGATCAGTAATCAATGCATACTGATTAGCAATCAATGCATATTGATCAGTAATCAATGCATACTGATCAGCAATCAATGCATACTGATCAGTAATCAATGCATACTGATTAGCAATCAATGCATATTGATCAGGAATCAATGCATACTGATCAGCAATCAATGCATACTGATCAGCAATCAATGCATGCTGATTAGCAATCAATGCATACTGATCAACAATCAATGCATACTGATCAGCAATCAATGCATACTGATCAGGAATCAATGCATACTGATCAGGAATCGAAAACTGGGCCGGGGACCTATCGTTCGGTCGGCACTCAGATGTTGAATTGGAAAGAAATAGGAATAGAATCTTAGCTTTGGGGCTATATTGCGGGAGCGGGGTGAAAGGGGAAAGAGACGACTAAGAAACGGTGCAAAACCTATCGTGGCTCTGTTAGCGTTGCCTGCTCCCATAAGGCAGCGGGTATGTCCGACAAGCTCCCCAGATTCAGTCGCAAACAGGTACTGAGCGGAAGAGCTGTGGGAGAACTTCAGGTGGACCTGACTTACACGAGGGCAGCGATGTGACCTGCAGCAGCACAGCGGGCAGAATAGTTGTGTGGGCTCTTCCAGTGCACGACGCACAGCGGACAATGGTGAAATATGGCACTATAGTGGGAGACCAGCTTGGCTGTACACAAGTGATGCATTGCGAAGGAGCAGCACTCTCGGTGGCTTGGTACCCTCACCATCAGGTGGCTCTATGGGCAGCACTCGCGCCTCAGAGTCAGAAGGTTGTGGGTTCAAGTCCCACTCGAATAACGTGACCACGTAACCCAGCCTGACACTCCCAGTGCAGTGCTGAGGGAGCGCTGCACTGTCGCAGGTGCCGTCTTTTTTGGATGAGACGTTAAACTGAGGCCCCCGTCTGTCCTCTTGGGTGGATGTAAAAGATTTCACGACATTGAGAGGAGGGCAGTTCTCCCCAGTGTCCTGGGGCCAACATTTATCCTTTAACCAACACCATTAAAACAGATCACCTGATCATTTGTCTCAATGCTGTTTGTGGGAGCTTGCTGTGCGCAAATTGGCTGCCACGTTTCCCACATTACAACAGTACTTCAAAAGTACTTCATTGGCTGTAAAGCACTCTGGGATGTCCTGAGGTTGTGATATAAATGCACGTTTTTTGTTTTAGCTGGGCTGTTGCATGGCCAGAGAGAGGGCCCAGGGCGGACAAGCCCGCTCATTTGTTTCTGTCCACACTGAACAAAGCTAACGGTCTTTGCAGCACCTGCCTCGCCTTCTCCTCCGGCAGCCCAACGGGGAGCAGAGGGCTAAACCCCACTTGGGACGCAGTGTGTTGCTGGCCCCAAAAATAAAACACCAAAAGTTAGTATGCAGGTCCAGCAAGTAATCAAGAAGGCAAATGGAATGTTGGCCTTTGGAGGGATAGAGCATAAAAGTAGGGAAGTCCTGCTACAACTGTACAGGGTATTGGTGAGGCCACACTTGGAGTACTGTGTAGAGTTTTGGTCTCCGTATTTAAGGAGGGACATACTTGCATTGGAGGCAGTTCAGAGAAGGTTCACGAGATTAATTCCTGAGCTGAAAGATTGTTTTATGAAGAAAGGTTGAGTAGATTGGGCCTATACTCATTGGAGTTTAGAAGAATGAGAGGTGATCTTATTGAAACTTATAAAATTCTGAGGGGGCTTGACAAGGTGGATGCCGAGAGGATGTTTCCCCTCGTGGGGGAATCGAGAACTAGGAGGCATAGTTTCAGAATAAGGGGTCGCCCATTTAAAAAGGAATTGAGGAAGAATTTCTTCTCTCAGAGGGTCATGAATCTGTGAAATTCTCTACCCCAGAGAGCTGTGGAGGCTGGGTTATTGAATATATTTAAGGTGGAGATTTTTGAATGATAAGGGAGTCAAAGGTTATGGGGAGTGGGCAGGGAAGTGGAGATAAAGCCAAGATCAGATCAGCAATGATCTTATTGAATGGCGGAGCATGCTTGAGGGGTCAAAGGGCGTACTCCTGCTCCTATTTCTATTGCTCTTATGTTCTTAACTCCCACCCTCACCCCACCTACCCAGCCACCACCTCCCTCGATCTCCATTATTTAATGGCACGAGCAAAATTTGCACTTGAAAAGGAGCTGCAGATGAACACAGGAACAATATAAATTATTTCACACAGAGATGATCACGAACACCACAAAAAAACCAACTGAAGCAGAGCATCTTCTGGTTGATACGGAGGAGCGGAAAAGGGCCTGAAGAAATCTTGTAATCTTATAATGAGTCCCCGTCCGTCTCGTAGCCCACGTGTCTCTCAGCCAGATGGTCGATAGCAGCAAGGAGAGAGTTCATCTAACCAAAGCTGCCACTTCCAATCAATCAGCAGAGCCCTGTGTCTTCAAGTCAGACAAGAACGTCTTTGACTTCCGCCCGCACTGAGCTCTCCCCGAGTGCGTCTAATAACTTCAAATAATCATCGATCATCTTCTCGATGATTCCACTGACCTCTCAGTACTCTGTCCTCTCCATCATCCAACTCAATCTGCAGCACACAGGTAGCTCAGCGGGAACTACCCGCAATGTGTCGCCAGGGACTTGGGCACATAATCTAGGCTGACACCCCAGGGCAGTACTGAGGGAGTGCCGCAATATCGGAGGGGCAGTACTGAGGGAGTGCCGCACTGTCGGAGGGGCAGTACTGAGGGAGCGCCGCACTGTCGGAGGGGCAGTACTGAGGGAATGCCGCACTGTCGGAGGGGCAGTACTGAGGGAGTGCCGCAATGTCGGAGGGGCAGTACTGAGGGAGTGCCGCACTGTCGGAGGGGCAGTACTGAGGGAGCGCCGCACTGTCGGAGGGGCAGTACTGAGGGAGCGCCGCACTGTCAGAGGGGCAGTACTGAGGGAGAGCTGCACTGTCGGAGGGGCAGTATTGAGGGAGAGCTGCACTGTCAGAGGGGCAGTACTGAGGGAGAGCTGCACTGTCAGAGGGGCAGTACTGAGGGAGAGCTGCACTGTCGGAGGGGCAGTACTGAGGGAGAGCTGCACTGTCGGAGGGGCAGTACTGAGGGAGAGCCGCACTGTCGGAGGGGCAGTGCTGAGGGAGTGCTGCATTGTCGGAGGGGCAGTGCTGAGGGAGTGCTGCACTGTCGGAGGGGCAGTACTGAGGGAGCACTGCACTGTCGGAGGGCTGCCTTTCAGTTGAGAAGTGAAACCGAGGCCCCGGCTGCTCTCTCAAGTGGACGTAAAATATCCCGTGGTGCTATTTCGAAGAAAAGCAGTGGAGTTATCTCCGGTGTACTGGGCGAATAGTTGTCCCTCAACCAACATCGCTAAAACAGATTAACTGGGTCATTGCTGTTTGTGGGAGCTTGCTGTGTGCTAATTAGCTGCCGCGTTTCCTATGTTGCAACAGTGATTACATTTCTAAAAGTACTTCATTGGCTGTAAAATGCTTTCCTGAGGTTGTGAAAGGTGCTATAAAAATGCAAGTTCGTTCTTTCAAGCATAAAAGATTTTCCATTTTTGCTTTCTTCAATGGCCCCCTCCTTCCCTGAAGGAGCTGACCATTGCTGGGGTCTGGGTCCTTGGGCACCGACTGCTTCTTGATATCGCAATCAAATGGCCACTCTTCATAACACACCCTTTATACTGCACCTTTATCATAAAAAACACCCCAATACACCCAACAGAGGTGCAAGGAAAATGGACACCGAGCCAAAGGAGGAGCGATTAGGAGGGGTTAATACAACTTGGCCAGAGGTAGGTTTTAAGGAGGGAGCTTTACTCTGTGTCTGCCCTCACTATAACTGACACAGCACTGTTTGTTGCTGACATTGGGTGACAACTGGATAAGCCTTCCACTACCCATTCCCAACTTGAGCACAAAAATATTCATCAATTTAAAATTGGGGAAAACATATTGTCCATTTTTGAAATGCTTGATTGCAGCAGAAAGCCACAGGCTGCACCGCAGACACAATTACCATTTCAATGGCTCAATCACTCCCGAGGGACCAATCGTGATTCTGCTCAATTTTCACCACTAATTCTCCATGAAGGAGGTAATGGGCATTTAAACGCCCCCCAGTCCAATTCTGCCGTGTTTTATCGCTGCCGGTATTTGGGCTGTTTCGCACAATTCAGATGACATGCAGTTTTCACCTTAATCACCGATAGCAATCAATGAATTACACCACTAACGCTATTTCAAGAATGTATCTATCAGTATTGCAGTTTAAAACCCGGCCAGGCAGTAATCTTCCACACAACCTCGGCTATCGATTCCACTGATTACCTTAAATACACTGAAAGGAAGCAAACCATTTATGTAGTGCCTCATCACGTCTCTCACAGATCTCAAAACACTTCCATGAATTAATAACATTAATAAAAAGTCGGGCAGGAGTAAAAGCCATATGGTTCATCAAAGCGCATCCCTCCAGTAGCCTAGGTTGCCCATGAAGCTCTGGTATTACTAACTCTCCAATCAAATCCCATCCCTTCAGTACATTAACCCTCCCATCAAATCCATCCCTTCAGTACATTAACCCTCCCATCAAAGCCCATCCCTTCAGTACATTAACTCTCCAATCAAAGCCCATCCCTTCAGTACATTAACTCTCCAATCAAAGCCCATCCCTTCAGTACATTAACCCTCCAATCAAAGCCCATCCCTTCAGTACATTAACTTTCCAATCAAAGCCCATCCCTTTAGTACATTAACCCTCCCATCGAAGCCCATCCCTCCAATGCATCAACTCTCTCATTGAAGCCGATCGTGACACTGAAGTCAGCTGTGGCTCTGTGGGTAGCCTCGAAGTCAGAAGGTTGTGGGTTCAGGTGCCCACTCCAGAGACTTGAGCACAAAAATCCAGACAGTGCTGAGGGAGGTGCCGTCTTTCGGATGAGACGTTAAACCCAGGCTCTGGACCTCTTCGGTGGACGTAAAAGATCCCATGGCACTATTTCGAAGACGAGCAGGGGAGTTATCTCCGGTGACCTGGCCAATATTTATCTCTCAATCAACATCACTAAAACAGATTATCTGGCCATTATCACAGTGCTGTGTGTGGGAGCTTGCTGTACGCAAATTGGCTGCCGCGTTTCCCACATTACAACAGTGACTACACTTCAAAAGTACTTCATTGGCTGTAAAGCGCTTTGAGACATCCGGTGGTCGTGAAAAGCGCTATACAAATCCATATCTTTCTTTTATCCATCCAGTACACTAACTCTCCATCGAAGCCCATCCCTCTGGTACACTAACTCTCCATCGAAGCCCATCCCCCGGTACACTAACTCTCCATCGAAGCCCATCCCTCTGGTACATTAACTCTCCATCGAAGCCCATCCCTCTGGTACACTAACTCTCCATCGAAGCCCATCCCCCGGTACACTAATTCTCCATCGAAGCCCATCCCTCTGGTACACTAACTCTCCATCAAAGCCCATCCCTCTGGTACACTAACTCTCCATCGAAGCCCATTCCCCGGTACACTAACTCTCCATCGAAGCCCATCCCTCTGGTACACTAACTCTCCATCGAAGCCCATTCCCCAGTACACTAACTCTCCTTGAAGCCCATCCCTCTGGTACACTAACTCTCCTTGAAGCCCATCCCCCAGTACACTAACTCTCCATCGATGCCTATCCCTCTGGTACACTAACTCTCCATTGAAGCCCATCCCCCTGTACACTAACTCTCCATCGAAGCCCATCCCTCTGGTACACTAACTCCCATCGAAGCCAATCCCCCGGTACACTAACTCCCATCGAAGCCCATCCCTCTGGTACACTAATTCTCCTCGAAGCCCAGCCCTCTGGTACACTAACTCTCCATCGATGCCCATTCCCCGGTACACTAACTCTCCATCGAAGCCCATCCCTCTGGTACACTAACTCTCCATCGAAGTCCATCCCTCTGGTACACTAACTCTCCATCGATGCCCATCCCTCTGGTACACTAACTCTCCATCGAAGCCCCTCTCTTTGCATTTTGAGAAATGCAGTAACTTGCTTTGTAGATTAATTCAAACAGTTATTGCTCCGAGTAAGGACAGTTCTCCTGAAACAAATTCTTGATGTAACAGTCGAGGACGTAGTGATTGAAAAAAGGAGTAAATAAAAGGCACCATCCAAGATTTTAAAATCATGAAAGAAACTGGAAAGGTTGATGTGGAGAAGAGTTTCATGCACAACCAAGAGGAACAGAAACATGGTTACAAACCAAGGAAATGTCGAGTGAGATCTAACTCCATTTAAGTACTTTGAATTTCAGAATAAATTGTTACTAAGGGCAGTGAATGTGGACTTGGTTGGTGCGGACTGTCACTCGTACTGATTGAAAGCTCAGTTGGCGATAATTTAGCAATCACATCCGCAGTGAATTTGGACTGGCTGGTATAGACCATTACCCAGTGCAGTGAATGTAGAATCCATTGGTGAATACCCAATACATTGAATGGGTTGATACGAATTGTCACTCAATGGAAAGAACGTGCAATTCTTGCCTCAGAGTCATAGGATTGAGGGTTCAAGCCCCACTCCAGAGACTTGGCCAGGCCAGGGCTGAGGGAGCGCTGTACTGTCGGAGGTGCCGTCTCTCGGGTGGACGTAAAATATCCCACGGCCACTATTTCAAAGAGCAATGGAGTTCTCCCCGATGTCATGGGCCAATATTTAACCCTCAACTAACATCACTAAAACACATTATTTGTCCGTTATTGCATTACTGTTTGTGGGAGCTTGCTGTGCGCAAGTCGGTTGCCACTTCCCACATTACAGCAGTGACTATACTTCATTGAATGTAAAGTGCTTTGGTACATCCCGAGGTCGTGGAAGGTGCTATATAAATGCAAGTTCTTTCTTTTCATTGATATGGACTGCTCCCTTGCACAGCAAATGTGGAGTAGGTTGGTCTGGACTGCCACTTAGCAAAGAAAGAATGCAACTAAGTTGACTATACTGTCACCTGGCACAGCGAGCAGGGACTCAATTCAGACCAGGGTTTTACTAGAGCGCAGCTCCAAATATAACAGGACGGTGTTCAGTGCGATAGCTTAGCCTTCCTCCATTTGACAGTTACTTTAAAAGAGAATTTTTACCTACCAGTACAGGAAAAAAGACCCTGAATATTCACCAAAGGTTGTCTACTTTGTGGCGAAACCCACCTGCACGGCTGTAGAACAGGGAGGGTGCTGACTGCAATTTTCCAACAAGGAGCAAGGACCTTAACTGAGAGACTTCTTCAAATTTCAGTCAAGGACCACTAGACATTGTTGGAAATCTGTGTTGGTGGGAGAGCGAGACAAACATGTAGGATTATCAGGTTGGTGTTGATGGATTGTGAGAGATTTTCACAAGTCCATAAAAGTAAACGACATGGAACTGTCTTTCACATCAAATAAAAACAGTCTAAGGTTGGTGTAAGTGTGCAATGTTTAATTTATTATATAGCGACATGGAGCATGCTGTGCCCTGCAGGTTATTATGTGATCTTAAAAACCTTCAGTAAAACCGTAACTACAGTCACTCATCACTAAACGTCAGAGCATTAAAGGACTGGTAAATAAAGTAAAAACACGCTAGAAGCTCGGGGAGAGGAATGGATACAGTTGGTACATGCAACAGCCTTCCCTTATATAAAAACAGAAACTGCTGGAAATCTCAGCGGGTCAGGCAGCATCTGTGGAGAGAAACAGAGTTAATGTTTCGGGTCTGTGACCCTCCCTCAGAACTGGAGAAGTTCGAGATGTAACAGATTGTGTTCTGACGCAGGGTCACAGAATCTTTCAATCCGGTTCTCTCCACAATGCTGTCTGATCTGCTGCGGTTTCCAGGTTCCAGCATCCGCCGTATTTTGCTTTTGTATTAGCCTTCACTTCTTGTATGTCTATCCAACTAACTCCACACCCAGTGCAGTGTGTCTCAGTCTATCCAACTACCACACCTAGTGCAGTGTGTCTCAGTCTATCCAACTAACACCACACCTAGTGCAGTGTGTCTCAGTCTATACAACTAACTCCACACCTAGTGCACCGTGTCTCAGTCTATCCAACTAACACCACACCCAGTGCAGTGTGTCTCAGTCTATCCAACTAACACCACACCTAGTGCAGTGTGTCTCAGTCTATCCAACTACCACACCCAGTGCAGTGTGTCTCAGTCTACCCAACTAACTCCACATCCAGTGCAGCGTGTCTCAGTCTATCCAACTAACTCCACACCCAGTGCAGCGTGTCTCAGTCTATCCAACTAACTCCACACCCAGTGCAGTGTGTCTCAGTCTATCCAACTAACTCCACACCCAGTGCAGTGTGTCTCAGTCTATCCAACTAACTCCACACCCACTGCACTAGGCGACAGTCTACCCAACTAACTCCACACCCAGTGCAGTGTGTCTCAGTCTATCCAACTAACACCACACCCAGTGCAGTGTGTCTCAGTCTATCCAACTAACACCACACCCAGTGCAGTGTGTCTCAGTCTATCCAACTAACACCACACCCAGTGCAGTGTGTCTCAGTCTACCCAACTAACTCCACACCCAGTGCAGTGTGTCTCAGTCTATCCAACTAACTCCACACCCAGTGCAGTGTGTCTCAGTCTACCCAACTAACACCACACCCAGTGCAGTGTGTCTCAGTCTATCCAACTAACTCCACACCCAGTGCAGTGTGTCTCAGTCTATCCAACTAACTCCACACCCAGTGCAGTGTGTCTCAGTCTATAATCAACCAACTGCACGGTTCAAGAAGGTGCCCCACCACCTTCTCAGGACAACGAGAGAGGGGAAATAAATCGCTGGCCATGCCAGCGACGCCCATAACCCGAGAACAAAACAAAGAAAAAGAGTCATCTCGGTTTTAAATGGCTGCTTCACTTACAGATAATGCCCTCTTCTTGCATAATTATTAGGGATGGGGCAGTGTTTTTTTTTTAAATAATGTATGTACACCCTCCCTCTCATGTGTAAAGTAGACTTCCACCATTGGAACCTCCTTTGAAAATCAAATGTAAATAAGAATTCTTAATGGCACTGACATTCCCTGGGTCTGTTCTTAAATATTTCAATACTTCTGCTGCAGTCGTGGGTGGTGACGACTTGATTGGAGACAGCAAACTGTTTTGAAGGTGTAGCTAAGCCAGACAGTGAGGAAGCTGAAGAGCTATTGTGACAAACCCAGAACCTTCGGGTTCACTGTCCCTTCGAAGACCGTACTTGGACCTCCTGGCTCAGTTGATTACTGACGTAAGTCGCACAGGCCCCAGGTTCGAACGCTGGTCTGAGCTGAGCTCGCTCGCCTGCCTGAGACAGGGCAGGAGTCATAGGATCACAGAACATTACAGCACAGGAGGAGACCATTCGGCCCATCGTGTCTGTGCCGGCTCTTTGCACGAGCTACCCAAATAGTCCCACCCCCACCTCTTTCCCCACAGACCTTCAAATTTCTCCTTTTCAGATATTTATCCAATTCCCGTTTGAAAGTCACTATTGAATCTGCTTCCACCGCCCTTTCAGGCAGCGTGTTCCAGATCACAACAACTCGCTGCATATATTTTTTTATCCACATCTCCTGTTTTTTTTGCCAATTATCTTAAATCTGTGTCCTCTGGTTACCGATCCTTCTACGAGTGGAAACAGTTTCTCCTTATTTACTCCATCATAACCATTCATGATTTTGAACACCTCTATTAAATCTCCCCTTAACCTTCTCTACTCATCATCATCATCGGCAGTCCCTCGGAATCGAGGAGGACTTGCTTCCACTCCCAAAGTGAGTTCTTTGATGGCTGAACAGTCCGATACGAGAGCCACAGACTCTGCCACAGGTGGGACAGACATTCGTCGGGGGAGGGGGTCAGTGGGGCTGGATTGCCGCGTGCTCCTTGCCTCTCTACGCTCTTTGCATTGAGACTCGAAGAGCTCAACGCCCTCCCGGATAGACTTTCTCCACCTCGGGCGGTCTTCGGCCAGGGTCTCCCAGGTGTCAGTGGTGATGTCGCACTTTACCAGGGAGGCTTTGTGGGTGTCCTCAAGTTTAAAAAGAGTTCAAAAAGAGGCAGCTCATGCAGAGCATGGAGTGCAACAGCATAGAGTGGTATTTGTGAGTTTGGTATGTGTGTGAGTTTGGGCAAGCGGAGGTGGTAGGTGCTGTTTTGTCTTGTTTTTCCTACCAGTGCTGACACTAGAGCAGCTGATAAGGAGTGCGAGAGTAGGAGATGGAGGCCCAGAGACCAGCCCAACCAGCTGCAGACAAAGATAGAGGGGTGCGAAATCGAGAGGTGACGTCACAGCCAAGCTGGTAAGTGGTTGGCTGTTCGACTGGTAAGTATAACTCTCTTTTAGACTGACTTTTAGATTGGTTTAATTGGCAGCGAACTACTAAGTAGCTGTTTGGTGTTAAATTAATTTACTTACTAAAATTTACTTAAACGGTTAAGTCATGGCAGGAGAGCTCGGACCCGTGTCATGCTCCTCCTGTGCTATGTGGGAAGTCAGGGACGCTTCCAGTGTCCCTGACTACTATGTGTGCGGGAAGTGTGTCCAGCTGCAGCTCCTGACAGACCGCATGACGGCACTGGAGCTGTGGATGGACTCACTATGGAGCATGCGCGATGCTGAGAATGTTGTGGATAGCACATTTAGTGAGTTGGTCACACCGCAGATAAGGGTTAGGACAGATAGTGAATGGGTGACCAAGAGACAAGGCAAGAGCAGGAAGGTAGTGCAGGAGTCCCCTGCGGTCATTTCCCTCCAAAACAGATATACCGTTTTGGATACTGTTGGGGGAGATGACTTACCAGGGGAAGGCACCAGCAGCCAGGTTCATGGCACCGTGGGTGGCTCTGCTGCACAGAAGGATGGGAAAATGAGTGGGAGAGCTATAGTGATAGGGGACTCTATTGTAAGGGGAATAGATAGGAGTTTCTGCAACCGAGACTCCAGGATGGTACGTTGCCTCCTTGGTGCAAGGGTCAAGGATGTCTCGGAGCGGCTGCAGAGCATTCTGGAGAGGGAGGGTGAACAGCCAGTTGTCGTGGTACATGTAGGTACCAACGATATAGGTAAGAAGCGGGAAGAGGTCCTACAAGCTGAATTTAGGGAGCTAGAAGTTAAATTAAAAAGTAGGACCTCAAAGGTAGTAATCACTGGATTGCTACCAGTGCCACGTGCTAATCAGAGTTGAGGGAGCAGGATAGTTAGAATAAATACGTGGCTTGAGCAGTGGTGCAAGAGTGAGGGATTCAAATTCCTGGGACATTGGAACCAGTTCTGGGGGAAGTGGGACCTGTACAAAAGGGACAGTCTGCACTTGGGCAAGACTGGAACTGATGTCCTGGGGGTAACATTTGCTAATGCAGTTCGGGAGTGTTTAAACTAATATGGCAGGGGGATGGGAACCTATGCAGCGAGATAGGGCGAAGTAATATGGAGTCAGAAACAGATGGTAGAAAGGTAAAAAGCAATAGTGGAAGGCCGAGTAAACAAAAGCAAGAAACAAAAAGGGCCACACTACATCATAATTCTAAAAGGACAAAGGGTGTTAAAAAAACAAGCCTGAAGGCTTTGTGTCTTAATGCAAGGAGTATCCGTAATAAGGTGGATGAATTAACTGTGCAAATAGATGTTAACAAATATGATGTGATTGGGATTACAGGGACGTGGCTCCAGGATGATTAGGGCTGGGAACTCAACATCCAAGGGTATTCAACATTCAGGAAGGATAGAATAAAACGAAAAGGAGGTGGGTTAAAGAGATTAATGCAATAGTTAGGAAGGACATTAGCTTGGATGATGTGGAATCTATATGGGTAGAGCTGCAGAACAGCAAAGGGCAAAAAACGTTAGTGGGAGTTGTGTACAGACCTCCAAACAGTAGTAGTGATGTTGGGGAAGGCATCAAACAGGAAATTAGGGGTGCATGCAATAAAGGTGCAGCAGTTATCATGGGTGACTTTAATATGCATATCGATTGGGCTAACCAAATTGGAAGCAATACGGTGGAGGAGGATTTCCTGGAGTGCATAAGGGATGGTTTTCCAGACCAATATGTCGAGGAACCAACTAGGGGGGAGGCCATCTTAGACTGGGTGTTGTGTAATGAGAGAGGATTAATTAGCAATTCCGTTGTGCAAGGCCCCTTGGGAAAGAGTGACCATAATATGATGGAATTCTACATTAGGATGGAGAATGAAACAGTTAATTCAGAGACCATGGTCCAGAACTTAAAGAAGGGTAACTTTGAAGGTATGAGGCGTCAATTGGCTTGGATAGATTGGCGACTGATACTTAAGGGGTTGATTGTGGATGGGCAATGGCAGACATTTAGAGACCGCATGGATAAACTACAACAATGGTACATCCCTGTCTGGCATTAAAATAAAAAAGGGAAGGTGACTCAACCGTGGCTATCAAGGGAAATCAGGAATAGTATTAAATCCAAGGAAGAGGCATATAAATTGGCCAGAAAAAGCAGCAAACCTGAGGACTGGGAGAAATTTAGAATTCAGCAGAGGAGGACAAAAGGTTTAATTAGGAGAGGGGGAAATAGAGTATGAGAGGAAGCTTGCTGGAAACATAAAAACTGACTGCAAAATCTTCTATAGATATGTGAAGAGAAAAAGATTAGTGAAGACAAATGTAGATCCCTTGCAGTCAGAATCGGGTAAATTTATAATGGGGAACAAAGAAATGGCAGACCAATTGAACAAATACTTTGGTTCTGTCTTCACGAAGGAAGACACAAATAACCTTCCGGAAATACTAGGGGATCGAGGGTATAGGGAGAAGGAGGAACTGAAGGAAATCCTTACTAAGTGGGAAATTGTGTTAAGGAAATTGATGGGAATGAAGGCCGATAAATCCCCAGGGCCTGATAGTCTGCATTCCAGAGTACTTAAGGAAGTGGCCCTAAAAATAGTGGATGCATTGGTGATCATTTTCCAACAGTCTATAGACTCTGGATCCATTCCTATTGATTGGAGGGTAGCTAGTGTAACCCCACTTTTTAAAAAAGGAGGGAGAGTGAAAACAGGGAATTATAGACCGGTTAGCCTGAAATCAGTAGTGGGGAAAATATTGGAATCAATAGTTAAAGATTAATAGCAGCTCATTTAGAAAGCAGTGACAGGATCGGTCCAAGTCAGCATGGATTTATGAAAGGGAAATCATGCTGACAAATCTTCTGGAATTTTTTGAGGATGTAACTAGTAGAGTGGACAAGGGAGAACCAGTAGATGTGGTGTATTTGGACTTTCAAAAGGCTTTTGACAAGGTCCCACGCAAGAGAATAGTGTGCAAAATTAAAGCACATGGTATTGGGGGTAATGTATTGATGTGGATAGAGAAATGGTTGGCAGACAGGAAGCAAAGAGTAGGATTAAACAGGTCCTTTTCAGAATGGCAGGCAGTGACTAGTGGGATACCGCAAGGTTCAGTGCTGGGACCTCAGCTATTTACAATATATATTAATGATTTAGACGAAGGAATTGAATGTAATATCTCCAAGTTTGCAGATGACACTAAGCTAGGTGGCGGTGTGAGCTGTGAGGAGGATACTAAGAGGCTGCAGGGTGACTTGGAAGTTAGGTGAGTGGGCAAATGCATGGCAGGTGCAGTATAATGTGGATAAATGTGAGGTTATTCACTTTGGTGGCAAAAACAGGAAGGCAGATTATCTGAATGGTGACAGATTCGGAAAAGGGGAGGTGCAACAAGACCTGGGTGTCATGGTACATCAGTCATTGAAAGTTGGCATGCAGGTACAGCAGGCGGTGAAGAAGGCAAATGGCATGTTGGCCTTCATAGTGAGAGGATTTGAGTATAGGAGCAGGGAGGTCTTATTGCAGTTGTGCAGGGCCTTGGTGAGGCCACACCTGGAATATTGTGTTCAGTTTTGGTCTCCTAATCTGAGGAAGGTCATTCTTGCTATTGAGGGAGTGCAGCGAAGGTTCACCAGGCTGATTCCTGGGATGGCAGGACTGACATATGAAGAAAGACTGGATCAACTAGGCTTATAGAACGAGAGGGGATCTCACAGAAACATAAAATTCTGACGGGATTGGACAGGTTAGATGCAGGAAGAATGTTCCCGATGTTGGGGACACAGAACCAGGGGTCACAGTCTAAGGATAAAGGGTAAGTCATTTCGGATCGAGAGGCAGGGAGGTGTTACTACAGTTGTACAGGGCCCTGGTGAGGCCACACCTGGAGTATTGTGTACAGTTTTGGTCTCCAAACTTGAGGAAGGACATTCTTGCTATTGAGGGAGTGCAGCGAAGGTTCACCAGACTGATTCCCGGGATGGCGGGACTGACATATCAAGAAAGACTGGATCAACTGGGCTTGTATTCACTGGAGTTCAGAAGAATGAGAGGGGATCTCATAGAAACGTTTAAAATTCTGACGGGTTTAGACAGGTTAGATGCAGGAAGAATGTTCCCAATGTTGGGGAAGTCCAGAACCCGGGGTCACAGTCTAAGGATAAGGGGTAAGCCATTTAGGACCGAGATGAGGAGAAACTTCTTCACCCAGAGAGTGGTGAACCTGTGGAATTCTCGACCACAGAAAGTTGTTGAGGCCAATTCACTAAATATATTTAAAAAGGAGTTAGATGTCGTCCTTACTTCTAGGGAGATCAAGGGGTATGGCGAGAAAGCAGGAATGGGGTACTGAAGTTGCATGTTCAGCCATGCTCATATTGAATGGCGGTGCAGGCTCGAGGCGCCGAATGGCCTAATCCTGCACCTATTTTCTATGTTTCTATGTAACTGACGCCCTCCACCCCTGGAACCATTCTCGTAAATCTCCTCTGCACCCTCTCCAAGGATTCAACATCTTTTAGGAAGACATTCCAATTGGCCGGAACACCCTGGTAGGAAATTTTAGCCATGGTTTCTGTTTCTGAACACTATCCCGTGACCCTCAATAGTGCATTTGTGGACTTCATCCAATATTCATCAGAACATAAGAATTAGGAATAGGAGTCAGCCATTCGGCCCCTCGAGCCTGCTCTGCCATTTAATAAGATCATGGCTGATCTTTGACCTCAACTCCACTTTCCCGCCAGATCCCCATATCCCTTGATTCCCCGAGAGTCCAAACATCTACCTATCTCAGCTTTGAAATAATCAACGACTCAGCATCCACAACCCTCTGGGGCAGAGAATTCCAAAGATTCACAACCCTCTGAGTGAAGAAATTCCTCCTCATCTCAGTCTTAAATGTCTGACCCCCTATCCTGGGATTGTGCCCCCTGGTTCTAGATTCTCCAGCCCAGGGAAACAACCTCTCAGCATCTACCCCGTCAATCCCTCTCAGAATCATATATGGTCCAATGAAATCTCCTCTCATTCTTCTAAACTCCAGAAAGTATTGGCCCAATCTACTCAATCTCTCCCCATAGGATAACCTTCTCATCCCAAGAATCAATCTAGTGAACCTTCACTGCAACGCCTCTAATGCAAGTAGATCCTTCCTCAGATAAGGAGACCAAAACTGTGCAAGTGCTCCAGGTGTGGTCTCACCAAAGCCCTGTTCCATTGTAGCAATGATGCCCTTTGAAGCTTGCCAACCATGTTGACTCACATGCCAACTTGGGCAAGGTACTGGAGTGATGCCGGACTCTTAAACGATAAGGGAATAAGGGGTTATGGGGAGCGGGAAGGGAAGTGGAGCCGAGTCCATGATCGGATCAGCCATGATCGTATTGAATGGCGGGGCAGGTTCGAAGGGCTGTATGGCCGACTCCTGCTCCTATTTCTTATGCTGGCCCCTACAATAACAATATGCATTTATTTAGGGCCTTTAACATAGTAAAAACGTTCCAAGGAGAACAGGAGCATAATGTGACAACATTTATCATTGAACCACAATGGATATATTAGGACAGGTGACAAAGAGGTGGGTTTTAAGGAGGTTGAGAGATGGAGAGGTTTAGGGAGGAGCTTTGGGCCTGGACAGCTGAAGCGATTAAAATCGGAGATGCGCAAGAGAAACGCAGAGATCCCTGAGGCTTTTATGACTGTTGGAGGTTACAGGGATAAGGAGGGGTGAGGCCATGGGGATTTGCAAACAACCCCAGTAAGAGGCAGCATATTTAGAAGCGGAGGGAGAAACTACACTCAAGCCAGTGACGAGGGAGGTGAGGCGGGCGAGGAGGAAGGGAATCTGGAAAAGAGAGAGAAAAAAGGGAGAGGAGTCTTTGTAACTGTTCAATTTTTCCAGGGAGTCTCTAATGCTGAGATCTCCTTATCTCAACACTCAGACACGGTTAATAACCCGCTAAGTACACGGGCTGCAAACAAGCAGTCTCTAGACAGCCATCTCATAGGTCATTATACCTCATTTACTCCTCTCGTTACGCTCCAAGTAATGGTGCCTCATTGGAAGATGCACACGTAAGGAACCAGCAGCCATTATATCACACAAATATACTAAAAGCTTTGAAAGCACTGCCCTAAGACAGCGAGGAGACAAGGCAAATAAACAACTTTAGAGATTGACCACCATCAACAGTCAGATCTCCTCCGACAGCTCGGTGAGGGGACTGAAAGGCATGTGCACACTTTAGTGGTTGCATATGGAGGCAAGTGTGGCTTGTGCCTTTACACAGTGTCAGCAATGAACTCGAAATAGTTTTTAAGCCTTTGCAAGGGCTGGGGGGAGGAGGGAAGGGAGAAAAGTGGCAGGCAGAAATTTAGGAGGGCTGCATTTTCTGGTCCTTTGCGCTCGGGGTTTCCGCGCGGGAGCGGTGTGAAAGGCGGCGGTGAGGCCTCCAGCGATCCTCCGGTCGGGTTTTGCCGCGGCGTTCGTCGGGGCAGGAACGTCGGGAAGAGCTGCGCCGGGTGTGCAACGCCCCTGGTTGCGACGCCAGCTCGAGGTTGAGCTCCTGCCCGACCCGTCCGCCCGCAATGACCACCTGGGAATCAGGGCGGTCCGGCCATGCCGGCAGTGGCGAGGAAGGTAAAGTCCGTCAAAGGTAACTGCGAGTGTTAGTTCTTTTAATTTTTTTTTGCGATTGGTGTTGTGCTGGCGTGGTCAATGTTTTGGGAATGTTTGTGTGTTTTTTTTTAAAGTTTCCCCCAGGCGCCTCTCTTGGAGCGCACATGGCCCAGCACTTTAGTTCGCGAGTCTCCCATCTTTGCGCCACGAGAGGTGCACAACACCTGTCTTCGCGCTGCGTCCCTTGACGCAAGGCCCAGATGGCCAAACTTAAGTACCAAGACGCAAACTATTCCCAGCCGGTAACTTTCCTGCCCCAAAAACAGAAGCGGCTAAGATCCAGACTCTAATGTTCTCCGGACAAGTGATGCGAAGGTGCAGCATCGCATTCACTGACTGATGGCTGGCAAAATGGACGAGGGTCTGCATGAGGCAGGGTTCACCCCACTTCTGGACACCTCCTTCAAAAGGACAGCATGCACCACTCTGGCTCCTCATCACTGTGCACACTACCTGCAGGATCGGGGAACTGATGCACCAGAGGACGGCACACTTTCAAAAGAAGCTGACCCGACACTGCCATGCATCGACGGCCCAAAGACTGAACGGCCCATCAAATGGTTCCATATTTACTGCCTGTCAAGCCCTCGCACAATGTCGTTGCAATCCCATGCACACCCACATCTCGGTGGGGCCGCACATCATACCATTGAAAGCCCTGCCACACTCAACACCCAAGGGCATCATCATCATTGGCAGTCCCTCGAAATCGAGGAAGACTTGCTTCCACTCTAAAAGTGAGTTCTCAGGTGGCTGAACAGTCCAATACAGGAATTACAGTCTCTGTCAGAGTGGTTGAGGGAAGGGGAGGGTGGGACAGGTTTGCCGCACGCTCCTTCCGCTGCCTGCGCTTGATTTCTGCATGCTCTCGGCGACGAGACTCGAGGTGCTCAGCGCCCTCCTGGATGCACTTCCTCCACTTAGGGCGGTCTTTGGCCAGGGACTCCCAGGTGTCAGTGGGGATGTTGCACTTTATCAGGGAGTCTTTGAGGATGTCCTTGTAACAATTTCTCTGCCCACCTGATGCTCGCTTGCCATGTAGGATTTCAAGGGCATAACACCCTTGGCATTAGCTGTGGCTCAGTGGGCAGCACTCTTGCCTGAGTCAGAAGGTTGTGGGTTCAAGTCCCACTCCAGAGACTTGAGCACAAAATCCAGGCCGAAACTCCACTGCAGCACTGAGGGAGTGCTGTACTGTCGGAGGTGCCGTCTTTCGGACGATATGTTAAACCACCTGCTTTTTTCATGGTGGACGTAAAAGATACCACGCCACTGTTCGAAGAAGAGCAGGGGAGTTCTCTCTGCTGTCTTGGCCCATGTCCTCAACCACATCGCTAAAGTAGATGAGCTGGTCATTTCTTTCTTTGCTGTTTGTGGGAGCTTGCTCTGCACAAGTTGGCTACCACGTATCTGGCAAGAGTGGCGACACTTCAATAGTGCTTCATTGGTTGTAAAGCGTTTTGGGATGTCCAGAGATCCTGAAAGGCGCTATATAAATGCAAGAAATAACAGGAACTATTCTTCAAGTCAATGACTTCTCCTGCATGGCTTGGTGTCCCTGTCCCGGGTATGAACATGTACCGTGGGTGCAGACCAGCCCTTCACCTACTGTGCACCACCACATCACACCCCATCTAAATAAAACCAATGGAAGGCAGATGCATTGAAACCTAAGGAGCACAATACCTAATGATCACTCTCTATCAACTAAAACTCTCACAAAATTAACTGTGTTCTCTCCTTACTATCAATCCCCCTTGCCAGCAGTGGGTGACTGGAGATCCACGCTGCAGGAGGGGGAAGAGATAATAAATGAGCTGTGATAAACACACTGGAGCTATCACGTCATGTCAATACTACATTACTTTCTCCATTCCTCTCCGTCTCCCCAAGGCTGCACACCGTTCCCAGCCAATGTGGTGGTTCGGTAACCCGAGTTCTGATCTCAGCCCGAACCGCACCATCAGCCGGCGGGATAGCTCCTGGTGGCTTCTTACTGCAGTTCCACAATGGTGATTCAAAACTCGGCACTTTGATAATGGAGATATTACAACAAGGCCGATCGGCCTCGCCAGTCCGTGTTGGTGTTTATCCGCCACTCAAGCAGCAATCCTGATCCCACATGCCCGCCCTGTTCCCAAGTCCCTTCCATCCCCCTTTCCTTCAACCAACTATCCCATCTATTCTTAAATGTTGACCTGGTCTCTGCTTCCATCACTAACTCCATCGGTGCATTCCCTTGTCTCACAACCCTCTGTAAAAAGATTTCTACTGCTCCCTGTCCTAAATCTCTGAAGAGTTTAATCTTGTATCGATGTCCCCTTGTTCTGGACCCCTCATCCACTGGAATCAGTCAGTTAATATCTACCTTGCCCCATTTTGGAATTCAGAAGAATGAGAGGTGATCTTATCGAAACGTATAAGATTATGAGGGGGCTTGACAAGGTGGATGCAGAGAGGATGTTTCCACTGATGGGGGAGACTAGAACTAGAGAGCATGGTCTTAGAATAAGGGGTCGCCCATTTAAAACTGAGATGAGGAGAAATTTCTTCTCTGAGGGTTGTAAATCTGTGGAATTCAGAGGGCTGTGGAAGCTGGGACATTGAATAAATTTAAGACAGAAATAGACAGTTTTTTAAATGATAAGGGGATAAGGGGTTATGGGGAGCGGGAGGGGAAGTGGAGCTGAGTCCATGATCAGATCAGCCATGATCGTATTGAATAGAAACATAGAAAATAGGTGCAGGAGTAGGCCATTCGGCCCTTCAAGCCTGCACTGCCATTCAATGAGTTCATGGCTGAACATGCAACTTCAGTACCCCATTCCTGCTTTCTCGCCATACCCCTTGATCCCCCTAGTAGTAAGGACTACATCTAACTCCTTTTTGAATATATTTAGTGAATTGGCCTCAACAACTTTCTGTGGTAGAGAATTCCACAGGTTCACCACTCTGTGGGTGAAGAAGTTTCTCCTCATCTCGGTCCTAAATGGCTTACCCCTTATCCTTAGACTGTGACCCCTGGTTCTGGACTTCTCCAACATCGGGAACATTCTTCCTGCATCTAAGCTGTCTAACCCCATCAGAATTTTAAACGTTGCTATGAGGTCCCCTCTCATTCTTCTGAACTCCAGTGAATACAAGCCCAGTTGATCCAGTCTTTCTTGATATATCAATGGCGGCGCAGGCTCAAGGGGCCGTATGGCCTACTCCTGCTCCTATTTCTTATGTTCTTATCCCTTCATAAGTTTAAACACCTCTATCAAATCATGCTGTAATCCCCTTGGTTCATCAGGTTCTAATGAAAACAATCCCAATTTTTCAGGGAATGAAAGTGCCCTCCACCCTAAAAGGGTCACACCACCACTGTTTAAGTGCTCCGTCTACCCCAATGCATGGGGCGGACAATCCGGGAAAATTCAGCTCTTGGGTTTTTTTTTGGAGCAGTGCGGATGTGGTGCCATCAGCGGGGCAGAAGTGCGGGCGGTCGGGTCGGGTCGGGTCGGGTCGGAGCGGCCATCGCTCCGAGCCATCAGCGCCACACGCACGTCACAACGTCCCTGCCCTTCAGGCCGCTGCGAACTCTGCAGCCGCTTTAGTGGCAAACACTGGGCCACAGGGGAGGGCTTCGGCTGAGCTACCATTGGGCGGGCCGACCCGGCAGTCGGCCGTCAATTAAAATAAAATGGTGGCCGCGGCGGTGCGCCCTCCCCTTTAAGGGCGGACCCGCCGCCCAGCCACACACAGCTTTCCGCTGGGAAAAGCTGTCGGGGGACACTGAATGGCGGCTGATCCACTCCCGAATCCGACTGACCGCCCGCTGCCGCCCAGAATCGCCGTGTAACGCCCATTTTTTCGGCTGTGTGTTTCCCCCCCCCCCCATTTTTTCACCAAACTTCCACCCAAAGTACGGTCAGGATCTTAGCGATCTTTTCGACAGTAAATGGGCGGAACTTGGTTTGATCAAATTCGGGCCCATAGTGTGGAGCCCAAAACTGCACTCAGTACTCCAACTGTGGGTTTTCTAAAATGTTATATAGATTCACTGGTACATTTTGACTTTTATATTCTATGGGGCCGAAATTGCCCTCCGCCCCAAACGGATAATTCAAATTCTCTGGTGAATTGTCGCCCAAACCGATGGGGCGGGGAATAGAGGGAAGTTGCCCTCTTTTCTTTTGATAAATCATCGGGGCGGTATTTGGAACAGCAGAGGGGCGAAAGCGAGTCGGGAGCGGGGCCAGAAGGCGGGCGGTGTCATCAGTGCCGCGTGAGCACGTCGGGGCAACCCGGACATGCCACGTCGCGCTGACGCTTCGCGAAAGTCCCTCCCTTTCACTTAGTATCCTCTAGGGCCACCAGGGAGGGCTTCGGCCAGGACAGTGGCCCAGCGCCCAAGAGGCAGTGCCGGGCTGCCTGTTGGCGGCATGGCCGAACCCGTGGCCGCCAGTGTCGGGCCAACTGCAAAGTCGGCCGAAGATTAAAACAAAATGGCGGCTGCAAGGGCGGACGCGTCGCCCAGCCACTGGCAGCTTCCCGGGGGCACCGACAAGCGGTCGATCGACTGTTTGAGGGCAATGTTGCTTCCAGGGCGGGGACCAAGCGGTGCGCGCTCGAATGACGTCACTACCACCATTCGCACAGGAGTGGGGCGATACCTTCTCTGCCTCAAACAATCAGGAGGGCAATGTCCCGATCGTCAGAGAGTCCGCCCCGACTTGGGTGGAATCTGCTCTTTAAAAAAAAAAAGGTGCAATTTTGTCCCCTTACATCTCTTCCCATATAACCCAGTGTTGTTTTAGCCTTTCTATGGCCTTATCATGACCCCAAAAACCCTCTGCTCTTGCACATTACCCAGCCTTCCCTCAATCGACTTTTATTTCTTGCAAACCTCACATTTACTGACAATGAATGCCATCTGCTACTTTTGTGCCCATTCCAGCATCTTATCAATATCCCACTGCAGCTTCATTTAGCCCGCAGAATTTTTTTTCACTGCGCCTCTTATTTTACGGTCATCGACAAAATTGGATACCACTCACTCTATCCAAATCATTGGGCCAGAATTTGCGGTCGGAGGTGTAACTGCGGAGTACGCCGACAACCCGATTTAAAAAAAAAAAATGTACCTACCTCCCGGCTTCGGAGAGTTCGGGTCCTGGGCCTGCAAGCACCGGCCTGCGTAAAGGCCCACGGATCCAAGGGACGCAGGCGGTTCGGAGGTGCCCCTGGGGTCACGTGGGCCAGCTCCTCCAATCAGAAAGGAGGATTCCAAATATGCTTATGGGGATTCAATTTACGAACAGAATCCCTGTAAGCACGAATCCAATCTCCAAATAATTTATACAACTGGAATAAAAATAAATGTTCCCATTCTAAAATGCAATTAAAAATCACTTACAAAAAGCATTTACAATAAAAAAAATATTTTTTTTGAAAATTAATTTAAAAGATTTTAATCTGGGCCAAAATTTACATAAACTAATTTCAAATGTTTGTGCATGTTTTTTTTAAAATATTAAAATGTTTAATTTAATATTCAAATTAACCCTTATGCTGGTGAAAGCAGACCCCATGCCTGCTTTTACCAGGGTTACGTGGGCATTTGCTGGACAAATAGCTCAACTCTCTGCCAGCGAAAGTGATCTTTGGGTCGGTGCGATAGATGTCAAGGCGAACCTTAACAGATCGCAAGTTCCGGGTTTACAAGGCTTTTTTATTTATTTGTTCCTGGGATGTATGTGGGCGTTTCTGTCAAGGCACCATAACATTCAGGCCATTGATTTATAGTGAACTGAAATAGAAACATAGAAAATAGGTGCAGGAGTAGGTCATTCGGCCCTTCGAGCCTGCACCACCATTCAATAAGATCATGGCTGATCATTCCCTCAGTACCCCTTTCCTGCTTTCTCTCCATACACCTTGATCCCTTTAGCCATAAGGGCCATATCTAACTCTCTCTTGAATATATCTAACGAACTGGCCTCAACAACTTTCTGTGGTAGAGAATTCCACAAGTTCAGAATTCTCTGAGTGAAGAAGTTTCTCCTCATCTCAGTCCTAAATGGTTTACCCCTTATCCTTAGACTGTGTCCCCTGGTTCTGGACTTCCCCAACATCGGGGACATTCTTCCTGCATCTAACCTGTCCCGTCCCGTCAGTATTTTATATGTTTCTATGAGATCCCCTCTCATTCTTCTAAAGTCCAGTGAATACAAGCCCAGTCGATCCAGTCTTTCTTCATATGTCAGTCCTGCCATCCCGGGAATCAGTCTGGTGAACCTTCGCTGCACTCCCTCAATAGTAAGAATGTCCTTCCTCAGATTAGGTGACCAAAACTGAACACACTATTCCAGGTGAGGCCTCACCAAGGCCCTGTACAACTGCAATAAGACCTCCCTGCACCTATACTCAAATCCTCTCGTTATGAAGGCCAACATGCCATTTGCCTTCTTCACCGCCTGCTGTACCTGCATGCCAACTTTCAATGACTGATGTACCATGACACCCAGGTCTCGTTACATCTCCCCTTTTACTAATCTGTCACCATTCAGATAATAATCTGCCTTCCTGTTTTTGCCACCAAAGTGGATAACCTCTCACTTATCCACATTATACTGCACCTGCCATGCATTTGCCCACTCACCTAATGTGTCCAAGTCACCCTGCAGCCTCTTTGCATCCTCCTCACAGCTCACACCGCCACCCAGCTTAGTGTCATCTGCAAACTTGGAGATATTACACTCAATTTCTTCATCTAAATCATTAATGTATATTGTAAATAGCTGGGGTCCCAGCACTGAGCCCTGCGGTATTCCACTAGTCACTGCCTGCTATTCTGAAAAGGACCCGTTTATCCCGACTCTCTGCTTCCAGTCTGCCAACGAGTTCTCTATCCACGTCAGTACATTACCCCCAATACCATGTGCTTTGATTTTGCACACCAATCCCGTGTGTGGGACCTTGTCAAAAGCCTTTTGAAAGTCCAAATACACCACATTCACTGGTTCTCCCTTGTCCACTCTGCTAGTTACATCCTCAAAAAATTCTAGAAGATTTGTCAAGCATGATTTCCCTTTCATAAATCCATGCTGACTTGGACCGATCCTGTCACTGCTTTCCAAATGTGCTGCTATTACATCTTTAATAACTGATTCCAGCATTTTCCCCACTACTGATGTCAGGCTAACCGGTCTCCTTCCTACCTTTTGCTTCTGCCCCCTTTTTATTTCCCTCTGCCTCCCTGCATAGATTCCCATCCCTCTGCCTTTTTAGTTTAAACCCTCCCCAACATACAGAATCTTCCAGGACACAAACACAGAGAAATGACCGCTGATTCTTATTCAGTTTCCTCCCTCCTCACCATTTTAATCCAAACCTGCTACCCATCTCCTAATTCAATACCCATTAATTATCAGCAAGTGTCCTGCGTGGTACGTGGTCAAAGGTCTTCTGAAAGTTCATGTGCACCACACCCACTGTGCTTTCCCGCCCACCATGCACCACATCCATCACCAATATTCTCCCTCATTTTGTTTCTTTGAGCGCGCGGCCCATTCAGGTTTCCGCGCATGTGCGGCTCTTCCATTCAGGAGCCGTTGAACAGTCTGCACGGGACCTCCAGACCGCTGCACAGCCGCGCAGCTCAACGGGATCATTGTCTGTCGCCTCCTCAAAGGACTTGATCAGGTTGGTCAAGAAAGATCTTCCTTTTCTGAAATCTGTGCTGGCTACTTCTAATGACATTGTCAACAAGATATTTAGTCACTTCTACTTTAAATAAAGAATCCAAAGTGTTCCCTCCCACTGAGGTTAACTAACATAAGAACATAGGAATAGGAGCAGGAGTAGGCCATACGGCCCCTCGAGCCTGCTCCGCCATTCAATACAATCATGGCTGATCCGATCATGGACTCAGCTCCACTTCCCTGCCCGCTCCCCATAACCCCTTATCAGTTAAGAAACTGTCTATCTCTGTCTTAAATATATTCAATGTCCCAGCTTCCACAACTCTCTGAGGCTGTGAATTCCACAGATTTACAACCCTCAGAGAAGAAATTCCTCCTCATCTCAGTTTTAAATGGGCGGCCCCTTATTCTAAGATCATGCCCTCTAGTTCTAGTCTCCCCCATCAATGGAAACATCCTCTCTGCATCCACCTTGTCAAGCCCTCTCATGATCTTATACGTTTTGATAAGATCACCTTTCATTCTTCTGAATTCCAATGAGTAGAGGCCCAACCTACTCAACCTTTCCTCATAAGTCAACGCCCTCATCTCCGGAATCAACCTCGTGAACCTTCTCTGAATTGTCTCCAAAACAAGTATATCCTTTCGTAAATATGGAAACCAAAACTGCATGCAGTATTCCAGGTGTGACCTCACCAATACCCTGTATAACTGTAGCAAGACTTCCTTGCTTTTATACTCCATCCCCTTTGCAAAACTGGCCAAGTAACTGGCCTGTAATTGCCCGAGTCAGCTCAGTCTTCATGGACATAGAATCATAGAATGGTTCCAGCACGGAAGGCGGCCATTAGGCCCGTTGAGCCACAATCTCCCCCGGCTGGGGCGCCAATGAACCATTCTAGTGCTGATTCATTTATCCTGTACTGATTTCTCTCAAACAATCTGTGATGGGCAGGGGCTGTTTATTTGATATTTAACTGGATAACATTGTGGGTCACGTGTTAACACCCGTGTAGAATTAGTTGACATCCAAGTCAGAGCTGGAGGAGCTACAAATGGCTTCCTCACCTATCCTTGGGGCTTAGGGGGAACCAACTGGAGCTCCCGTCAGCCAGTGGCTCAGTGGGTAGCACCCTCGCCTGAGTCAGAAGGTCGTGGGTTCAAGTTCCACTCCAGAGACCTGAGCATATAAATCTAGGCTGACACTCCAGTGCAGGGCTGAGGGAGCACTGCACTGTCGGAGGTGCCGTCTTTCAGACATAAAAGATCCCAGGGCACTATTTCGAAGAAGTTATCCCCGGTGTCCTGGTCAATATTTATCCCTCAATCAACATAACAAAAACAGATTATCGGGTCATTATCACTTTGCTGTTTGTGGGAGCTTGCTGTGCGGAAATTGGCTGCCGCGTTTCCTACATTACAACAATGACTACACTCCAAAAATACTTCATTAACTGTAAAGCGCTTGGAGACGTCCGGTGATCGTGAAAGGCGCTATATAAATGCAAATCTTTCTTTCTTGCTCCTTACTGCTGTCCAGTGCCCCTGTTGGAAGATACCTGAATGATCATTGAGCAAGGACATGATTGAGCTCGGCTACAAGGCTTCTTCGACAGCACCTCCAAAACTCCGTGACCTCCACCACCTAGAAGGACAAGGGCAGCAGGCGCATGGGAACACCATCACCTCCACGTTCCCCTCCAAGTCGCACGCTATCCTGACTTGGAAATATATCGGCCGTTCCTTCATTGTCGTTGGGTCAAAATCCTGGAACTCCCTCCCTAACAGCACTGTGGGAGCACCTTCACCACACGGACTGCAGCGGTTCAAGAAGGCGGCTCACCACCACCTTCTCAAGGGCAATTAGGGATGGGCAATAAATGCCGGCCTTGCCAGCGATGCCCACATCCCAGGAATGATTAAAAAAACAACATGCCCTCTTGCACCCAGAGTTGAATAGCCTGTCAATACTCGTTATTCAGAATGGCCATTTAGACTAGTTGGAACCCGTTGGCACCAGTGGAAACTTAATCCAGCAAGAGTTGGCTCTTTCAGGAGGGTTAGATTGAGTTCACAAAAATATAGCTCCCTTGGTTAACAGTACATTGAAATATCCAGGAAATTTATGTGCAAGCATTCTCGTGGCAGTAATTTTTTGATGAAGGTTTTCCAGCTCCATGCACACACCAGCTGTTGGATAATTCCAGGAAACACCGACATATGTTACAATTTTGCTTCTGTCCATTTGATTTTATCTTGTTGACTGGAGATACAGATCCTCACTTAAACAATTTAACAATTAAGTAATAGTGTTGCACCCCCGATGGTTTACCCAGTGAGTAGCTGGATCAAGAAGGTCGCAGATTCAAATCCCGGTCTGCACTGGGTCAGCTCCTCTTTTACTCGGGTGTCAGGACTGGCATCAGTGCCCTGGGTTGAAGAGGAGGAAAAATATAACCAGCCCACTTGTCTGCGTGTGCCCACGTGTGCGCATGCCAGTCCAGATGTGTGTGCTCACGTTTGTGCGTGCCAGTCCATCTGTGCATGTGCGGTGCCTGTCCATGTGCACACATGTGTGCGTACCAGTCCACATGTGCGCGTGTGGGTCTGTCCACATGCGTGCATGTCTGTGCTTCCGTGTGTGGGTCTGTCCACGTATGCGTGTGTCCGTGCGTGCCTGTGGGTCTGTGCCGACAGGAACAGCCGGCCAACACATCAATATTGCCCAGTTGGGCCGCGGTGTCAGAGGAAGCATGTACATCACCAAAGAGGTGCCTTCAGGAGAGCAGCAGAGAAGATAAATTGGGGAGAATAATCTCCATTTAAAAACCACAAAAGGTAGTGCCTTTGGAAAAGGATCAATCAAACAGTGTCAGTAAACAGCACGCTTTCCCCGCCCCCCTCATCCCACCCACATCTAAATCTTATGTTCACCAGCAGTGTCAGGTCATTTTAGCATTTTACAAGTTCTACTCCTGACCTGACCCTATCGACCCTGTGTGGAGGCTGTTTCACTCTCGGATGCTGCAGCCTCACAGGCATCAGGGCACATTTACTCTCGACTGCCCAAGCAGGCAGGCAGAAGGCTCCTGTGTGGCCACTCACACAGAAAAGGAAAAGGGGACTGGGAGAGATCTCCGGAGAACGTCTGGCCGTGTCTCCCGATAAACCCGCGTGCTTTTACTCTGCTGCAGTCCCCGCTGTCCCGCTCGCAGGACTCAAAAGGCAAGAGGGCAACCACTGGGCCACGGCCAACGCTGTAGGGTGGGTCAAATGAAAGCTTGTAAAGGTAAACGGATGCAATCGTTTAGAGACACCAAAGCAGCATTGCTGCAGTTTCAGAGCCAATCAGAACGCCACGTAGTTGGAACCAATCCAACAAACATAAATACTGTGGCTACAAGAGCGGGTCAGAGGGTGGGTATTCTGCGGCGAGTGTCTCCTCCTGACTCCCCAAAGCCTTTCCACCATCTACAAGGCACAAGTCAGGAGTGTGATAGAACACTCCCCACTTGCCTGGCTGAGTGCAGCTCCAACAACACTCAAGAAGCTCGACACCATCCAGGACAAAGCAGCTCGATTGATCGGCTCCCCATCCACCACCTTCACCATTCACTCCCTCCACCACCGGCGCCCCCTGGCTGCAGTGTGTACCATCTACAAGATGCACTGCAGCAAACTCGTCGAGTTTTACATTAGTTGTGTCACTCACTATGGATTTGGTTGATGCAGTATTCGTGGGCTAACACATTAGTTTACAATTGAGAATTATAGTGCGTTTTATTGACTGTGGCTGGTTTTGGGGTTGGGGGTGAGGGGAAGGGGGAGTGGAAGAGAAGGGAGTTTAACTGCATCACATCCCTCTCATGCTGACTCCTTCTCTAAGGGTGTGCTCTGGTGGGAGGGAAAAGTCGTTGCATGTTTCCATGAGTCTTCTTGGAGCAGAGAACGCTAAGAGGAGATGTGATAGATGCGTTTAAAATCATAATGGGTTTAGATAGATTCAATAAAGAGAAACTATTTGCATTGGCTATGGGTTCGATAACCAGAGGGCACAGATTCACGGTGACTGGCAAAATAACCAGAGGCTAATTGTGGAAAAACTTTTTTATGCATAGATTGGAATGCACTGCCTGATAGGGCGGTGGATACAGATTCAACAGTAGCCTTCAAAAGGAAATTGGATAAATACTTGAAGGAGAAAAACAATGCAGGGGATGTGGAAAGAGCAGGGGAGTGGGACTAATTGTATAGATCTTTGAAAGAGCCGGCTTAGATTCAATGGGCCGAATGGCCTCCTTCTGTGCGATATCATTCTATGATTCGGAAAGGACTGAAACTTCTTGGTACCTCTTCAGCCTTAAATGGAGGTGTTAAACAATTGCTCTGAGTAAACAAAGCAACCCTGCATTTACAGATACCTCATGCGGTCTCCTTGGAACTCCTCAAATTGTTCACACACTGAGTTGCTTTAAAGTGAAGTGACTGTCGTTATGTAAGAAAATGTAGCAACCATTTAGTGCCATCAAGATCCCAGAAAAAATCATCGTCACAGACAGTCCCTCGAAATCGAGGAAGACTTGCTCCCACTCTAAAAGTGAGTTCTCAGGTGATTCTCCAGTCCAATTCGGGAATTACAGTCTCTGTCACAGGTGAGGCAGATAGTCGTTGAGGAAGGGGTGGGTGGGGAGTCTGGTTTGCTACATGCTCCTTCCGCTTGGTTTCTGCACACTCTTAGCGCCGAGACTCAAGGTCCAGAAAACAGCAGTCAGATTAACTACAGATATCGTCAGATATAGTCTACTTAATTCTAAGTTGCTTTGATTTTGAATTGAAATCTCGCAAAAAACCTGTTTCTGTGCTATTTTATTTTAATAGCCTAATTCGAATTACTAGATAATTCAACTTGCCTTTCCTCAAAAATGTTTGACTTTGAACTCTGCCTTTCGACTATAATCTGTTTTTGAGCGAGGAAAGAATATTGGCCAGAACACTGCTCTTCCGCACCTGAACAGACAGAGCCTCGGCTTAACGTCACATCTGAAAGACGGCATTGTCGACAGCGCAGCACTCCCTCAACACTGCACTGCAACGTCGGCCTAGATTTTTGTGCTCAAGTCTGCAGAGTGGGATTTGAACCCACAACCTTCTGACTCAAGAGCAGAGAGTGCTGCTCACTGAACCAAACTGACACCAGAAATGCTGAGCTCATTGGCTCAGGTGAGACGCATATATTTCTAATACACACGTGTACAAGGCCAAAGTAGCTTTACGTTTGTTACTACTAGCCCTGATAACTAGTGGGCAGGTACAGAAATAATTAGAAAGGCTATTGGAATGCTGGCCCTTATCTCAAGGGAGCTGGAATACAATGGGTGTAACGTTATGTTACAGGTATATCAAACTCTAGTTAGATCGCATTTAGTGCACTGCACCTCAGGATATAATGTCCATGGAGGGCGTGCAGTGCAGGTTCACCAGAATGATACTGGGGCTAAAAATTTTAAATTATTAGGCCAGGTTGCATAAACTAGGCTTGTATGGAAGATTAAGGGATGATGTAATTGAGCTTAAGATGTTTAAAGGATTTGCTGGGGTTATTTCCTCTGGTGAGGGGAGTCCAGAACAAGGGGCCTAACCTTCAAATTACAGCCAGGCCGTTCAGGGGTGATGTCAGGAAGCACTTCTTCACACAAAGGGTCATGGGAATCTGGAAATCTCTCCCCCAAAAAGCTGTTGAGGCTGGAGGTCAATTGAAAATTACCAAACTGAGATTGGTAGATTTTTGTTGGGTAAGGGTATTAAGGGTTACGGAACCAAAGCGGGTAGATGGAGTTAAGATACAGATCGGCCGTGATCTAACTGAATGGCGGAACAGGCTCGAGGGGCTGAACGGCCTCCCCCTGGTTCCTATGCAACAGGCTCGAGGGGCTGAATGGCCTCCCCCTGTTCCTGTGTAACAGGCTCAAGGGGTTGAATGGCCTCCACCTGTTCCTGTGTAACAGGCTCGAGGGGCTGAATGGCCTCCTCCTGTTTATGTGCAACAGGCTCGAGGGGCTGAACTGCCTCCTCCTGTTTCTGTGCAACAGGCTCGAGGGGCTGAATGGGCCTCCTCCTGTTCCTGTGTAACAGGCTCGAGGGGCTGAATGGGCCTCCTCCTGTTCCTGTGTAACAGGCTCGAGGGGCTGAATGGCCTCCACCTGTTCCTGTGTAACAGGCTCGAGGGGCTGAATGGCCTCCTCCTGTTTATGTGCAACAGGCTCGAGGGGCTGAACTGCCTCCTCCTGTTTCTGTGCAACAGGCTCGAGGGGCTGAATGGGCCTCCTCCTGTTCCTGTGTAACAGGCTCGAGGGGCTGAATGGGCCTCCTCCTGTTCCTGTGTAACAGGCTCGAGGGGCTGAATGGCCTCCTCCTGTTCCTGTGCAACAGGCTCGAGGGGCTGAATGGCCTCCTCCTGTGTAACAGGCTCGAGGGGCTGAATGGCCTCCACCTGGTTCCTATACTAGCACAAAGGCAGATTGCAACGGACAGCGAAACTTGCAAGTGGGAGGGGGGAGACCAGGCGAGTCATGAAGACAATCATCACGGTCTCCGACTGTCTTGGGTTCATTCCCACTGCCCACTAGGAACAGTCTCAAAGCCGACCAGAGACACACAGGTACTTGGCTGGTTAAAAGAGCCACGGCCAGATCTGGGAACCCCGTGGCTGTTCTGATAAGTACGCCAGCCCTCTGAACTTCCAGGCAGCACAGTGTTTGATATCCAACAGCCTGAAGCATTTAATTAGCCCCCACGAGAGCTTCATAATGATCAAATGATACAGTCTTCGTTTACAGCTTACCGAGCAAAGCCACACAAACAACCCCCTCGCTCCGATTTGCTCCCCTCTTCTGAAGATGCCGACTCCCGCTGGATCCACCGTACCAGCGGCATTCCATGACCGTGCTCGATTGGCTAATGTTTCACATGCAGGGAAACCACGGAGGAAATCGGCACCCATCCCGATCCCCACACACTTTCCAGCAGGTCACTGGATAGTGAATGGGAGCTATACACCCCTCGACAGTCCCGGGTTGCTCAGGCCAATTATAATGTCCCGCAGATCGGCTGATTGGGTGAGAATATCATTTTTGCCGCAAGTTTTCCTGAACTAAAATACTCCCCCCCCCCCCGCCCCCCCCCCCACCTCTTCCTAAATAACTTTGCTTCCACATTATCAACCAGCTCAACCAGAGTCAATGGGTGGGATCTTGCGGTAGAAATAATGGTGAGGCCAACAGTGCTAATAGGTAAACCAGACAGCAATTGCCAGCAGCCGTACATGTGCAGTTACATGTGTAAACCAGGAAGTTGCTGCCCGTGATGCCCTGCTCCCCCACATTCCGCAAGAACAGTTTCTTGGCGAGTGACTCGCCATTGAAACACATCGAATGGTTGCTGTACACGCTAAACTCGCTAAAAAGTTAGGGCTGCTCTGTTCCAGTGTAAGTGCCCTTTTAACAGTGTGATAAGTCTTGCTTGCTACCAAACAATCGCTCTGGCACTGAAAACTAACACAAGTGTGGAGTCTCATTCCTTCAGATTTTAGTTTATTGTTGGAGATTTAATAAGCAGGGATGCTGAAGGCAACTTGACTGGACCCCACGGCTATCATAAGAATTAGGAGCAGGAGTCACCCATTCAGACCCTCGAGCCTGCTCCGCCATTCAATGAGATCTTCTGCCTCAACTCCACTTTCCTGCATTATCCCCATATCCCTTGATTCCCTTAATATCCAAAAATCTATCGATCTGTCCAAAAGACCCAGCCTCCACAGCCCTCTGGGGTAGAGAATTCCAAAGATTCACAACCTAAGAACATAATAGGAGCAGGAGTAGGCCATACAGCCCCTCGAGCCTGTTCCGCTATTCAATACGATCATGTCTGATCTGATCATGGACTCAGCTCCACTTCCCCACCTGCTCCCCATAACCCCTCATCATTTAAGAAACTGTCCATTTCGATCTTAAATTTATTCACTGTCCCAGCTTCCACAGCTCTCTGAGGCAGTGAATTCCACAGATTTACAACCCTCAGAAGAAATTTCTCCTCATCTCTGTTTTAAATGGGCGGCCCCTTATTCTAAGATCATGCCCTCTAGTTCTTGTCTCCCCCATCAGTGGAAACATCCTCTCTGCATCCACCTTGTCAAGCCCCCTCATAATCTTATACGTTTCAATAAGATCACTTCTTATTCTTCTGAATTCCAATGAGTAGAGGCCCAACCTACTCAACCTTTCCTCATAAGTCAACCCCCTCATAGAAACACAGAAATTAGGTGCAGGAGTAGGCCATTCGGCCCTTCGAGCTTGCACCACCATTCAATATGATCATGGCTGATCATTCAACCTCAGTACCCCATTCCTGCTTTCTCTCCATATCCCTTTAGCCATAAGGGCCACATCTAACTCCCTTTTGAATATATCCAACGAACTGGCCTCAACAACTTTCTGTGGTAGAGAATTCCACAGGTTCACCACTCTTTGGGTGAAGAAGTTTCTCCTCATCTCGGTCCTAAATGGCTTACCCCTTATCCTTAGACTGTGACCCCTGGTTCTGGACTTCCCCAACAACGGAAACATTCTTCCTGCTTTTAACCTGTCCAATCCCGTCAGAATTTTATATGTTTCTATGAGATCCCCTCTCATTCTGCTAAACTCCAGTGAATACAAGCCCAGTCGATCCAGTCTCTCCTCATATGTCAGTCCTGCATCCCAGGAATCAGTCTGGTGAATCTTCACTGCACTCCCTCAATAGCAAGAACGTCATCCCCGAAATCAATCTAGTGAACCTTCTCTGAACTGCCTCCAAAGCAAGTATATCCTTTTGTAAATATGGAAATCAAAACTGCACGCAGTATTCCAGGTGTAGCCTTACCAATACTCTGAGTGAAGAAGTTTCTCCTCGTCTCAGTCCTAAATGGCCAACCTCTTGTTGAGAATAATGGGTCTTATTCCTTATTCCTCAGCCAGAGGAAACATCCTCCCTGCATTTACCTTGTCAAACCCTGTAAGAATTTTGTATGTTTCAATGAGATCACCTCTCATTCTTCTAAACTCGAGAGAACATAGGCCTAGTCTATTCAATCTCTCCTCATAAGACAATCCCCCAGGAATCAATCTGGTGAATCTTTGTTGCACTCCCTCAATGGCAAAAGTATATCTTTCCTTAGGTAAGGAGACCAAAACTGTACGCAATACTCCAGGTGCGGTCTCACCAGGGCGCTATCATCATCATCATAGGCAGTCCCTTGGAATCGAGGAAGACTTGCTTCAACTCCAAAAGTGAGTTCTCAGGTGACTGAACAGTCCAATACGGGAATTACAGTCTGTGTCACAGGTGGGACAGACAGTGGTTGAAGGTTAGGTGGGACTGGTTTGCTGCACGCTCCTTCCGCTGTCTGCACTTGATTTCTACATGCTCTCAGCGACGACACTCGAGGTGCTCTGCGCCTTCCTCCATTTTGGGTGGTCTTGAGCCAGGGATTCCCAGGTGCCGGTGGGGATGTTGCATTTTATCAAGGAGGCTTTGAGGGTGTCCTTGAAACGTTTCCTCTGCCCACCTGGGACTCGCTTGCTGTGTAGGAGTTCCGAGTAGAGCGCTTGCTATATAATTGCAGTCAGACATCTTTACTCTTACACTCAAAACCTCGTAGTAAAGGCCAACATAACTTTTTCTTTCTTAATTGCTTACTGTATCTGCATGTTATCTTTCAGTGATTCATGCACAAGGACACCCAGGTCTCTCTGAACACCAACATTTCCCAATCTGTCACCATTTATAAAATACTCTGCTTTTCTATTTTTACTACCAAAGTGGATAACTTCACATTTCTCCACATTATATTCCATTTGTCATGTTCTTGCCCACTCACTTAGCCTGTCGATGTCCCCTTGAAGCCTCTTCGTATAGTCCTCACAACTTACATTCCCACCTAGCTTTGTATCATCAGCAAACTTGGATATATTACATTTGGTCCCCTCATCTAAATCATTGACATAGATTGTGAATAGCTGGGGCCCAAGCCCATGGTAGATACGATGGTAAGTACTGCAGGGGATCAAATATGGCCAGGGTAATCTCCTGGACTAGTTTTGATTGCCTGGATGGGTCGGAGAGGAATTTCCCCAGATTTTTTTCCCTCAAATTGGGCCTGGGTTTTTATTCTGGTTTTTGCCTCTCCCAGCAGATCACATGGCTCCCGTTGAGGTGGAGTGTAGAATGTTTCGGTGCAAGGGTATCACAGTTGTGAGGGGCGGACTGGCTGAGTCGGGTGCTCTTTGCCTTTCCGCCATTGTTCATAGGTTTATATGTAACCTTCAGGGCTGCTGACCGAGGGCCGTGTGGCTCTTTGTCGGCCGGCGCGGACACGATGGGCCGAAATGGCTTCCTTCTGCGCTGTAAATTTCTATGTTTCACCGATCCTTGCGTCACCCTACTAGTTACAGCCTGCCAACACAAAAATGACCCGAAAAGGAAAGAGTTTAAGCGAAGGGAGAATCATCCATGGCTAACTAAGGAAGTAAAGGATGGTATCAAATTAAAAACAAAGACACACAATGTTGCCAAGATTGGTGGGAGGCCAGAGGATTGGGAAATTTTTAAACTCCAGCAAAGAACGACTAAAAAAATAATGAGAGAGAAGATGGATTATGAGAGTAAACTAGCAAGAAATATAAAAACAGACAGTAAGAGCTTCCATAGGTATATAAAAAGGAAGAGGAAAAGGAAGAGGATAGCTAAAGTAAACGTTGGTCCCTTAGAGGATGAGACTGGGGAATTAATAATGGGGAACAAGGAAATGGCAGAGACGTTGAACAAATATTGTGTGTCGGTCTTCACTGTAGAAGACACTAAAAACATCCCAATAATAGTCAGTCAAGGGGCTACAGGGTGGGGGAAGAACTTAAAACAATCACTATCACTAAAGAAAAAGTACTCGGTAAAATAATGGGACTAAAGGCGGACAAGTCCCCTGGACCTGATGGCCTGCATCTTAAAAGAAGTGGCTGCAGAGATAGTGGATGCATTGTTGTAATCTACCACAATTCCCGGAGTCTGGAGAGGTTCCAGCAGATTGGAAAACTGCAAATGTGATGCCCCTATTTAAAAACAGAAAGCAGGAAACTATAGACCGGTTAGCCTAACATCTGTTGTTGGGAAAATGCTGGAGTCCACCATTAAGGAAGCAGTAGCAGGACATTTGGAAAATCATAATGCAGTCAAGCAGAGTCAGCATGGTTTTATGGGATAGAAAATTTAGGACTGAGATGAGGAGAAATGTTTTCACGCAGAGGGTGGTGAACCTGTGGAATTCTCTACTACAGAAGGCTGTGGAGGCCAAGTCACTGAATATATTTAAGAGGGAGATAGATAGATTTCTGGAAACAAACGGCATCAAGGGGTATGGGGAGAAAGCAGGAATATGGTGTTGAGATAGAGGATCAGCCAAGATCATATTGAATGGCGGTACAGGCTCGAAGAGCCGAATGGCCTACTGCTGCTCCTATTTTCTATGTTTCTATGGAAATCATGTTTGACAAATTTGCTGGAATTCTTTGAGGATGTAATGTGCAGGGTGAGTAAGAGAGAACCAGTGGACGTGGTGTATTTGGATTTTCAGCAGGCATTCTATAAGGTGCCACATAAAAGGTGCACAATACAAGAGCTCACGGGGTTGGGGGTAATATATTAACATAGATAGAGGAATGGCCAACTAACAGAGAGTCAGGATAAATGGGTCATTTTCCAGTTGGCAATCAGTAACTAGTGGGGTGCCACAGGGATCGGTGCTGGGGCCTCAACTATTGACAATCCATATTCATGACTTGGATGAAGGGACCGAGTGTAATGTAGCCAAGTTTGCTATTGATACAAAGATGGGTGGGAAGGCACGTTGTGAGGAGGACACAAGGCTAAGTGAGTGGGCAAACATTTGGCAGATGAAGTATCAATTGGGAAAGTGTGAGGTTATTCACTTTGTCAGGAAAAATAAAAAAGCTAATTATTATTTAAATGGAGAGAGATTACAAAATGCTACAGTACAGAGGGACCTGGGGTTCCTTAGTATGCAGGTACAGCAAGTAATCAGGAAGGCAAATGAAATGTTGGCCTTTATTGCCAGGGGATGGAGTATAAAAGCAGGGGAGTCTTGCTACAACTTTACAGGGTATTGGCGAGACCACATCTAGAGTATTGCGTACAGTTTTGGTCTCCTTATTTGAGGAGGGATATACTTGCATTGGAGGCAGTTCAGAGAAGGTTGATTCCTGAGATGAAGAAAGGTTGAGCAGGTTGGGCCTATACTCATTGGAGTTTAAAAGAATGAGAGGTGATCTTATTGAAACATATTGGATACTGACAGGGCTGGACAAGGTAGATGCAGAGTGGATATTTCCCCTCGTGGGGGAATTTGGAAGTAGGGGGCATAGTTTAAGAATAAGGGGCTGCCCATTTAGAACAGAGATGAGGAGGAATTTCTTCTCTCAGAGGGTCGTAAAGCTGTGGAATTTTCTGCCCTAGAGAGCTGTGGAGGCTGGGTCATTGAATATATTTAAGGTGGAGATAGACAGATTTTTGAATAAGGGAGTGAAGGGTTCTGGGGAGTGGGCAGGGAAGTGGAACTGAGTCCATGCTCAGATCAGCCATGATCGCATTAAATTGCGAATCAGGCTCGAGGGGCCAAATGGCCTACTCCTGCTCCTATTTCTTATATTCTTATGTTATGACCCGTTTATTCCTACTCTCTGTTTTCTGTCCGTTAACCAATTCTCAATCCATGCTAGTATATTACCCCCAATCCCATGAGCCCTAATTTTGTTTAATAACCTCTTGTGTGATACCTTATCGAATACCTTTTGAAAATCCAAATACACCACATCCACTGGTACCCCCTTATCTATTCTGCAAGTTACAACCTCAAAAAAACTCTTAACAGATTTGTCAAACATGATTTCCCTTTCATAAATCCGTGTTGACTCTGCCCAATCCTATTATTATTTTCCAAGTGCCCTGTTACCACGTCCTTAATAATAGATTTGAGCATTTTCCCTACTACTGATGTCAGGCTAACTGGTCTGTAATACCCCGTTTTCTCTCTCCCTCCTTCCTTAAATAGCGGGGTTACATTAGCTACCTTCCAATCTGCGGAAACCATTCTACAATCTATGGAATTTTGAAAGATGACAACCAATGCATCCACTAAATCCATAGCCACCTCTTTCAAAGCCTAACTCAGCACAGCCCTGACAGCTTGTGGATCTGAATGACTTGTCTACTGACTGAATGAAGTCACTAAGCCAGAGTGTCTGAACATAATGTGCATTGCAGATTGATAATTTGATAAACAGATGCACAGCCTGAGCACTGCAGTTAATGAAATCTCAAGTGATCACTCACGGCACGATTCCAGAAATCTGCAAAGCAGGCGCCTGCTTCACACCCAGACTGCCCATCGGTAAGTTGCTCTGCAGCAAACCATTTCATCTCTTGTCCCTCACTCTGTATCCCTACCCCAGTTCTCAACCGAGCATGCGGGTCACTGCTCCAGTAACCTTGGCTGTACTGCTTCGTAATCGACGTTAAGTGTCAGCAGTGGCTCAGTGGGTAGCACTCTCGTCTCTGATTCAGAAGGTCGTGAATTCAAATCCCACTCCAGAGACTTGAGCATATCATTCAGGCCGACACTCCCAGAGCAGTACTGAGGGAGCGGCGCACTGTCGGAGGGGCAGTACTGAGGGAACGCTGCTCTGTCAGAGGTGTCGTCTTTCAGATGAGATGTTAAAGCGAGGCCCCGTCTGGTCTCTCAGGTGGATGTAAAAGAACCCACGGCACTATTTCGAAGAAGAGCAGGGGAGTTATCCCCGGTGACCTGGCCAATATTTATCCCTCAATCAATATCACTAAAACAGATTCTCTGGTCATTATCTCATTGCAATTTGCTGAAATCTCATCGATTAAAATTAGAGTGGCTAAGTTCTTTAACTTCAAGGGCTGTTTGTATGTGTACCACAGAGCCCTGTCCAGGAGGCCACACAGAGGGGATAATTTTGACCTTGGGCAATAGGGTAAAACAGGGATTATTGGCTCACCCACCCGTTGTATATCGCTCCCGATTTTCATTTCTGTTGACAGACATACAACAGATGGCTGATCCGATATCGCCCGTTTTACACTATCGCTCAAGGTCAAAATGGTCCCCACAAAGTTGAAATATAAAAGATTTAGGGATATTGACAGGGTAGATGCTGAGAGGATGTTTCCCTGGGCTGGGGCGTCTAGAACCAGGGGTCACAGTCTCAGGATAAGAGGTCGGCCATTTAACTCAGAGATGAGAAGAAATTTCTTCACTCAGAGGGTGGTGAATATTTGGAATTCTCTGCCCCAGAGGGCTGTGCATGCTCAGTTGTTGAGTATATTCATGACTGAGATAGGTAGATTTTTGGATTCTGGGGGAATCAAGGGATATGGAGATTAGGCAGGAAAGTAGAGTTGAGTTCGATGATCAGCCATGATTTTATTTAATGGAGGCTCGAGGGGCCATAATGGGTAACTCCTGCTTCTAATTCTTACATTCTTATAAAATTTCAACCAGCGTTCCCATTTATTTGGTGATATCTCAAGTTACTGGTCTTGGGGGCTCGGATTTAGGATTTATCCAGCAATGAGAAAAGAGAGCTAATTAAAGCCCCCTCCAAAGCTCCAGTCCACAAAATTCAAATAGGACAAACCAGTGAGCAAGAAATACAAGTGTAAAGGACATCGGCCTGAAAGGTTACCTCGGTTTCTCACACTGCAGATGCTGCCTGACCTGGGGCCAGATTGCTATGGCTGGGTTGTCCCATGCTCACCCCAAGCTTAAAGGAAATATTGCCCCTCAAAATTGTATAACTTGAATACTATATAAATAAAAGTTGAAAAAAAAGCAGGTACAGCAATGTGCTCCTTTGGTGGAGGGAGGGGGGGCGGGCGAGGAGAAGAACATGGTCTTTCGGATGAGACGTTAAACCAAGGCCCCGTCTGCTCTCTCAGGTGGATGCAAAAGATTCCAATGTGCACTATTTCGAAGAAGAGTAGGGGAGTTCTCTCCGGTGTCCTGGGGCCAATATTTATCCTTTAATCAACATAACAAAAATAGATTATCTGGTCATCATCACATTGCTGTTTGTGGGAGCTTGCTGTGCGCAAATTGGCTGCCGCGTTTCCCACATTACAACAGTGATTACACTCCAAAAAGTACATCATTGGTTGTAAAGCGCTTTGGAACGTCCGGTGGTCGTGGAATGCGCGATATAAATCCAAGTCTTTCTTTCTTTCTTTCATGGTGTCCCCAGGCGTCCGTCAATATTTACATGTCCCCCTCCCACGCTTATGTTTGGAAAGCAGTGAGTGACAGTCCTGTGCCAGTTAGGAGAGCAGAGTGTATCTAAACAAGCTCAGTGGCCTGCTCCAGTTAACCCCAGCTGGGCGAACTCCAGGAGCCACATGGTGAGTGCTGCAGCCTCTGTGGGTACACAGCGGCCAAGTGTCTCTCCAGTGAAACTGAACTAGTCCTTCAGCTGTCCTTGGTTGTCAGAGCAAAGAACCAAGGATTCATTCAATATAAAACACCCTACGGGGAAGGGAAACAAGCGAATGTGGGACACTTGGAAAGCAGTAAGGTGGCTCTCCTCACGACGCAGAGGTTAACAGGCCAGCTTCTGAATGAAGAAAATAACCAAGCGAGCCCTTGTTTTTTCTCTTCCACCTTCCCGAACCCCCCCAAACCCCCGGACACTAGTGCAGCGATGGGCTGAAAAACAGATGTCTGCCCAATTAAGGGCTCAGAAATACAGGAGGCGTATAGAAAGCAGTCAGCGTAAGATGGGCCGATAGCTTGTTCTAACAACGTGTTTAAACTGATCTGAACAACTCCGTGCCATTACTCACTGCTGGATCCACCACTGACGGTCCCTCTGTCCCATCACTGAGGTCCATATTCCAGTCAGCAGTCTACCGGCAGCACAGGTCTGGGCTGTGGATTTTCTCAATGAAATATAATTTTCTATACTTACATTCAGGCTGTTCAGAGAAGGTTCAATAGGTTGATTCTGGAGATGAGGAGGTTGACTTATGAGGAAAGGTTGAGTAAGTTGGGCCTCTACTCATGAGAAGTGATCTTATCGAAACATATAAGATAATGAGAGGGCTTGACAGGGTAGATACAGAGAGGATATTTCCACTCATAGGGGAAACTAAAACTAGGGAACATAGTCTCAGAATAAGGGCCTGCCCATTTAAAACTGAGATGAGGAGGAATTTCTTCTCTCAGTGGGTTATAAATCTGTGGAATTCTCTGTCCCAGAGAGCTGTGAAGGCTGGGTCATTGAATATATTTAAGGCTGAGATGGACAGATTTTTGAGCGCTAAGGGAGTAAAGGGTTATGGGGAGCGGACGGGGAAGTGGAGCTGAGTCCATGATCGGATCAGCCATGATCTTATTAAATGGCGGAGCAGGCTCGAGGGGTCAAATGGCCTACTCTTGCTCCTATTTCTTATGTAAGACTCTGCTATGTGATGCATTGATGTCACAGGTGTAAAAACTATTGCAGTTCCAACCAAAGCAGGTGTCAAAGATATCTACTTAATTCAATATTTATTTTATTTGTTGTCAGAGAATCACAGAATGATACAGCACAGAATGAGGCCATGGGGCCCATCGTGCCGTGCCGGCTCTGTGAAAGTGATCCCACTAGCCCTACTCCCCGCTCTTTCCCCATATTCCTGCAATTTTTTCCCGTTCAAGTATTTATCCAATTCCCTTTTGAAAGTTACTATTGAATCTGCTTCCCTTTCGGGCAGTGTGTCCCAGATCACAACTCGCTGCGTAAAACAATTCTATTCTTTGTTCCTGGTTCATTAGCCAATCAGCTTACATCGTTCCTCCTGCCATTGGCAACAGTTTCTACCTGACTATCAAAAGCCCTCATGATTTTGAACGCCTCAATGTCTCTACTGCCACAATTAGATTAGAGAACTCAGCACAGACCAGGGACCAAAGCTGGGCCTTTCAAATGCCATCACTCTGTCCCAGAACACACGGCAAGAAAGCAGTCAGTATAAGGTGAGCCGATAGCTTATTCCAACAATGTGTTTAAAACTGATCTGAACAACCCTGTGCCATTAAGAATATTTGCAGAGATAGCACTCTCTCATATGTCACAACCAAATTCACATTCAATAATTTGCCTTTGAAGAATAAAGAATGAACTTGTTTATAGCGTCTTTCATATCCTCAGAACACCACAGCCAATGAATTACTTTTGGATTGCATGGTTATTTTGTAGGTAGCGGCCAATGTGCGCACACAAGTTCTCACAAATGAGCAAACATAACCAGTTACTTTGCCTTTTTGTGCGGTTGGTTGCGGGACAATTGTTGGCCAAGATACCAGGAGAACTCTCCTGCTAATCACTGAACAGTCCCATGGGATCCTGAACAGGTAGGCGATATCTCGGTTTAACGTATCATCCAAAGAAAGGCAACTCAGACAGTGTAGCACTCCCTCACTACTGCACTGCACTGACTGGCTAGATTGTGTGCTCAAATGAAACTCGTACCTAGCAGAAACAAAATAAATACAAATAAAGAAACTTTGCTTTAATTAGAGCCTTTCATCACCTCAGAACATCGCAAAGCGCTTTACAGCTAATGAAGTACTTTTGAAGTGTAGTCATTGTTGTAATGTAGGAAACGCAGCAGTTAATTTGTACACAGCAAGCTCCCCCAAACAGCAATGTGATAATGACCATATAATCTGTTTTTGTGATGTTGATTGAGAGAGAAATATTGGCCAGGACACCGGGGAGAACTCCCCTGCTCTTCTTCGAAATAGTGCCATGGGATCTTTTATGTCCACCCATGAGGGCAGACGGGGCCTGGGTTTAATGTCTCATCTGAAAGACAACACCTCCGACAGTGCGGTGCACCCTCAGCACTGCTCTGGAGTGTCAGCCTAGATTATGTGCTCGTGTCCTGGAGTGGGGCTTGAATCCACAACCTTCGGACTCAGACACAAGAGTGCTGCCCACTGAAGGCTAGACACCTTCGTATGCCTCGGTGAAGATGTTGATGATGACTTGGAGTTCAGCCTCTGAATGCCCCTGGGAGGACAGATGCACCAATGTCTGTGTTCTCGATCAGGCCAACATCCCCAGCATCGAAGCACCGACCACACTCGACCAACTCCGCTGGGCGGGCCACATTGATCGCGTGCCCGAGACAAGACTCCCAAAGCAAGCGCTCTACCTGAAACTCCGACATGGCAGGCGAGCCCCAGGTGGGCAGAGGAAACGTTACAAGGACACCCTCAAAGTCTCCTTGATAAAGTGCAACATCCCCACCGAAACCTGGGACTCCCTGGCTAAAGACTATCCTAAGTGGAGGAAGAGCATCCGGGAGGACACTGAGCACCTCGAGTCTCGTCGCCGAGAGCAGCAGAAACCAAGCGCAGGCAGCGAAAGGAGCGTGCGGCAAACCTGTCCCACCCTCCCCTTTCCTTCAACCACTGTCTGTCCCACCTGTGACAGAGACTGTAATTCCCGCATTGGACAGTTCAGTCACCTGAGAACTCACTTTTGGAGTGGAAGCAAGTCTTCCTCAATTCCGAGGGACTGCCTCTGATGATGGGACACCTTCAACAAGAATACTTCAACAAAATAACAGAATCAAGTGAATCTTCAACAGAACTAGTGTTCCTCTCTGGTTGAGAGGGTGGGGGAGACTTTATGTGGTACTGCTGCATGGGAGAGTTGCAAAAGTAACGACTTCTGCCAACATTTTAAGACGTCTAGCAATCCCAAAATACTCTGCCTGATTGTTTTACAGCAACACCACGATTTAGGGTGATAATCCGTCTTGATGTTCTAAAAGGTGCAGGCCCAAGCAAAATGTTCAACTTCATTTAGTGTGCCAGGATGCCTCAGTACTTCACATACCTTTGCACGCTAGAAACCAACATCAAAGCTATAATTAGCATACATGGAGATAAAGTCTGAACAAATTAGCATCTGAACAAAAGACAAGCTCGTTCCAATGAGGCTTAGACGGCAGGGAGGAAAAGGTAAGTAAAACTGGCGACATACGACCCCAGAATATTAATGCCTCTCCATTTTTGTTGTTGTTGAAGAATCAGAGATTTTTTTTCTAATTCTGAGTGGAAGTTACAGAACGAAAATTTAAAGTCATCACATTTTTAAATGAAAAATGATCCTCATGTTGAGGAAATACAAATAGCATTGTGAATCACCCAGCCCCAATTTTGTTCTGAAGGTAGGGAGTCTTCCTGAGTAAAGTTCCGCAGGGGTCAGCAGCCCTCAGACACCACATCCAAAAGGCTATTTTTATGCATGTGCGATGGCGGGTTATTCAACTGTGGCAGCATCACAGCTGAGCTTGATCTTGTTCTCGGCCCAACATCGCGCACACACACAGGCATTCTGTACATCGCGCACACACACAGGCATTCTGTACAACATCCGCACACACACAGGCATTCTGTACAACATCCGCACACACACAGGCATTCTGTACATCGCGCACACACACAGGCATTCTGTACATCGCGCACACACACAGGCATTCTGTACATCGCACACACACACAGGCATTCTGTACAACATCCGCACACACACAGGCATTCTGTACATCGCACACACACAGGCATTCTGTACATCGCACACACACAGGCATTCTGTACATCGCACACACACACACAGGCATTCTGTACATCGCACACACACACAAGCATTCTGTACATCGCGCACACACACAGGCATTCTGTACATCGCACACACACACAAGCATTCTGTACATCGCACACACAAGCATTCTGTACAACATCCGCGCACACAGGCCTTCTGTACATTGCACACACACACACAGGCATTCTATACATCGCACACACACACAAGCATTCTGTAGATTGCGCACACACACACACAGGCATTCTGTACATTGCACACACACACACACGCATTCTGTACATTGCGCGCACACACACACAGGCATTCTGTACATCGCACACACATAGACATTCTGTAGATTGCACACACTCACAGGCATTCTGTAGATTGCACACACACTCACAAGCATTCTGTACAACCATTTACATTTCTGTCAAATGTAATTATTTATTTGTCTTGTAACACTGCTGTGAAGTGCCTTGGGATGTTTTACTACGATAAAGGCGCTATATAAATACAAATTGTTGTTTTAGGGTGCCTCAGGTACTGGGAAATGGCTCAGACTGCTTTACAGGGTGGTGAACAGGAAGGGAGACACCAAACCAGAGCCAGTTTGGTGGGGGGGGGGGTTAGAGAAGAACAAGAGGGATTGGAAGGTGACCAAAGCACGGTGGAAGAGAAGGGTGTCTTTGGGAGGCTTTAGAAAGCTGGGAAGGAGCGGAGGTGCAAAGGGAGGGAGTTACAGAGAACGGGAGTGGGGAGTAAATGAATAGGGATTGGGAGCAGGAAAGGGGGGGGGGGTAACTGTTTCTGCCTGCTCCTTGGCTGATAGTTGTTAGCTCAGCCCAATGGGGATGACGTGCGGGACAGAGCTGCTCCAGATGGTTTAGTACTGCATCAGGCCATTGAGTCTTTTTCGAGAACTGACCTTCAAATCTGCTACAGCTCTTACTCAAGCTTTCAAATCTAATGCTGTCTCACGGCTAAAATGTTGACATTTAATTTTTCCCCCCCCTTGTGAATTTTTAAAAAATCCATTGATATTTAATTATTCAATATAAATCTAAATATAACTTTTGAGAGAAAGAGGTCAACAATATAATGAAATTAAGCAATGAAACTACTGGGTCTGCAGATGCTGGAACTATCTAAAAGTTGTGAGATGTAAACATGCCGTTTGGCTCGATCAGTCCGCGTTGTTTATCCTCCACACAAACAGTAATCCTAATCCCATGTGATCATCCTGTTCCCACATCTCTCTATCCCCCTTAACTTAACTGGCCAATTAGGGTCTGCACTGCGCCACTGAAAGTTATATAAAAGACTTTCATTTCCAAAGTGCCTTTCATGACTTCAGGATGTCCCAAAGCTCTTTACAGCCAATGATGTACTTTGTTTTTTGAAGTGGAGTCACTGTTGTAATGCAGGAAACACAGCAGCCGACCCGCACAGCAAGCTCCCACAAACAGCAATGCAATAATGACTACATAATCTAACAGATGTTGATTCAGGGATAAATATTAGCCAGGACACCGGGGAGAACTCCCCTGCCCTGCTTCGAAATAGTGCTATGGAATCTTTCACACCCAGCTGAAGGGGCAGATGGACCCTCGGTTTAATGTCTCATCCGAAAGACGGCACCTCAGGCAGTGCAGCACTCCCTCAGTACTGGCGCTGGACTGGTTTTTGTGCTCAAGTCTCTGGAGTGGGACTTGAAGCTGCAACCTTCTGACTCAGCGGCGAGTGTGTTACCACACTTCGCCAAAAGTCCCGAGTGTAACTGGGCCATACAGACCATAATGTCCCAAGCCTGTGCTGAGGTAGCTGACAGTGGGGGATGGGAGTAGGGGCACGTGCTACAATTCGACTCAGCCAGAGAGCGGAGGAACGAATCAGCCAGGATTCCTACTCCTAATCGCTGGCCAAGAAGCCCTGCTTCAGTGTGCCCAGCCCAGTGAGGACAGATTCAGGCGTGCCCGTCAGACCCCTACAATGGATGAGCCTGCTGTCACACTCTGTCGAGTTTCACACTTGTGTGAGGTTCGGGGGGGGGGATGCGCGCAACAAGGGGTGCTCAACCCATCTGGAATCCAGCATCCCAGGAAGACGTCAACTACTTCACAAGAGGACGGGCAGTATCACTGTTGTCTTTTCTTCTCTTCAAGTTAGGGCGGAGGGGAGCAGAATTCTTCAAATGCAGTCAGGAAAACTTTTTTAGCCAGTATGTAGCAAGCCCAACAAGAGAGGGGGCGATTCTGGACTTAGTTTTAGGGAATGAAGCCGGTTTCAATGAGAGAGCATTTTGGGTAGATTTAGAGTATTAATGGAAAAGGACAAAGATAGACCAGGAATAAAAGTTCCCAATTGGGGAGAAGCCAATTTTACTAAGCGGGGATGAGATTTAGCCAAAACAGCTACTTGATGGGAAATCAGTGTCAGAGCATTCAAGGAGGAGATCCTGAGGGTTCAGAGCAAGTACTTATGCATGAAACACAAAAAGTTAGTATGCAGGTACAGCAAGTAATTAGGAAGACAAATGGAATGTTGGCCTTTATTGCAAGGGGGGTGGAGTATAAAAGCAGAGTCCTGCTACAACTGTACAGGGTATTGGTGAGGCCACACCTGGAGTACTGCGTACAGTTTTGGTCTCCGTATTTAAGGAAGGATATACTTGCATTGGAGGTTGTTCAGAGAAGGTTCACTAGGTTGATTCCAGAGATGAAGGGGTTGACATGAAGATAGGTTGAGTAGGTTGGGCCTATACTCATTGGAGTTCAGAAGGATGAGAGGTGATCTTATCGAAACATATAAAGATAATGAGGGGGCTCGACAGGGTGGATGCAGAGAGGATGTTTCCACTCTTAGGGGAAACTAAAACTAGGAGACACAGTCTCAGAATAAGGGGCCGTCCATTTAAAACTGAAATGAGGAAGAATTTCTTCTCAGCGGGTTGTAAATCTGTGGAATTCTCTGTCCCAGAGAGCTGTGGAGGCTGGATCATTGAATATATTTAAGGTGGAGATAGACAGATTTTTGAGCAACAAGGGAATCAAGGGTTATGGGGAGCAGAGCTGAGTCCATGATCAGATCAGCCATGATCTTATTAAATGGCAGTGCAGGCTCGAGGGGCCAAATGGCCTACTCCTGCTCCTCTTTCTTATGTTGTTATGTTCTGGCCATCATTTTCCAAACCTCTCTGGCTACAGGTGTGGTGCCGGAGGACTGCTAACATTGTACCGTTGTTTAAAAAGGGAAAAAGGGATAGACCGAGTAACTACAGACCAATCAGCGTAACCTCGGAGGTGGGAAGATTTATGGAAAAATTCTGAGGGACAGGATAAATCTTCATTTAGAAAGACACAGATTAATCAAGGACAGGTCAGCACGGATTTGTTGACTAACTTGATAATATTTTTTGGGGAGGTAACCAGGAGGGTAGTGCGTTTGATGATGTGTACATGGGTTTTAACAAAGCTTTTGATAAGGTCCCACATGGCAGACTGGTCACAAGAGTAAAAGCCCATGGGATCCAGGGCAAAGTGACAAGTTGGATCCAAAATTGGCTCAGAGGCAGGAAGCAAAGGGTAATGGTTGATGGGAGTTTTTGCGACTGGAAGGATGTTTTCAGTGGGGTTCCGCAGGGCTCAGTACTGGGTCCCTTGCTTTTTGTGGAATATATCAATGATTTGGACTTGAATGTAGGGGGGTATGATTAAGAAGTTTGCAGATGATACAAAAATTGGCCGTGTGGTTGATAATGAGGAAGAAAGCTGCGGACTGCAGGAAGATATTAATGAACTGGTCAGAACAGTGGCAAATGGAATTCAATAGGGATAAGTGCATAAGTAATACATTTGGGGAGGGCTAACATGGAAAGGGAATACACAATAAATGGTCGGACACTGAGAAGTGTAGAGGAGCAGAGTGACATTGGAGTGCAGGTCCACAGATCCTCAAGGTAGCAGAACAGGTAGATAAGGTGGTTAAGAAGGCATACGGGATACTTGCCTTTATTAGCCGAGGCATAGAATATAAGAGCAGGGATGTTATGCTTGAATTGTATAAAACACTGGTTAGGCCACAGCTGGAGTACTGCGTGCAGTTCTGGTCATCACATTACAGGAAGGATGTGATTGCACTAAAGAGGGTACAGAGGTGATTTACGAAGATGTTGTCTGGTCTGAAGCGTTTTAGTTATGAGGAAAGATTGGATAGACTGGGTTTGTTTTCTTTGGAACAGAGGAGGCTGAGGGGAGACCTTATTGAGGTGTATAAAATTATGAGGGGCCTGGATAGTGTGGATAATAATGACCCATTTCCCTTAACAGAGGGGGCAATAACCAGGGGGCATAGATTTAAAATCATTGATAGGAGGTTTAGAGGAGGATTTGAGGAGAATTCTTTTCACCCAGAGGGTGGTGGGGGTCTGGAACTCACTGCCTGAAAGGGTGGTAGAGGCAGAAACCCTCACCACATTTAAAAGATACTTGAATGTGCACTTGAAGTGCCGTAACCTATTAGGCCATGGACCAAGAGCTGGAAAGTGGGATAGCTCTTTGTCGGGAAACGATAGGCCGACCCTTCTGTGCTATAAAGTTCTATGATTCGATGACTAAAGCAAGCCCGCCTGCAGGAACACACTGGGTCTGCCACATAGCCTGAAGCAAATTAGGCCAGAAATATCCTTTAAGACCAGCTAACCCAATTCTGAATAACCAGGAGATTTACCTGCCCCTAGTGTACCTATGGCAATCAATTTATTTATAGAGAACTAATCATAGGGTATTATATGCTGCAGTTATTCTCAAAGAAACAGGAAACAAAAGCTATCGACCAGAACAACCAAATATTTAAAAAAATCTAATTCAGTCTGCACTGCATTTCCCCATTTATAATCACGGAGGGTTTATTTAAAGCCTTCGTTCCTAATGGAAGAATTGTAGATATTCCTATTTGTGTTCATTAGGGTTAAGATGGATGTATTGTGGGTCACTTTCACTTCAAGGAATCCATCTCAGACATGTGGTGCCAGATAGATGTGCATCTGTGCAAGGATCCCGCGTACAATGGAAGTCATAGTCGTGTGTTAGGTTTCTTCTTTCCTTTCTGGAAGGTGCGTGGCCAGCCGTTTAACGCTGCAGCAGGATACTGTTCGCGTGCGAGCAGGGTCGGTGGGTGCTCGCAAGCTGGAGGGCATCACGGTACGTGGAGGGCTTCGTGATCTAGCTACACACATGCGCATAAACACATACACACATACACACAAGTACACACACGTGGACATACGCACACATGGACACAGACAGACACACACACATACACGAACATACACATATGTACACACACATGGACATACACACACGTACATACACACATGTATACACAAATGGACATAGACACGTGCACGGACACAGACGAACATACACACAGACATACACACACACACACACACTGCCTGGTTCACTGTCCCTTCAAAGACAGTACTCGGTCCTCATGGCCAAATTGGTTAATGACGTGAGTAAGTTAGCTGCACAGGTTCGAACACTGGTCCGAGCTGAGCTCGTCGCCTGAGACAGGGCAGGAGTCATAGGATCACAGAGCCTTACAGCACAGGAGGAGGCTATTCGGCCCATCGTGTCTGTGCCGGCGCATTGAAAGATCGATCCAATTAGTCCTCCTCCCCCTGCTCTTTCCCCATAGTCCTACGAATTTTTTCTTTTCAAGTACATGTCCGATTCCCCTTTTGAAGGCCACTATTGAATCTGTAGCCAACACCCTATCAGGCAGTGCATTCCAAATCCCAACCACTTGTTAATAGGTGTGTAATATATCAGAGGAGTCAAAGGTATGGAGTTGCGTTGTAACGTGGGTTGATGCCAACAATCCCTCCCAGACGCTCCAGATCAAACGGGGTGAATAAAAGGAAAGACATTTTTTTTTAAATAAATCAGAGGAAGTATCAGCCTGGACCTCTCTCACACAGTTCCTAGTGAGCAGCTTTAAGAAGCAGTGACATGGGATCAGGTCAGGCACAAAGCTTATGTGGAAATACAATAAGAGAAGGTTGCCCTTGGGTAGGGGGAAGTGTTGTGGGGGGAGGAAATCAGTCAAAAATTTCCACTCATAATCACTGAAAAGTAAGCGGGTGCAGGTCAGGTGAAGACAGCATTGGTCTCCAATATGATGCCCTGCACAGTTGAACAGCCTGCCATGACTCATCAACTAAACCTACACAGGAAGAGTGGCCAGAGGGCGCGGAACTATACCCCAGCAGGAGTCCGGGCCTTTCAGGAGAGAAGAGGAGGAAAACAAATACAATAAAACTCCGCACGAGCTTACAGCGGGGTCCAGCTGCAGCCAAAGAGCTCTTCGCAGAGAGGAGTAATTGCAGTACGGCACCAACACACAAAACAGCAGGGCGCATTAAGTATTCATGAAAACCAACGCACTAATGGCTGGCACTCAGTCAACTATCGTTCAACTCTGATCGCAGCAAGCAGCTGAGAGAGGAGCACAGCCCTGAACAGAGAGGATTCGGGACGGGAAGAGGAGTAAAGAGAATCAGGTTCCGCACTAATAGTAACATTAACAGATATCAGATTCGGACAGCAGCCCCTGACACAATTATTTTCGTATTTTTAGCACAGCTTGCAAGGACTCGCTGACCTAATTTGTCTCCGATGGAAGATTAGCTGACTGCACACCTCTTCTACTGATTTCTGCTGATGGCTCTCCCAAACAAGATTATTACTAAGCTATTTCTGAGCCACACAGACCCTGTACTAAATGAAGGTGAGGTCATTTCCAAAGTCAAGGATGAGCAGATTAAGCAGTTGGCATCTATCTCAGGATGATCAGCAGTGAGATCTCAAGAAGCCAATCAGATGCTGAAGCTTCCCTTGCGCCGGGTTCAGCCGGCTTTGCAGTCTCGGTGCCAGGCGCTGCAACAAGCAGTGTGATAGACGAGCCCCCCCCCCCCTCTACTCAGCTCCGGAAGCTGCACCGTGAAGCACATTGAACCATCTATGGCGCAGGGAAAGGGAGTCAGCTCAGGGTCCACTGCCAGGCTGTGATGGCACCTGCCCAGATCGGTGATGTGTGACCCAGACCCAGAGGTGTGTCTGCTTTACTTTAGAAACAAACAAGAGAGCCCTGCTGCAAATGCACAGGGCAGCCAACACATAGGGGTGCGTGTGCATGTTCTGCTGACGAGCTGCTCTGCGTACCGAACACTTCATGCTTTTATTTCACATTTCCATCAGCATTTTCTAAGAAATTCTCTTGGGTTTGTTCCTGCTCCTTGAACACGGGGCCCACAGCTTGTTGGTGCTTTGTGCTCCACCATCAGAGGCCAGTCCTTCACCCACCACGTTCCTGCTCCAGGCAACTCTTTCGCAAAACCACTCTGCCTTCCCAAGTCTCTTCAAAACCAATCCTAAAATCTGGGACCATACTTTACTTTAGCGCCATGGGACGTTTTACGGCGTTAAAGGTGCTATTTAAACGCAAGTTGTTGCTGTTTACTAGTAGGGCGGTGTTGGTTGAGGGATAAAAGTTGGCCAGAACACCCTGACATAGTCGCTGCTCTTCTTCACATATGGGATGGGACCTTTTATATGCATCTGGAATGTGGACAGGGCCTCAGTGCATGATCTCATGCGAAAGAGGGTACCTCCGACAGTGCGGCGTTCCCTCAGTACTGCCCCTCCGACAGTGCGGCGTTCCCTCCGTACTGCCCCTCCAGACAGTGCGGCGTTCCCTCCGTACTGCCCCTCCAGACAGTGCGGCGCTCCCTCAGTACTGCCCCTCCGACAGTGCGGCGTTCCCTCAGTACTGCCCCTCCGACAGTGCGGCGTTCCCTCCGTACTGCCCCTCCAGACAGTGCGGCGTTCCCTCCGTACTGCCCCTCCGACAGTGCGGCGCTCCCTCCATACTGCCCCTCCGACAGTGCGGCGTTCCCTCAGTACTGCCCCTCCGACAGTGCGGCGTTCCCTCCGTACTGCCCCTCCCGACAGTGCGGTGTTCCCTCAGTACTGGCCCTCCGACAGTGCGGCACTCCCTCAGTACTGGCCATCCGACAGTGCGGCGTTCCCTCAGCACTGCCCCTCCGACAGGGCAACGCTCCCTCAGCACTGCCCCTCCGACAGGGCAACGCTCCCTCAGCACTGCCCCTCCGACAGGGCAACGCTCCCTCAGCACTGCCCCTCCGACAGGGCAACGCTCCCTCAGCACTGCACTGGAGTATCAGCCGAGATTATATGCTCAAGTCTCTGGAGTGGAGCTTGAACCCACAATCTTCTGGCTCAGTAGACGTGGTTGATACTCACTGCCCTCTCAGGTGGATGTGAAAGATCCCATTTTGTTGAAGAGCAGGGGAGGTATCCCCGGTTTCCGGGGGCCAATATCTATCCCTCAATCAACATCACTAAAACAGATTATCTGGTCATTATCACATTGTTATTTGTGGGAGCTTGCTGTGCGCAGATTGGCTGCCGCGTTTCCCACATTACAACAGTGACTATAATTCAAAAGTACTTCATTGGCTGTAAAGCACTTTGCGACGTCCCGAGAGGTTCTTTAACTCCAGAGAATATAGGCTCATTCTACTCAATCTCTCCTCACAAGACAAACCTCTGGTCCCAGGAATCAGTCTGGTGAACTTTGATTGCAGCCCCTCGAAGGCTAGTATATCGTTCCTTAGGGAGGGAGATAAAATCTGTACACATTCGGCCCATCATGCCTGTGTCGTCTCTTGGAAAGGGTTTTCCAAATGAGTCCCACTCCCGCTGCCTCTGTCCCTATAAGGCCTGCTATGGGGGACAGAGCAGTCCCATATTTTCGATGTAAGGTGATGTACGTTGTACAAGTTTACAGTAAGGTAGCATTTAGCGGTGGATTAAGTCCACACGCCTGCACTGCACTGCGGGAGCCGCTAACTGTACCTCTTGCCCAGGTTGCTGATGGGCGCAGCGAGGCCCCGGGAGTTAGCGGCCGTCCTTCGCTGGGCTGGGCCCTTCTTGCCACTGCTGTTACTGCCACCACGGTTACCGCCGTCGCTCTCCTCCCGGGTCGGAGTGCTACTCCCCTTGCTGTTCAGATCCCTCAGCACGTCATAATTGATCTTGCTCGAGATCTTTTTCTGTTCCAGCATTTTCTCTATGGCCTCCCCTGCCGTGCTGGCTCGGATTGGCTCGCGTTTCTTGGACGATTTTCTGGGCTTTGAAAGAAAGGGAGAATGTTTACAGGAAGCTCCCAGCTCCAAGTTACCGAATGTTGAAGGAGTATGCTCGATCAACACTTAGCCGATGCATAGAGTACAAGAGCAGGGAGGTAATGCTTGAACTGTATAAAACACTAGTTAGGCCACAGCTATACTGCGAGTTCTGGCCACATTACAGGAAAGATATGATTGCTCTGGAGAGGGTACAGAGGAGATTTACAAGGATGTTGCCTGGACTGAAGAATTTTAGCCATGAGGAAAGATTGAAGATGCTGGGTTTGTTTTCTTGGGAACAGAGGAGGCTGAGGTGGGACCTTATTGAGGTGTATAAAATTATGAGGGGGCCTAGATAGAGTGGATAGGAAGGACCTATTTGCCTTAGCAAAAGGGTCAACAACCAGGGGGCATAGATTTAAAGTAATTAGTAGGAGGTTTAGAGGCAAGTTTGAGAACATTTTTCACACAGTGGGGGTCTGGAACTCACTGCCTGGTAGAGGCAGAGACCCTCACCACATTTAAAAAATACTTGAAGTGCTGTAACCTGCAGGGCTACGGACCTATGGCTGGAAAGTGGGATTAGGTTGGATAGCTCTTTCTCAGTTGGCACAGACATGATAGGCTCCCTAAATTTCTATGATTCTATCAGCCAGTCAGTGAAAGGAGGGAAAAGGTGGCCAAATCCTGGCTAAGTCCTCAGTATTCTTTCCAAATTGGCATTGCATCCCTAATTTGTTATGTTATTACATTGAGAAATAGGAAGTTTGGGAAAAATGAATAAGCAGGTGACAACAAGCTTGGGTTTTCAACGCTTTGAACACTGGAGGAAAGAGAAAGGCAGAGTGTGCTACGGCGTTCCAGCTTGGAGGTTCCGAGCAAGAATGAGGCAGAAGTAGGAGACTGCGATGAATCTTGATTTCAATACTGAGAGAATAAAGGAAGGAGAAAGTGTGTGTAGGATAGGGCAACTGGAGCCGAGGAGGAAAAGGACAGCGAGTTTGAACAGGACTTAACACAGTAACGATAAAACAGACAAGAGGGGTGCTGATGGAAAGAGAGATTGGAGGTTGCGATGAAAGATCAACTATCAGGGAAACCAGGCTCTGCTGGCCTTTTCTGGACAGCAAATAGCCTCTCTCATCTGTAGCTGTCTCGTGATGGATCATTGGACAGACAGGTATCGTGGGGGGTGGCGGGGGAGAAGAGAGAGAGAGAAACAGAGACAGAAGTAGACGGGGAGAGCGCGCGCGTACACGAGAGAGAGAGAGAGAAAGAGACGGAGCTGGGGAAAGACAGAGCGGGGAAGGGAGAGAGAGAGAGAGAGAGAGAGAGAGAGAGAGAGAGAGAGAGAGAGAGAGAGATTCGGAGTGAGAAAAAGAGAGAGAGAGATTCGGAGTGAGAAAAAGAGAGAGAGAGATTCGGAGTGAGAAAAAGAGAGAGAGAGATTCGGAGTGAGAGAAAGAGAGAGAGAGAGGGGGGCGAGAGGCGGGGCGAGGGGGCGAGAGGCGGGGCGAGGGGGCGAGTGAGAAAAAGACAGAGAGAGATTCGGAGTGAGAAAAAGAGAGAGAGAGATTCGGAGTGAGAAAAAGAGAGAGAGAGATTCGGAGTGAGAGAGAGAGAGAGAGAGAGAGAGAGAGAGGGGGGCGAGGGGTCGAGGGGTCGAGAGGCGGGGCGAGGGGTCGAGAGGCGGGGCGAGGGGTCGAGAGGCGGGGCGAGGGGTCGAGAGGCGGGGCGAGGGCTCGAGAGGCGGGGCGAGGGCTCGAGAGGCGGGGCGAGGGCTCGAGAGGCGGGGCGAGGGCTCGAGAGGCGGGGCGAGGGGTCGAGAGGCGGGGCGAGGGGTCGAGCGGCGGGGCGAGGGGTCGAGAGGCGGGGCGAGGGGGCGAGAGGCGGGGCGAGGGGGCGAGAGGCGGGGCGAGGGGGCGAGAGGCGGGGCGAGGGGGCGAGAGGCGGGGCGAGGGGGCGAGAGGCGGGGCGAGGGGGCGAGAGGCGGGGCGAGGGGGCGAGAGGCGGGGCGAGGGGGCGAGAGGCGGGGCGAGGGGGCGAGAGGCGGGGCGAGGGGGCGAGAGGCGGGGCGAGGGGGCGAGAGGCGGGGCGAGGGGGCGAGAGGCGGGGCGAGGGGGCGAGGCGAGGGGGCGGGGCGAGGGGGCGGGGCGAGGGGGCGAGAGGCGGGGCGAGGGGGCGAGAGGCGGGGCGAGGGGGCGAGAGGCGGGGCGAGGGGGCGAGAGGCGGGGCGAGGGGGCGAGAGGCGGGGCGAGGGGGCGAGAGGCGGGGCGAGGGGGCGAGAGGCGGGGCGAGGGGGCGAGAGGCGGGGCGAGGGGGCGAGAGGCGGGGCGAGGGGGCGAGAGGCGGGGCGAGGGGGCGAGAGGCGGGGCGAGGGGGCGAGAGGCGGGGCGAGGGGGCGAGAGGCAGGGCGAGGGGGCGAGAGGCGGGGCGAGGGGGCGAGAGGCGGGGCGAGGGGTCGAGAGGCGGGGCGAGGGGTCGAGAGGCGGGGCGAGGGGTCGAGAGGCGGGGCGAGGGGGCGGGAGGAGGGGCGAGGGGGCGAGAGGAGGGGCGAGGGGGCGAGAGGAGGGGCGAGGGGGCGGGAGGCGGGGCGAGGGGGCGAGAGGCGGGGCGAGGGGGCGAGAGGCGGGGCGAGAGGCGGGACGAGGGGCGGGGCGAGGGGGCGGGAGGCGGGGCGAGGGGGCGAGAGGCGGGGCGAGGGGCGGGGCGAAGGGGCGGGAGGCGGGGCGTGGGGGCGGGAGGCGGGGCGTGGGGGCGGGAGGCGGGGCGAGGGGGCGGGAGGCGGGGCGAGGGGGCGGGGCGAGGGGGCGGGAGGCGGGGCGAGGGTGCGGGGCGAGGGGGCGGGAGGCGGGGCGAGGGGGCGGGAGGCGGGGCGAGGGGGCGGGAGGCGGGGCGAGGGGGCGGGAGGCCGGGCGAGGGGGCGGGAGGCCGGGCGAGGGGGCGGGAGGCCGGGCGAGGGGGCGGGAGGCCGGGCGATGGGGCGGGAGGCGGGGCGAGGGGGCGGGAGGCGGGGCGAGGGGGCGGGAGGCGGGGCGAGGGGGCGGGAGGCGGGGCGAGAGGCGGGGCGAGGGGGCGGGAGGCGGGGCGAGAGGCGGGGCGAGGGGGCGGGAGGCAGGGCGCGGGGGCGGGGCGAGAGGACGAAAGGCGGGGCGAGGAGCGGGGCGAGGGGGCGAGAGGCGGGGCGAGGGGGCGAGAGGACGAAAGGCGGGGCGAGGAGCGGGGCGAGGGGGCGAGAGGCGGGGCGAGGATGCGGGGGCGAGAGGCGGGGCGAGGATGCGGGGGCGAGAGGCGGGGCGAGGGGGCGAGAGGCGGGGCGAGAGGGCGAGAGGCGGGGCGAGGGGGCGGGAGGCGGGGCGAGGGGGCGAGAGGCGGGGCGAGGGGGCGGGAGGCGGGGCGTGGGGGCGGGAGGCGGGGGCGGGAGGCGGGGCGAGAGGCGGGGCGAGGGGGCGGGAGGCGGGGCGAGGGGACGGGAGGCGGGGCGAGGGGGCGGGAGGCGGGGCGAGGGGGCGGGAGGCGGGGCGAGGGGGCGGGAGGCGGGGCGAGAGGCGGGGCGAGGGGGCGGGAGGCGGGGCGCGGGGGCGGGAGGCGGGGCGAGAGGATGAAAGGCGGGGCGAGGAGCGGGGCGAGGGGGCGAGAGGCGGGGCGAGGGGGTGTGGGGGCGAGAGGACGAAAGGCGGGGCGAGGATCGGGGCGAGGGGGCGAGAGGCGGGGCGAGGATGCGGGGGCGAGAGGCGGGGCGAGGGGGCGAGAGGCGGGGCGAGGGGGCGAAGCGAGGGGGCGAGAGGCGGGGCGAGGGGGCAAGAGGCGGGGCGAGGGGCGGGGCGAGGGGGCGAGAGGCGGGGCGAGGGGGCGAGAGGCGGGGCGAGGGGGCGAGAGGCGGGGCGAGGGGGCGAGAGGCGGGGCGAGGGGGCGAGCGGCGGGGCGAGGGGGCGAGAGGCGGGGCGAGGGGGCGAGAGGCGGGGCGAGGGGGCGAGAGGCGGGGCGAGGGGGCGAGAGGCGGGGCGAGGGGGCGAGAGGCGGGGCGAGGTGGCGAGAGGCGGGGCGAGGTGGCGAGAGGGCGGGGCGCGGGGGCGGGAGGCGGGGCGAGGGGGCGGGAGGCGGGGCGAGGGGGCGGGAGGCGGGGCGAGGGGGCGGGAGGCGGGGCGGGAGGCGGGGCGAGGGGGCGGGAGGCGGGGCGAGGGGGCGGGAGGCGGGGCGAGGGGGCGGGAGGCGGGGCGAGGGGGCGGGAGGCGGGGCGAGGGGGCGGGAGGCGGGGCGAGGGGGCGGGAGGCGGGGCGAGGGGGCGGGAGGCGGGGCGAGGGGGCGGGGCGAGGGGGCGGGAGGCGGGGCGAGGGGGCGGGGCGAGGGGGCGGGAGGCGGGGCGAGGGGGCGGGAGGCGGGGCGAGGGGGCGGGAGGCGGGGCGAGGGGGCGGGAGGCGGGGCGAGGGGGCGGGAGGCGGGGCGAGGGGGCGGGAGGCGGGGCGAGGGGGCGGGAGGCAGGGCGAGGGGGCGGGAGGCGGGGCGAGGGGGCGGGAGGCGGGGCGAGGGGGCGGGAGGCGGGGCGAGGGGGCGGGAGGCGGGGCGAGGGGGCGGGGCGAGGGGGCGGGAGGCGGGGCGAGGGGGCGGGAGGCGGGGCGCGGGAGGCGGGGCGCGGGAGGCGGGGCGAGGGGGCGGGAGGCGGGGCGAGGGGGCGGGAGGCGGGGCGAGGGGGCGGGAGGCGGGGCGAGGGGGCGGGAGGCGGGGCGAGGGGGCGGGGCGCGGGGGCGGGAGGCGGGGCGAGGGGGCGGGAGGCGGGGCGAGGGGGCGGGAGGCGGGGCGAGGGGGCGGGAGGCGGGGCGAGGGGGCGGGAGGCGGGGCGACGGGGCGGGTGGCGGGGCGAGGGGGCGGGAGGCGGGGCGAGGGGGCGGGAGGCGGGGCGAGGGGGCGGGAGGCGGGGCGAGGGGGCGGGAGGCGGGGCGAGGGGGCGGGGCGAGGGGGCGGGAGGCGGGGCGAGGGGGCGGGAGGCGGGGCGAGGGGGCGGGAGGCGGGGCGAGGGGGCGGGAGGCGGGGCGAGGGGGCGGGGCGAGGGGGCGGGAGGCGGGGCGAGGGGGCGGGAGGCGGGGCGAGGGGGCGGGAGGCGGGGCGAGGGGGCGGGAGGCGTGGCGAGGGGGCGGGAGGCGGGGCGAGGGGGCGGGAGGCGGGGCGAGGGGGCGGGAGGCGGGGCGAGGGGGCGGGAGGCGGGGCGAGGGGGCGGGAGGCGGGGCGAGGGGGCGGGAGGCGGGGCGAGGGGGCGGGAGGCGGGGCGAGGGGGCGGGGCGAGGGGGCGGGAGGCGGGGCGAGGGGGCGGGAGGCGGGGCGCGGGAGGCGGGGCGAGGGGGCGAAGCGAGGGGGCGTGGGGGCGGGGCGAGAGGACGAAAGGCGGGGCGAGGAGCGGGGCGAGGGGGCGAGAGGCGGGGCGAGGGGGGTGGGGGCGGGGCGAGGGGACGAAAGGCGGGGCGAGGGGCGGGGCGAGGGGCGAGAGGCGGGGCGAGGGGGCGAGGGGGCGAGAGGCGGGGCGAGGGGGCGGGAGGCGGGGCGAGGGGGCGGGAGGCGGGGCGAGGGGGCGGGTGGCGGGGCGAGGGGGCGGGAGGCGGGGCGAGGGGGCGGGAGGCGGGGCGAGGGGGCGGGAGGCGGGGCGAGGGGGCGGGAGGCGGGGCGAGGGGGCGGGAGGCGGGGCGAGGGGGCGGGAGGCGGGGCGAGGGGGCGGGAGGCGGGGCGAGGGGGCGGGAGGCGGGGCGAGGGGGCGGGAGGCGGGGCGAGGGGGCGGGAGGCGGGGCGAGGGGGCGGGAGGCGGGGCGAGGGGGCGGGAGGCGGGGCGAGGGGGCGGGGCGAGGGGGCGGGAGGCGGGGCGAGGGGGCGGGAGGCGGGGCGAGGGGGCGGGAGGCGGGGCGCGGGAGGCGGGGCGCGGGAGGCGGGGCGCGGGAGGCGGGGCGCGGGAGCGAAGCGAGGGGGCGTGGGGGCGGGGCGAGAGGACGAAAGGCGGGGCGAGGAGCGGGGCGAGGGGGCGAGAGGCGGGGCGAGGGGGTGTGGGGGCGGGGCGAGGGGACGAAAGGCGGGGCGAGGAGCGGGGCGAGGGGGCGAGAGGCGGGGCGAGGGGGTGTGGGGGCGGGGCGAGGGGACGAAAGGCGGGGCGAGGAGCGGGGCGAGGGGGCGAGAGGCGGGGCGAGGCGGCGAGAGGCGGGGCGAGGGGGCGAGAGGCGGGGCGAGGGGGCGAGAGGCGGGGCGAGGGGGCGAGAGGCGGGGCGAGGGGGCGAGAGGCGGGGCGAGGGGGCGAGAGGCGGGGCGAGGGGGCGAGAGGCGGGGCGAGAGGCGGGGCGAGGGGGCGAGAGGCGGGGCGAGGGGGCGAGAGGCGGGGCGAGGGGGCGAGAGGCGGGGCGAGGGGGCGAGAGGCGGGGCGAGGGGGCGAGAGGCGGGGCGAGGGGGCGAGAGGCGGGGCGAGGGGGCGAGAGGCGGGGCGAGGGGGCGGGGCGAGGGGGCGAGAGGCGGGGCGAGGGGGCGAGAGGCGGGGCGAGGGGGCGAGAGGCGGGGCGAGGGGGCGAGAGGCGGGGCGAGGGGGCGAGAGGCGGGGCGAGGGGGCGAGAGGCGGGGCGAGGGGGCGAGAGGCGGGGCGAGGGGGCGAGAGGCGGGGCGAGGGGGCGAGAGGCGGGGCGAGGGGGCGAGAGGCGGGGCGAGGGGGCGAGAGGCGGGGCGAGGGGGCGAGAGGCGGGGCGAGGGGGCGAGAGGCGGGTCGAGGCGAGAGAAGGGGAGAGGGGCGGGGCGAGGGGGCGGGAGGCGGGGCGTGGGGGCTGGAGGCGGGGCGAGGGGGCGGGAGGCGGGGCGAGGGGGCGGGAGGCGGGGCGAGGGGGCGGGAGGCGGGGCGAGGGGGCGGGAGGCGGGGTGAGGGGGCGGGAGGCGGGGCGAGGGCGAGGGAGGCGGGGCGAGAGGACGAAAGGCGGGGCGAGGAGCGGGGCGATAGGCGGGGCGAGGGGGTGTGGGGGCGGGGCGAGAGGCGGGGCGAGGGGGTGTGGGGGCGGGGCGAGGGGGCGTGGCGAGGGGGCGAGAGGACGAAAGGCGGGGCGAGGAGCGGGGCGAGGGGGCGAGAGGCGGGGCGAGGATGCGGGAGCGAAAGGCGGGGCGAGGGGGCAAGAGGGCGAGAGGCGGGGCGAGGGGGCGAGAGACGGAGCGAGGGTGCGAGCGAGAGAGAGGCGGAGCGAGCGGGATGGGGGGGAACGGAGCGAGGGAGCGATCGAGAGGGGGGACGGAGCGAGGGAGAGGGGGGACGGAGAGAGAAAGAGAGAGAGAGAGAGAGAGAGAGAGAGAGAGAGAGAGTGAGAGAGAGAGGGAGAGAAAGAGGGGCGGAGAGAGAGGGAGAGAAAGAGGGGCAGAGCGGGGGCAGAGAGGGGCGGAGCTGGGCGGGAGGGGGCGGAGAGAGGGGCGTAGACAGGGGGAGAGAGGAGCGGAGCCGGTGGGAGGGAGAAAGGGGCAGAGCCGGGGGGGGGGTGAGGGGGGAGGGGAAGAGAAGAGAGGGGCGGATCCGTGGGGGGAGAGAGGGGCGGAGCCGGGGGGGGGGGGGGGGAGGAAAGAGGGGAGGAGCCGGGAGGGGGTGGGGAGAGAGAGAAGGGCGGAACTGGTGGGAGGAGGTGAGTGAGAGAAGGGCGGAGCCGGTGGGAGGGAGAGAGGGGCGAAGCGAGAGGGGGGCGGGGCCGCTGGGAGGCAGAGTGGTGCGGAGCCAGGGGTGGGGGGGAAAGAGAGGGGCGGAGCCGGGAGGGGAAAGAGAAGGGCGGAGCCGGGGTGGGAGGAGATGGGGGCGGAGCCAGGGGGGAGGAGAGGGGAGGAATCTGGAGGGGGAGGGGAGAGAGATAAGGGCGGAGCTGGTGGGAGGAGGGGAGAGAGAGAGGGGCGGAGCCGGGGGGGGGAGAAAGAGAGAGAGGGGTGGATCCGGCGGCGGGGGGGGGGGGGGGGGGAGAAGAGAGAGAGGGGCTGATCCTGGGGGGGGGGGGGGGGGGGAGGGGAGAGAGGTGCGGAGCTGGGGGGGGGGGGGGGAGGAGAGAGGGGCGGAGCCGGGGGGGAGGAGGAGAGAGGGGCGGAGCCGGGGGGGAGGAGAGGGGCGGAGAGAGGGGTGGAGCCGGGGGGGAGAAGAGGGGCGGAGCCGTGGGCGGAGCCGGGGGGGGGAGGAAAGGGGGGCGGAGCCGGGGGGGGGAGGAGAGGGGGGCGGAGCCGGGGGGGGGGGGGGGGGAAGGAGAGGGGGGCAGAGCCGGGGGGGGAGGAGAGAGGGGCGGAGCCGGGGGGGGGGAGGAGGAGAGAGGGAGGAGAGAGGGGGGAGCCGGGGGGTTGGGGGGGGAGGAGAGAGCGGCGGAGCCGGGGGAAGGAGAGAGGGGCGGAGCCGGGGGGGGGGGGGGAGGAAAGAGGGGAGGAGCCGGGAGGGGGTGGGGAGAGAGAGAAGGGCGGAACTGGTGGGAGGAGGTGAGTGAGAGAAGGGCGGAGCCGGTGGGAGGGAGAGAGGGGCGAAGCGAGAGGGGGGCGGGGCCGCTGGGAGGCAGAGTGGTGCGGAGCCAGGGGTGGGGGGGAAAGAGAGGGGCGGAGTCGGGAGGGGAAAGAGAAGGGCGGAGCCGGGGTGGGAGGAGATGGGGGCGGAGCCAGGGGGGAGGAGAGGAGAGGAATCTGGAGGGGGAGGGGAGAGAGATAAGGGCGGAGTTGGTGGGAGGAGGGGAGAGAGAGAGGGGCGGAGCCGGGGGGGGGGGGGAGAAAGAGAGAGAGGGGTGGATCCGGCTGGGGGGGGGGGGGGGGGGGAGAAGAGAGAGAGGGGCTGATCCTTGGGGGGGGGGGGGGGGAGAGGAGAGAGGTGCGGAGCTGGGGGGGGAGGAGAGAGGGGCGGAGCCGGGGGGGGGAGGAGAGAGGGGCGGAGCCGGGGGGGAGGAGAGGGGCGGAGAGAGGGGTGGAGCCGGGGGGGGGAGGAGAGGGGCGGAGCCGTGGGCGGAGCCGGGGGCGGAGCCGGGGGGGGGAGGAGAGGGGGGCGGAGCCGGGGGGGGAGGAGAGGGGGGCGGAGCCGGGGGGGGGGGAAGGAGAGGGGGGCAGAGCCGGGGGGGGAGGAGAGAGGGGCGGAGCCGGGGGGGGAGGAGGAGAGAGGGAGGAGAGAGGGGCGGAGCCGGGGGGGGAGGAGGAGAGAGGGAGGAGAGAGGGGGGGAGCCGGGGGGGTTGGGGGGGGAGGAGAGAGGGGCGGAGCCGGGGGAAGGAGAGAGGGGCGGAGCTGGGAGGGGGGAGGAGAGGGGGGAGGAAAGAGGGGCGAAGCTGGGGGGGGGTGGGAGGAGAGAGGGAAGAGAGACTGGGGAGCCGGGGGGGTTGGGGGGGGGGGAGGAGAGAGGGGCGGAGCCGGGGGGAGGAAGAGGGGTGGAGCCGGGGGGGGGGGGGGGGAGGAAGAGGGGCGGAGCCGGGGGGGAGGAAGAGGGGCGGGGCCAGGGGGGTTAGGGTGGTGGGAGGTGCGGAGCGAGGGGGGGTAGGGGAGGTAGGGGAGGGGAGGGGAAGGGGGAGATGGGCGGAGCGAGGGGGAGAGAGAGGGAGTGATGAAGCGAGAGAGAGAGAGGCAGTGAGTGTGAGAGACGGAGTGAGAGAGACAGTAACAGAAAGAGAGACAGAGAGTGAAAGACACGGAGTAAGAAAGAGAAGGACAGAGACACAGAAACAGACATACACAGAAGAAAAGCCTGGCCAGGTCTCAAGCGGCTGTACGATTGATAATATCACAAGTATTATCTGTCGACCAATGTCATTCGCTGGAACAGTCTGTAGGACACAGCCAAGGAAGGAGTCAGTAAAACTTAACGATGAAGCAGTTATATTTAAAAATGCAAATATTAGCAATTCCAGAGTTTGGGGACCTCAATTAGTCAAGTCACTGCAGTAAAGGGTACCTTCTGCTCTTTGTAAATCCCAAGCTCCTTCTCCTTGGCTATTCGTTCCTCCTTAGCTGTAAGAAAAAAAGAAACGTAGTGTTAGAGGTGCAGGAGTGAGCTCCCCAATGCTTTAGTCGCGCGGTGAACTGCGTGGGGTAGTCGGGATAGACGGTGCCACGATGGAGTGGGCTGCTCTGGGCTGGCACAGCAGCAGAGACCCCGGAGTCACAGTCAGTAACTCTGGGCGGGGAAGGGCAGTCATCGTTTCGGCCGTTCACTATCCAGTGGCCCCTGCTGGGTGGTGCACGTGGGTGTTGGGTGGTGTGCTTTGGATGTGCTGCTTGCTGTAGTCAAATAGGCTCACAACAAATGTCGATCGACTACTTAAACCAGAACTGCTACCGCCTGGGTGAGCTTTCTGTCAGTTTTACGCGACCGTAATTTTGTAACAAAGAGGCAAGACTTGCATTTCTATCGCGCCTTTCACAACCTCAGAACCTCCCAAAGTGCTTTACAGCCAATGAAGTACTTTTGAAGTGTAGTCACTGTTGTAATGTGGGAAACGCGGTAGCCAATTTGTGCACAGCAAGCTCCCACAAACAGCAATGAGATAATGACCAGATAATCTGTTTTAGTGATGTTGGTTGAGGGGTAAATATTTGCCCCAGGACACCGTGGAGAACACCCCTGCTCTTCTTTGAAATAGTGCCGTGGGATCGTTTATGTCCACCCGAGAGAGAGAGAGAGAGACGGGGCCTCGGTTTAACGTCTCGTAAGAACACAAGTAGCAGCAATAGGAGTAAGTAATTCAGCTCCTCGAGCACACTCTGCCTTTTAATAAGACAATATTCAATAAGACTGATTTTCGCTCAACTCCGCTTTCCTGCAATATCCCCAAATCCCTTGATTTCCTTAGTATCCAAAAATCTATCGAACTCTGTCTTGAATATACTCAACGACTGAGCAATCCTCTGGGGTAGAGATTCACAACCTTTTCAGTGAAGAAATTTCTCCTCATCTCAATTCCACACGGCTAACTTCTTACACTGAGACTGTGATCCCCGGTTCTAGACACTCCAGCCAGAGGGAAACATCCTCCCAGCATCTACTCTGTCAAGCTAAATAAGAATTTTATAGGTTTCAATGAGATTACCTCTCATTCTTCAAAAGATTAATATCTGAAAGACAGCACCTCCGACAGTGCAGCACTACCTCGATAGCTCCACTGGCCAGGCCAAATAGTTCGCATGCCAGACATGAGAGTCCCAAAGCAAGCTCTCTACTCGGAACTCCTTCACGGCAAGCGAGCCAAAGGTGGGCAGAGGAAACATTACAAGGACACCCTCAAAGCCTCCCTGATAAAGTGCAACATCCCCACTGACACCTGGGAGTCCCTGGCCAAAGATTGCCCTAAGTGGAGGAAGTGCATCCGGGAGGGCGCTGAGCAGCTCGAGTCTCATCGCCGAGAGCATGCAGAAAACAAGCGCAGGCAGCGGAAGGAGCGTGCGGCAAACCAGTCCCACCCACCCCTTCCCTCAACCACTGTCTGTCCCACCTGTGACTGTGGTTCTCGTATTGGACTGTTACAGCCACCTAAGGACTCATGTTAAGAGTGGAAGCAAGTCTTCCTCGTTTCTGAGGGTCTGCCTATGATGATACTGCACTGGGAGTGTCAGTCTAGATTATAGGCTCAAATCCCTGCAGTGGGACTCGAAGCCACGCTCTTCTGAGGGAGACGAGAGTGTGACCCACTGAGCCACGGCCGACACCATAATGGATCAGGTCCCCGACTATACTGACCATCGAGACACACAAACCCTGGGATGGTTTAACAGTTGGATGAAGGTCGCTGCCTTTTTTTTTTTTAAAACCTCCTATGAATAAGTCAAGTGGCCTCCCTCATCCATATTGTCATCGCTTGAGTAAGCGTGACCATTCTCTGTGGGTTGAGCAGAGTCGTGTTCAGCTGCCAGATCCTCAGCACCAACACGCAGCTCTTTACTTATTCCATACCGTGAGTGTGCAGATGTTGTCTAGCCGCTCCCCCCCCCCACCAAAAACTGAATAAAAATCACCACACTGCAGCTGACACAGCTTTTATTAAACCGATGGCGGAGATAAAAAGGAGCTGCTGAAAATGTGAGCGCGCGCGCTAGGGGACAATCAGCCCGTCAACGTCTGGAAACATTCGAGCCGAGGTTGTGGTGGGGAGGGGGCTCGGCCTCGTTATAGATGCTGCCCAACCTGCGGCCAGCTCGGCTTTTATTTCGGGAGCGGAGCATTAGGATGGCACTTGGGCTCGAACTCGATTTAATCTGGGTGGTTACCGATGGCGCGGTTTGATTTGAAACGGGAGCGTGACGCAGATTTCCCTGTTCTACCTGAGTCCTTAGAAACGTACTGCCCCCATCCCGCCTGTTCCTTCTCGCCCTCCTCGGGCCCACTCACCCTTTTGTTCTTTCAGGTAGTCTGCATTCTCCTTCAGCCACAGCTCGGTTTTCATTTCCACCTCTTTCTCAGTCAGCAGATACTGCACGAAAAAGCACAAGGCACAATCAGTGCTAATGCTCATCCTGGCAACTCGGTGCTGAAGCCTCATGTGATAGGGCCACATTACATGGAATACACAGAAACAGGCCATTCGGCTCAACCAGTCCATGCTGGGCTTTACGCTGCACTCGAGCCTCCGCCATTAGAATGGAATTTCATAGAATCAGAGAAATTTACGGCACGGAAGGAGGCCATTCGGCCCATCGTGTCCGCGCCGGCCGACCAAGACCTATCCAGCCTAATCCCACTTTCCAGCTCTCGGTCCGTAGCCCTGCAGGTTACGACACTTCAGGTGCACATCCAAGTACTTTTTAAATGTGGTGAAGGTTTCTGCCTCTACCACCCTTTCAGGCAGTGAGTTCCAGACCCCCCACCACCCTCTGGGTGAAGGAATTTCCCCTCAAATCCCCTCTAAACCTCCCCCCAATTACTTTAAATCTATGCCCCCTGGTTGTTGACCCCTCTATCAAGGGGAACGGGTCCTTCCTATCCACTCTATCCAGGCCCCTTATATGCCTCATAAGAACATAAGAATTAGGAACAGGAGTAGGCCATCTAGCCCCTCGAGCCTGCTCCACTATTTAACAAGATCATGGCTGATCTGGCCGTGGACTCAGCTCCACTTACCCGCCCGCTCCCCGTAACCCTTAATTCCCTTATTGGTTAAAAATCTATCTATCTGTGACTTGAATACATTCAATGAGCTAGCCTCAACGAGGCCTCAATCAGGTCTCCCCTCAGCCTCCTCTGTTCCAAAGAAAACAGACTCAGCATCTCCAATCTTTCCTCATAGCCAAAATTCTCCAGTCAAGGCAACATTCTTTAATGTGTATTCCCTTGCCTTGTTAGACCTCCCCAAATGCATTACCTCACACTTATCCGGATTGAATTCCATTTGCCACTGTTCCGCCCACCTGACCAGTTGATTGATATCCTCCTGCAGTCCGCAGCTTTCTTCCTCATCATCACAAAAAGCAAGGGACCCAGCACTGAGCCCTGTGGAACCCCACTGGAAACAGCCTTCCAGTTACAAAAACATCCTTCAACCATTACCCTTTGCTTCCTGCCTCCCTTCTGACAGATAAATCAAGGCATGTCACCAGCAGGCGTTTGGTGTGATTCTGTTACAAAGTCCCATCAACCTACTACAACAACTTACATTCATATAGTGCCATTAATGTAGTAAAACGTCCCAAGGCGCTTCACAAGAGCGTATCAAACAAAATTTGACACCGGTCCACACAAGGACAGCTTTGGTCAAAGTCATAGGTTTTAAGAAGTGTCTTAAAGGAGTTACAGCGGCAGAGAGGTTTAGGGAGGGAATTCTAGAGCTTAGGTCCCAGGAAGCTGAAGGCACGGCCGCCAATGGTGGGGCGATTAAAATCAGGGATGCTCAAGAGGCCAGAATTGAAGCAGTGCACAGATCCCAGAGGGCTGTAGGACTGCAGGAGATTACAGAGCTAGGGAGGGGCGATAGGAACACAAGGATGAGAATTTTAACACTGAGGCGATGCTGGCAGGGGAGATAATATAGGTCAGCAAACACAGTGGTGATGAGAGAGCAGGAATGGTGCAAGTCAGGATAGGGGCAGCCGAGTAGCAGGTAAGTGATCTGCATACAGACCTCTGCCAATTCTGGAATGGTAACTAGCTGCTCGGAGGTGCAATAATGGGTGGGAGGAGCAGACTCTCCAGCTGATTTACCTTTTCCTATCTGGTCAACTGCTCACCACTACTGCCATCTCACTAAGTGGGCAGTCACAATAGAAAAGGCTCATTGCATCACTGTGCCCTGGCACTGCCACAAACCATGCTATCAAAACTCAACATCTCCCAGTGACATTGTAAAGATGTAAACCAAGAGAATGAATCATTCCACATAATATATAATGCTCCTCATGTGACGGATGTGAATGCTAGCGAGTTCGTACTCCTACCCAGTGCCATCAAACACTCCCAGGGCAGGTACAGCACAGGTTAGATACAGAGTAAAGCTCCCTCTACACTGTCCCATCAAACACTCACAGGGCAGGTACAGCACAGGTTAGATACAGAGTAAAGCTCCCTCTACACTGTCCCATCAAACACTCCCAGGGCAGGTACAGCACGGGGTTAGATACAGAGTAAAGCTCCCTCTACACTGTCCCATCAAACACTCCCAGGGCAGGTACAGCACGGGTTAGATACAGAGTAAAGCTCCGTCTACACTGTCCCATCAAACACTCCCAGGGCAGGTACAGCACGGGGTTAGATACAGAGTAAAGCTCCCTCTACACTGTCCCATCAAACACTCCCAGAGCAGGTGCAGCATGGGTTAAATACAGAGTAAAGCTCCCTCTATACTGTCCCATCAAACACTCCCAGGACAGGTACAGCACGGGTTAAATTCAGAGTGCGGGAGGGGGGAGAGCGAGAGGCGGGACGGGGAGTACGCGGGTCAGAGTGCGTACATATAAGTATTTACTCCTCATCTGCTCAGGCTAGACCAGAAGTCAGCTCCCAGAGATGAAAAGCCAGCATTCCTAGCACACTGCACAGTCACATCTTGATATAGGATTTTGAATGAGTAACAATAAACTATTATATAAAGTTACTTTTCCCAAATGAGTGCCTACAAAAAGAGAGACCATCAAATGTGATTACAGTGCTGAAACCAGATTCTCCGATGACTACGTCGTGCAGATGGCGAGAGAACTGCTTTTGTTATACCCTTTCTTTTTGTACATAAGGTGATCTACAATCTCATATTTCCAGTCATAATGGCTGCAGAAGGAGCCTACCCTATCGATTTCACTGTCATCGATGCCATTCAGGTCCAGTTCACCTCTCTGAGGATCAGCTCCTGCAAGGAGAAAGAATAAAAAAACATTTTCAATTCATGTGCTGAAGGTCTAACGGGACCCAGTGTTTGCTCAGCTGGGTGGTTTCAATCAACAACAAATTCTATTTATGTAGCCCGTTTAATGCAGGAAGGCGCTTCACAGGAGCATTATCAGACTAAAGATTTGACACCGAGCCAAAGGACAGATGACCAATAGGTTGGTCATAGAGGTAGGTTTTAAGAAGCATCTTAGATGAGAGAGGGAGTAGAGAGGCGGAGAGGTTTTGGGAGGGAAATGCAGAGCTTGGGGCCTTGACATCTGAATGCACGGTCGTCAATGGTGCAGCAATTATAATTGGGGATGAACAATAGGCCAGAATTGGACGAGCACAGAGATCTCGGAGGGATGTCGGGCTCGAGAAGGTCACAGAGATAGGGAGGTCACAGAGACATCACAGACAGGGAGGTTGCAGAGACAGGGAGGAGCAAGGCCATGGAAAGTGACACGGCCCCTATATGATTTCACAGGTACTGGCTGCACTCCAATGCTTCGCCTGGTTGGACATTTTCGAGTGGGATCCTCCACAGCTGAGTGTGGGCCGGCCCACCCACCCTGGGCTATCAAGGTCGAGCCAACACTGTTCTCATGCCTCATTCACACGCTAACTTTCTAAACAGGACCACCGGATAGGGTTCAGGACGAGGAACACTGGCTGGTTTCTCCAAGGGCAAACTGAAGGCAAACATGATAGACTAGTACAGCACAGAAAGAGGCCATTTCTTTCTGCGCCAACTCTTTCGAAGAGCAAACCAGTCAGTCCACTCCCCCACTCTTTCCTCATATTCATGAAATTTTTCCTCATTTAATTATTTATCCAATTCCCTTTTGAAGGCCACTATTGAATCTGTTTCCACCATGCTATCAGGCAGTGCATTCCAAGTCCTAACCACTCGTTGCGTGAACACATTTTCCCTCATTTCGCCTCTGGCTCTTTTGCGACCCTTCAGCCACTAGAAACAGTTTCTCTTTATTTACTCTGTCTAAACTCTTCACTATGTCCCCACTGCTATCCAAAGAGCCCTAGTAAAACTGAAGTCAATGGGAATCAGGGGAAAATTCTCCACTGGCTGGAGTCATACTGAGTACAAAAGAAGATGGTTGTGGCTGTTGGAGGTCAATCATCCCAGCCCCAGGATATTGCTGCAGGAGCTCCTCGGGGAAATGTCCGAGGCCCAACCATCTTCAGCATAAGGTCAGAATGGGGATGTTCGCTGATGATTGCACAGTGTTCAATTCCATTCACAACTCCCCAGATAATGGTGCAGTCCATGCCCGCATGCAGCAAGTCCTGGACAACATTCAGGCTTGGGCTGATAAGTGGCAAGTAACATTCGCGCCACACAAGTGCCAGGCAACGACCATCTCCAACAAGAGAGAGAGTCTAACCACTGCCCCTTGACATTCAACAGCATTACTATCATCAAACCCCGCCACCATCAACATTCTGGGGGGGGGGTCACCATTGACCAGAAACGTAACTGGACCAGCCACATAAATGCTGTGGCTACAAGAGCGGGTCAGAGGCTGGGTATTCTGCGGCGAGTGTCTCACCTCCTGACTCCTCAAAACCTTTCCACCATCTACAAGGCTCAAGTCAGGAGTGTGATGGAATACTCTCCACTTGCCTGGATGGGTGCAGCTCCAACAACACTCAAGAAGCTCGACACCATCCAGGACAAAGCAGCCGCTTGATTAACACCCCATCCACCACCTTCACCATTCACTCCCTCCACCACCGGCGCACCGTGGCTGCAGTGTGTACCATCTACAAGATGCACTGCAGCAACTCGCCAAGGCTTCTTCGACAGCACCTCCCAAACCCACGACCTTTACCACCTAGAAGGACAAGGGCTGCAGGCGCATGGGAACACCATCACCTCCACGTCCCCCTCCAAGTCACACACCATCCTGACTTGGAAATATATCGGCTGTTCCTTCATTGTCACTGGGTCAAAATCCTGGAACTCCCTCCCTAACAGCACTGTGGGAGCACCTTCACCACACGGACTGCAGCGGTTCAAGGCGGCGGCTCACCACCACCTTCTCAAGGGGCAATTAGGGATGGGCAATAAATGCTGGCCTTGCCAGCGACGCCCACATCCCAAGAACGAATAAAAAGAAAACCCAATGCGAGATCGGTTAACTCAGCAAAGACTGGGTACATGTAAGGCTCGGTAACACGCTGCGCAAGGCACTGAGAGATCGAGATCCGACGGGGAACTGTGCGACAACAGGTCAGAGCACACACAAGATTGGAACCAGCAGCCGTGAAGGAACTGGCCACCCAACATCCTGTTGATCATTCAAAAATAAAAATAAAAAATTAGCGAAAATATCAATACTTCCACCACCAGTAAAATTAGCCAAAAATGTTTTTTAAAAATTGGCATTAATTTTGGGAGGGGAAAGGATGGGGCGTGGCAGGGGCGAATTTCCTGTACCGTGCAAGACAGGGGATTCCTTGTACAGTGCAGATTGGGAGTTTCAATATCTAAGTGCTTCCTATTGATGTCAGTGCCTCAGTGAATGGGCTGGGCTGATGATTAATTCGGAGCAGGTGTAGCGAGTCCGATTCTTTCTTTGGGCCCATGCTCCAGGGGACAGCAGTGAAATATCACAGTAATTGAAACACAGCTTCAGCCCAGCTGCAGGTACAACAGGACCTTACCTTGTTTTGAAATCCAAGCCGTACACCGAGAAGGGATTAGACTCAGAGTTGCTTTTGAAGAGAGCCAGGTTTTTAAACGGCCCCATTATGGTGCGCACTGATCCTGCCAGAAGGGGCTTTCCTCAAAGGAAATGCACAGTCAGCATTTTCTAGAGCGAGAGCGAGAACAGAACGCACTTCAAAAACTCAGGCAGCAAATTTATTCCATTTGTGAAAAATAGAACAGCAGATACTCAGGAGTGAATTACAGGCTGGGATCTAAGCAAGGCGTTCCGGTAGTTTATACATAGAACAAGATACTCAAGAGTGAGTTACAGGCTGGGATCTAATCGGGGGGTTCGGAGGGTTTATATATAGCAAAGCCTCCTTGATAAAATGCAACATCCCCACCGACACCTGGGAGTCCCTGGCCAAACACCGCCCTGAGTGGAGGAAGTGCATCCGGGAGGGCGCTGAGCACCTCGAGTCTCGTCGCCAAGAGCATGCAGGCAGCGGAAGGAGCGTGCTGCAAACCAGACTCCCCACCCACCCTTTCCTTCAATGACTGTCTGTCCCACCTGTGACAGAGACTGTAATTCCTGTATTGGACTGTACAGTCACCTGAGAACTCATTTTTTGTTTGCGTGGAAGCAAGTCTTCCTCGATTCTGAGGGACTGCCTATAATGATGATACAGAATAACAGATACCCGGGGGTGAGTTACAGGCTGGGATCTAATCGAGGGGTTTGGGGGGTTTATATCTAGAACAGATACCCGGGAGTGAGTTACAGGCTGGGATCTAATCGAGGGGTTCGGGGGGGGTTTATATATAGAACATCAGATATCCGGGGGTGAGTTACAGGCTGGGATCTAATCGAGGGGTTCGGGGGTTTATATATAGAGTAACAGATACCCGGGAGTGAGTTACAGGCTGGGATCTAATCGAGGGGTTCGGGGGTTTATATATAGAACAGATACCCGGGAGTGAGTTACAGGCTGGGATCTAATCGAGGGGTTCGGGGGGGGGTTTATATATAGAACATCAGATATCCGGGGGTGAGTTACAGGCTGGGACCTAATCGAGGGGTTCGGGGGTTTATATATAGAATAACCGATACCCGGGAGTGAGTTACAGGCTGGGATCTAATCGAGGGATTCGGGGGTTAATATATAGAATAACAGATACCTGGGAGTGAGTTACAGGCTGGGATCTAAGCGAGGGGTTCGGAAAGTTTATATATAGAACAACAGATACCCGGAAGTGAGTTACAGGCTGGGATCTAATCGAGGGGTTTATATATAGAACAACAGATACCCGGGAGTGAATTACAGGCTGGAATCTAATCAGGGGGGTTCGGGGGGTTTATATATAGAATAACGGATACCCGGGAGTGAGTTACAGGCTGGGATCTAATCGAGGGGTTCGGGGGGGTTTATATATAGAATAACAGATACTCGAGAGTGTGTTACAGGCTGGGATCTAATCGAGGGATTCGGGGGTTTATATATAGAATAACAGATACCCGGGAGTGAGTTACAGGCTGGGATCTAAGCGAGGGGTTCGGAAAGTTTATATATAGAATAACGGATACCCGGGAGTGAGTTACAGGCTGGGATCTAAATCGAGGGATTCGGGGGTTTATATATAGAATAAAAGATACTCGGGAGTGAGTTACAGGCTGGGATCTAATCGAGGGGTTCAGGGGGGTTTATATATAGAATAGGTACAGGCCATTCGGCACACCTGGAGCGTGTCGGTCTTCATGCTCCACAAGAGCATCCTCTCACTGTACTTCATCTTTCCCCAACAGCATAAGCCTTCTATTCCCTTCTCCCATCTGTACTTATCTCACTTCCCTTAAATTCATCTCTGTATTAAAATGTATGTTCTGCAAGCTTATTTTATTTGTAGGTAATAGGTCAATTATAAACCCCTCCCTGTGGTAGCAGGTTCCACGTTCTCACCACTCTCTGGGTAAAGAAGTTGCTCCTGAATTTCCCATTGGATTTCTTGGTGACCATCTTATATTTATGGCCCCGAGTTCTGGTCTCCTCCTGCAAGTGGAAACAGCTTCTCCAAGTCTACCCTATCAAACCCCGTCATAATTTTGAAGACCTTTATAAGGTCATCCTTTAGCAACGTTCCCGCTAAGCTGCGTGCTCGTGTAGCGGTCTGGAGGTCCCGCGCAGGCTGCTCACCGGCTTTACAATGGTGATAACAGAGTGCGTCGGATAAATTGAATGAATCGCGCAGTCCGTTAAAGGGCCAGCACACCCAAAAAATGACAGGAAACATTTCTCTTGAAATGAGATGATTGAGGGGCAAAGAGCCCAGCCTGTTCAAGCTTTCCTGACAGATATAATCTCTCAACTTCTGATATTATTCTTGTAAATCTTGGTTACACCTTCCCCAGTGCCTCCATATCCTTGTTGCAATATGGAGACTTAAACTGGGCACAGTGCTCCAAGTTACCTTTATATTAGAAGCTATGGGAGTTATTAAAGAATGCATCAGTCACTCGGCTACTGAACATTTTCTGCAGAGATGTAGAAAATAAGAATATCTGGGAAAATATAAAAGCGAGGAAAGATTAACTGCAGCCCTGCAGCAGAATCGAATGCCATTATCTCGTGGTCGCGCATTGGTTCCCTGTCCTCGCCCCAGATGTAGCTTACTGCACACTGCACATCTATTAAAGACTCCCCGGAGTATTGTATCAGAACAGCAGGCTCCACTGCCCCACTCACTAAGTGCTGCTAAAGGTCCACTGATCGGACGACACATTTGAAGCGTCTTTTCATTTTAAGGAAAAGTCATGACAAAAAATTGTTAAACTAACAAAATAAAGAATCTTGTGAAGTGGAAATGAGAGGCTGTAGTGAATGGTTTAAACCAATACAGGGGGGTCAGTGTGCGATCCCGGTACGGGGGGGGGGGGGGGGGCAGAGGGCGATCCCGCTAAGGGGAGGGGTCAGAGTGCGATCCCGGTAAGGGGAGGGGGGGGGGGGTCAGAGGGCGATCCTGGCACTGGGGGGGGGGGGAGGGTCAGAGGCCGATCCCGGTATGGCCGCAACCGAGACTCCAGGATGGTATGTTGCCTCCCTGGTGCAAGGGTCAAGGATGTCTCGGAGCGGCTGCAGAGCATTCTGGAGAGGGAGAGTGTACAGCCAGTTGTCGTTGTACATGTAGGTACCAACGATATCGGTAAGAAGCGGGAAGAGGTCCTGCAAGCAGAATTTAGGGAGCTAGGAGTTAAATTAAAAAGCAGGACCTCAAAGGTAGTAATCTCTGGATTGCTACCAGTGCCACGTGCTAATCAAAGTAGAGGGAGCAGGATAGTTAGAATAAATACGTGGCTTGAGCAGTGGTGCAAGAGGGAGGGATTCAAATTCCTGGGACATTGGAACCAGTTCTGGGGGAAGTGGGATATGTACAAAAGGGACGGTCTGCACTTGGGCAGGACTGGAACTGATGTCCTGGGGGTAACATTTGCTAATGCAGTTCGGGAGTGTTTAAACTAATATGGCAGGGGGATGGGAACCTATGCAGCGAGACAGGGCGAATTAATATGGAGTCAGAAACAAATGGTAGAAAGGTAAAAAGCAATAGTGGAAGGCCGAGTAAACAAAGGCAAGAAATAAAAAGGGCCACACTACATCATAATTCTAAAAGGACAAAGGGTGTTAAAAAAAACAAGCGTGAAGGCTTTGTGTCTTAATGCAAGGAGTATCAGTAATAAGGTGGATGAATTAAGTGTGCAAATAGATGTTAACAGATATGATGTGATTAGGATTACAGAGACGTGGTTGCAAGATGATCAGGGCTGGGAACTCAACATCCAGGGATATTCAACATTCAGAAAGGATAGAATAAAAGGAAAAGGAGGTGGGGTAGCATTGCTGGTAAAATAGGAGATTAATGCAATAGTTAGGAAGGACATTAGCTTGGATGATGTGGAATATATAGGTGTAGAGCTGCAGAACACCAAAGGGCAAAAAACGTTAGTGGGAGTTGTGTACAGACCTCCAAACAGTAGTAGTAATGTTGGGGAGGGCATTAAACAGGAAAGTAGGGGTGCATGCAATAAAGGTGCAGCAGTTATCATGGGTGACTTTAATATGCATATAGATTGGGCTAACCAAACTGGAAGCAATACGGTGGAGGAGGATTTCCTGGAGTGCATAAGGGATGGTTTTCTAGACCAATATGTCAAAGAACCAACTAGGGGGGAGGCCATCTTAGACTGGATGTTGTGTAATGAGAGAGAATTAATTAGCAATTTCGTTGTGCGAGGTCCCTTGGGGAAGAGTGACCATAATATGGTGGAATTCTACATTAGGATGGAGAATGAAACAGTTAATTCAGAGACCATGGTCCAGATCTTAAAGAAGGGTAACTTTGAAAGTATGAGGCGTGAATTGGCTAGGATAGATTGGCAAATGATACTTAAGGGGTTGACAGTGGATGGGCAATGGCAGACATTTAGAGACCGCATGGATGAACTACAACAATTGTACATCCATGTCTGGCATAAAAATAAAAAAGGGAAGGTGGCTCAACCGTGGCTATCAAGGGAAATCAGGGATAGTATTAAAGCCAAGGAAGTGGCATACAAATTGGCCTGAAATAGCAGTGAACCCGGAGACTGGGAGAAATTTAGAACTCACCAGAGGAGGACAAAGGGTTTGATTAGGGCAGGGAAAATGGAGTACGAGAAAAGCTTGCAGGGAACATTAAGACGGATTGCAAAAGTTTCTATAGATATGTAAAGAGAAAAAGGTTAGTGAAGACAAACGTAGGTCCCCTGCAGTCAGAATCAGGGGAAGTCATAACTGGGAACAAAGAAATGGCAGACCAATTGAACAAGTACTTTGGTTTGGTATTCACTAAGGAGGACACAAACAACTTTCGGGATATAAAAGGGGTCAGAGGTTCTAGTAAGAAGGAGGAACTGAGGGAAATCCTTATTAGTCGGGAAATTGTGTTGGAGAAATTGAAGGGATTGAAGGCCGATAAATCCCCAGGGCCTGATGGACTGCATCCCAGAGTACTTAAGGAGGTGGCCTTGGAAATAGCAGATGCATTGACAGTCATTTTCCAACATTCCATCGACTCTGGATCAGCTCCTATGGAGTGGAGGGTAGCCAATGTAACCCCACTTTTAAAAAAAGGAGGGAGAGAAAACAGGGAATTATAGACCGGTCAGCCTGACATCGGTAGTGGGTAAAATGATGGAATCAATTATTAAGGATGTCATAGCAGCGCATTTGGAAAGAGGTGACATGATAGGACCAAGTCAGCATGGATTTGTGAAAGGGAAATCATGCTTGACAAATCTTCCGGAATTTTTTGAGGATGTTTCCAGTAGAGTGGACAAGGGAGAACCAGTTGATTGGTATATTTGGACTTTCAGAAGGCTTTCGACAAGGTCCCACACAAGAGATTAATGTGCAAAGTTAAAGCACATGGGATTGGGGTAGTGTGCTGACATGGATTGAGAACTGGTCGTCAGACAGGAAGCAAAGAGTAGGAGTAAATGGGTACTTTTCAGAATGGCAGGCAGTGACTCGTGGGGTACTGCAAGGTTCTGTGCTGGGGCCCCAGCTGTTTACATTGTACATTAATGATTTGGACGAGGGGATTAAATGTAGTATCTCCAAATTTGTGGATGACACTAAGTTGGGTGGCAGTGTGAGCTGCGAGGAGGATGCTATGAGGCTGCAGAGTGACTTGGATAGGTTAGGTGAGTGGGCAAATGCATGGCAGATGCGGTATAATGTGGATAAATGTGAGGTTATCCACTTTGGTTGTAAAAACAGAGAGACAGACTATTATCTGAATGGTGACAGATTAGGAAAAGGGAAGGTGCAACGAGACCTGGGTGTCATGGTACATCAGTCATTGAAGGTTGGCATGCAGGTGCAGCAGGCGGTGAAGAAAGCAAATGGCATGTTGGCCTTCATAGCTAGGGGATTTGAGTACAGGGGCAGGGAGGTGTTGCTACAATTGTACAGGGCCTTGGTGAGGCCACATCTGGAGTATTGTGTTCAGTGTTGGTCTCCTAACTTGAGGAAGGACATTCTTGCTATTGAGGGAGTGCAGCGAAGGTTCACCAAACCGATTCCCGGGATGGCGGGACTGACATATCAAGAAAGACTGGATCAACTGGGCTTGTATTCACTGGAGTTCAGAAGAATGAGAGGGGATCTCATAGAAACGTTTAAAATTCTGATGAGTTTAGACAGGTTAGATACAGGAAGGATGTTCCCAATGTTGGGGAAGTCCAGAACCAGGGGTCACAGTCTAAGGATAAGGGATAAGCCATTTAGGACCGAGATGAGGAGAAACTTCTTCACCCAGAGAGTGGTGAACCTGTGGAATTCTCTACCACAGAAAGTTGTTGAGGCCAATTCACTAAATATATTCAAAAAGGAGTTAGATGTAGTCCTTACTACTCGGGGGATCAAGGGGTATGGCAAGAAAGCAGGAATGGGGTACTGAAGCTGCATGTTCAGCCAAGAACTCATTGAATGATGGTGCAGGCTCGAAGGGCCGAATGGCCTACTCCTGCACCTATTTTCTATGTTTCTATAGACAATGAACTACTTCAGGAGTGTAGTCACTGTTGTAATGTGGGAATCGCAGCAGCCAATTTGCGCACAGCAAGCTCCCACAAACAGCAATGTGATAAGGACCACATAATCTGTCTTAGTGTTATGTTGATTGGGGGATAAATATTGGCCAGGACACCGGGGATAACTCTCCTGTTCTTTGAATAGTGCCATGGGATCTTCTACGTCCACCTGAGGGGGCAGACGGGGCCTCGGTTTAACGTCTCATCCGAAAAACGGCCCCCCCGACAATGCGGCGCTCCCTCAGTACTGTCCCTCTGACAGTGCAGCACTCCCTCAGTACTGCCCCTCCGACAGTGCAGCACTCCCTCAGTATTGCACCTCCGACAGTGCAGCACTCCCTCAGTACTGCCCCTCCGACAGTGCAGCACTCCCTCAGTACTGCCCCTCCGACAGTGCAGCACTCCCTCAATACTGCCCCTCCGACAGTGCGGCGCTCCTTCAGTACTGCCCCTGCGACAGTGCGGCGCTCCTTCAGTACTGCCCCTGCGACAGTGTATCACTCCCTCAGCACTGCCCCTCTGACAGTGCAGCACTCCCTCAGCACTGCACTGGGAATGTCAGCCTAGATTTTTGAGCTCAAGTCTCTGGAATCCTGCCCAACCACTCAGCACAGACTCTCCACCTTCTCCTGCTGTACGTCGGGTAGGGCAGCTGGATGATTTTCCAGAGCCTCACGAAGGCTGCAGTCCCGTTAGTTGGATGCTAAAGCCCTTCAAACGATTCTCACCGACGCGTTCAAAAAAAAGCCTGGAAAGAACTTTAGCAGATAGTCGTTTTGCGAATCTTTGTCATTCAGCTCCTCCCGCGCTTCAGTGCAAACGATTTCCAGTCTCATTAAAACTGCATGATCCCTATTCCCAAGCATAAACCTCACTGCTCTTGTGGAATTTCAATTTCTCCAATTAAGAAAAATTCTCTTCAAAACGAATGAAAAGCCAACAGTGGAATGTGATCGGGGGCTGAAGCAAAGGCTGGTTTGCATTTCTTTTGTAATCATGAAGGCAGAGGGTAGAAGATGTTTCAAATTTGTGCCTTGTTCAGCTGGAGTCCTTAAAAAATATTCACAGATTTGAAAGTCATCTGTTCCTTCGGAGCATAAAATAGCACAGAATGTACAGCACACAAACAGGCCATTCAGTCCAACTGTTCCGCGTCGATGTTTATGCTCCATACGAGCCTCCTCCCACCCTACTTCATCTCACCCCATCCTTCTACGTGCCTTTGTTACCTCTGGACTTGACTATTCCAACGCACTCCTGGCTGGCCTCCCACATTCTACCCTACGTAAACTAGAGGTGATCCAAAACTCAACCGCCCCGTGTCCTAACTCGCACCGAATCCCGCTCACCCATCACCCCTGTGCTCGCTGACCTACATTGGCTTCCGGTTAAGCAACGACTCAATTTCAAAATTCTCAGCCTTGTTTACAAATCCCTCCATGGCCCTCGCCCCTCCCTATCTCTGTAATCTCCTCCAGCCCCACAACCCCCACCCACCCCCCCCCCCCCCGAGATCTCTGCGCTCCTCTAATTCTGCCCTCGAGCATTCCTGATTATAATTGCTCCACCATTGGTGGCTGTGCCTTCTGTTGCCTGGGCCCTAAGCTCTGGAACTCCCTCCCTAAACCTCTCTTTCCTCCTTCAAGACGCACCTTAAAACTTACCTCTTTGACCAAGCTTTTGGTCACCTAACCTAATTTCTCCTTATGTGGCTCGGTGTCAAATTTTTTGTCTTATAATACTCCTGTGAAGTGCCTTGGGACGTTTCACTATGTTAATGGCGCTATATAAATACAAGTTGTTGTTGTTCTATTCCTTTCACCCTCATGTGTGTATCTAGTTTCCCCTTAAATGCATCTATGCTATTCACCTCAAGCACTCCCTGTGGAAGCTCTGAGTACAGAAGTTTCTCCTAAATTCCTTAGTGGATTTATTAGTGACTATCTTTAAGGTGATTGAAAGAACCAAAAGCGACATGAGGGAAAAGCTTTTTACGCAGCGAGTGGTTAGGATCTGGAATGCGCTGCCCGAGAGGGTGATGGAGGCAGACTCAATCGTGGCTTTCAATGGGGAATTGGGTAAGTACCTGGAGGAAAAAGAATTGCCGTGCTACGTGGAAGGGGCCGGGGAGTGGGACTGGCTGAAGTGCTCATGCAGAGAGCCGGCATGGACTCAACAGGCTGAATGGTCTCCTTCAGTCACTGAAAGTTGGCATGCAGGTACAGCAGGCGGTGAAGGCAGCAAATGGCATGTGTTGGCCTTCATAGCGAGAGGATTTGAGTATAGGAGCAGGAAGGTCTTACTGCAGTTGTACAGGGCTTTGGTGAGGCCTCACCTGGAATAGTGTGTACAGTTTTGGTCTCCTAATCTGAGGAAGGACATTCTTGCTATTGAGGGAGTGCAGCGAAGGTTCATCAGACTGATACCCAGGTTGGCAGGACTGACATATGAAGAAAGACTGGATCGACTAGACTTATACTCACTGGAATGTAGAAGAATAAGAGAGGATCTCATAGAAACATATAACATTCTGAGGGGATTGGACAGGTTAAATGCAGGAAGAATGTTCCAGATGTTGGAGAAGTCCAGAACCAGGGGTCACAGTCTAAGGATAAGGGGTGGGCCATTTAGGACCGAGATGAGAAGAAATTTCTTCACCCAGAGAATTGTGAACCTGTGGAATTCTCTACCACAGAAAGTTGTTGAGGCCAATTCGTTAGATATATTCAAAAGGGAGTTAGATGTGGCCCGAACGGCTAAAGAGATCAAGGGGTATGGAGAGAAAGCAGGAATGGAGTACTGAAGTGAATGATCAGCCATGATCTTATTGAATGGTGGTGCAGGCTCGAAGGGCCGAATGGCCTACTCCTGCACCTATTTTCTATGTTTCTATACTGTAACCAGTCTATGATCTTATATTTATGCCCCTCTAGTTTTGCACTTCTCCACAAGTGGAAACATCTTCTCTGCGTCTACCCCTATGCATGTTGACATTACAGAAGAATTTCCAGGATATAGAATATAAGAAATAGGAGCAGGAATTGGCCATACAGCCCCTCAAGCCTGCTCCACCATTCAATAAGATCATGCCTGAATTTCTAAATCAACTCAACTTTCCTGCCCGATCCCCATGTCCCTCGATTCCCTTAGTGCCCAAAAATCTAGCGATCTGTCTTGAATATACTCAACAACTGAGCAATGGGGTAGAGAATTACAAGATTCATAACCTTTTGAGTGAAAAAGTTCCTCCTCATCTCAGTCCTAAATGGCCGACCCCTTAAGCCCCCTAGTTTTAGGCTCTCCAGCCAGGCTAAGCAGCCTCTCAGCATCTCCCCTGTTAAGCCCAAATCATTTCATACATTTCAGTAAGATCACCTCTCATTCTAAACTGGAGAATATAGGCTCACTCAATCTCTCCTTGTAGGACAGCACTTTAATTCCAGGAATCAATCCACCGACGCAAGTATATCCTTCCTTAGGTAAGGAGACCAAAACTGTACACAATACTCCAGATGTGGTCTCACCACATCATCACAGGTGGTCCCTCGAACGAGGATGACTTGTTTCCACGAGAGTTCACAGATGTTTCAATGAAGGACCCGATGTTTCAGTCCTGAACTCCAATTGAGGGGATGGAAGATGCCTGTGCGTGGGTTTTTTTAACGTGGGGTGGCCGTTGCACACCAGCCACCACACGGGGCTTGACAGAGCCAGGCCTTGGTCCAGTGGCAAGGGTTGAACCAGGACGACTGGAGAGCTGCTCTGCTGCACGGACCTAGTGCGCGCATACATCGCAATGTGGGCTGACCCGTGCTGCCTCTAGGCCTTTGCCTCTTCTGGGCCCCGTACCCTCATTTGCCGCACCTCCGCCCACAATGTTCCAGGGCCCAGCGCTGCAGCTCTATTTATAGCCCAACCTGCGGTGGTGTTCTCACACAGGTCGGGGCGACCCACCATGTTCCAGGGCTCAGCGATTAATTAGAGAATGGAAGGGGCGGTGCTGGTCAGATCACTGTCTCCGACATAATGGCAGCAAGACCTCCTTGCTCCAATCCCCTTGCAATAAAGGCAAACATACCATTTGCCTTCCCAACTGCTTGCTCCACCTGCATGTTAACTAACAGAGCAGGAACCAAGATCATTTCCTGCCCACCACCACCAATCAGGCTTTCTGTAATACATGGCTCAGTACCTCACGGAGCAGTAGTCACTTTTAAAGTACAAGGATGTGATTAACTAAAAGAATCTGCAAAGATTCACTGACAGAGCAGCAATCATTCTAAAGCCCTCTGTTTTTTATATTGCTCTCACAAAAGAAAGAACCTTCACTTATATCCTCAGGACATCCCAGAGCACTGTACAACCAATGGATTACACTTGATGCATAGAAACTGCAAACCTGACAGCTAACCTTCAAGCACACCAAGGTCCCACAATACAGCAAAATGAGATGAATCTTGACATTAAGGCTTGGGCTGATACATGGCAAGTAACATTCACACCACACAACTGCCAGGCAATGGCTACCTTAATCAAGCGAGAGTCTAACCACCCACTGTCCCTTCACATTCACCATTACCATCGCCGAATCCCCCACCATCAACATCCTGGGGGTCACCATTGACCAGAACCCTAACTGGACCAGCCCCATAAATACTGTGGCTACAAGAGCGGGTAAGAGGTTGGGTATTCTGCGGCGAGTGTCTCACCTCCTGACTCCCCAAAGCCTCTCCACCATCTACAAGGCACAAGTCAGGAGTGATGGAACACTCTCCACTTGCCTGGATGAGCGCAGCTCCAACAACACTCGAAGCTCGACACCATCCAGGACAAAGCAGCCCATCCCCCACCATAAACATTCACTCCCTCCACCACCGGCGTCCCCTGGTTGCAGTGTGTACCATCTACAAGACACACTGCAGCAACTCGCCAAGGCTTCTTCGGCAGCACCTCCCAAACCTGCGACCTCTACCACCTAGAGGGACAAGGGCAGCAGGCGCATGGGAACACCATCACCTCCAAGTTACACACCATCCTGAGTTTGAAAAATACTGCTGTTCCTTCATCGTTGCTGGGTCAAAATCCTGGAACTTCCTGTCTTAAAGGAGGAGTGAGGGGTGGAGAGACAGAGCTGCTGAGAGAGAGAATTCCAGAATTTAAGAGGGAATCAGATAAAACTTCAAAAAGAAAAATACTGACGATTAAGGAGCAGGGAAATGGGATTCTTGGTGGATAGCCTTGATGTGGAGGCTGCATTGGGCACAGATGGCGATAGGGTCGAACAGCCTCATTCTGTTCTGAAATTTTTAATGAGTCTAGGTCACAAAATATATTTCCAAATTCTAAAGAGGAATAAAACAGCCCGAGCGAATTGCACAAAACTGCAGCATGAGCGATTGTAAGGATCAAATCCCATCCCAGGCTTCTGATCCCGGCTTTAATGGCTAACTTCTATTGCCTTCCGGGCTGGGCCGCTACACGCTGCTCCCTCTGTGGTCCCAGCCTGCAAGACCATCAGCAGTCCGGGGCCACAGAGGGAGCAGCGTGTGGCGGTATACCACTGCAGGGAGCAGCGCGTGCTGCTGCAGGAGGGCGATGGCTGACTGCAGTGTGGGCAGGTACAGCAGGAGCGGCGAGAGTTCGTAGAGGGATGTGATCGGGGGCCCAGGAGAAGCGTGAGTTCGGGGCCAGGAGAGCAGAGGACCTGGGGTAGCACAGCCCAGCCCACACTGCGATATGTGTGCACACTAGGTCCGTGCAGCAGAGCTGGTCTCCAGTCGTCCTGGTTAATCCTTGCCACTGGACCAAGACCTAGCTCCGTCAAGCCCCGTGTGGTGGCTGGTGTGCAACGGTCACCCCACGTTAAAAAAATCCACCCACAGGCATCTTCCACCCTTCAGGATGTAGTTCGGGATCTGGAATATTAGGTCCTTCATCGAAACACCTGCGAACTCATCCCTTTTTGTCGTGGAAGCAAGTCATCCTCGACAATAGGGACTGCCTATAATGATGATCTATTGCCTTATATTATTGAGGATATCGCGTCCCCTCACAATCCCGAATAACTCCATAACCTGGCCAATCCTACCTCGCAGGCAGGCCAGTCTACATTCTCCTAAATCCTAGATTAAAAAGTCCAGATTTACCGACCAGTCACTTCATTGCCATTCGTGGGATCTTGCTGTGCGCAAAATGGCTGACACGTTTGCCAACAGAAGTCACTGCACTCCGAGGTAACTTGACGTAGGTGAAATGCTTTGATACATTTGAGAGACCTGATTAAGACATGATGTAAATTCAAAGTCACTGCCTAAGCTTGTGACATCTAATACAACCACCCATCGAGAGATTAGTATTTTTACATAAACAAAATAAAATAGATAGTTTAAACTTCTTGAAGGCTGGGAGTGCATTGTAGGTGGTAATCCAACCTTGGGGTTCAGATGACTTAACGAATATGTGGCCATTTGCTCTGGGGGTTTGTGACGTCACCCCAGCCCTTTTGAGTTGCACGGGTAGAATTGCCTATGTGCAATTACTCGAGGTATCTATTATTCTCCATTGTCTTTTACAATTCCAGTATCTGTATGATGTAAGCGGCATTTTGAAAGCATATGTATTACCATCTGCTGAAGGACACCTTGGGCTTGGGGATAAAGCCGAGGGTTTAGAATTTTGCTGTGGTTGCGACCAAGGGTTCGGATTTCTACCCTGACAGGACAGCGCTGCAGGGCACAGGTAAAACAAGGCGATTTTGCCATTCATTTTTCTTGCTGCAGCCAAGACCAAGTGTATTGTGTTTAAAGCAAGCAGCAAGAGGTAGTTGGCCATCACTCTGCAGTCCTGCAACCTCAAGCACATACCTTCATCAACTTGCACGGCTGTACGCAAGAAGCTCGACACTATGCGGAACAATGCAGTCCACTTGATCGGCAGCCCATCTATCGGCTTAAACATGCACGCCCCTCCACCAACGGCGCACTGTGGCTGCAGTGTGTACCAGCCACGGAATGCACTGCAGCAACTTACCAAGGCTTCTTCAGCAGTGCATTTGATCAGCTCCGCTGGGCGGGCCACATCGTCCGCATGCCAGACACGAGACTCCCAAAGCAAGTGCTCTGCTCGGAACTCCTTCACAACAAACGAGCCAAAGGTGGGCAGAAGAAACGTTACAGGGGGCACCCCTCAATGTCTCCCTGATAAAGTGAGACATCCCCACTGACACCTGGGAGTCCCTGGCCAAAGACCGCCCTAAGTGGAGGAAGAGCATCCGGGAGGGCGCTGAGCACCTCGAGTCTCGTCGCCGAGAGCATACAGAAATCAAGCGCAGGCAGCGGAAGGAGCGTGCGGCAAACCAGTCCCACCCACCCCTTCCCTCAACGACTGTCTGTCTGTCCCACCTGTGGCTCTCGTATTGGACTGTTCAGCCACCTAAGGACTCATTTTTAAAGAGAGGATGCAAGTCTTCCTCGATTCCGAAGGACTGCCGATGATGATGATGATGATGATGGCCCACAGCACCGCCCAAACCCTGCAACCTGTAGCGAGCAGTACAAGGGCCGCAGGTGCACGGGAACACCACCATCCCCAAGTCACACACCATCCCAAAATGGAAATATGTCGGCCGTTCCTTCATCGTCGCTGGGTCACAATCCTGGCACTCCCTCCCTAACAGCACTGTGGGAGCACCTTCACCACACGGACTGCAGCGGTTCAAGGCGGCTCACCACCACCTTCTCAAGGGGCACTAAATGCTGGCCTTACCCACATCCCGAGAAAGAATATTATAAAAATATTTGGCTGTCGCTGAAACATTTCCTAACTGGCCCCTTGAGGTTTGTGCAAGATTGTATGTGTGACTCCTGTGGTTCCAGCTGCAGGTCGTGTGTGTAGCCCGGCAGTAGCTAAACCCAGAGATAACGTGACAGAACCCAAAACAAGTGCAGCAACAGCAGCCCTTTGCTCGAGTCGCTGGAGTTCTCCAGCAGCTCCGAGAGTTTTGGTGCCTCCGCTGCCTTGTGCCAGTGACAATCCAGGGGTCCGTAGGATGATCACTTCGAACCGACAACTTTCTCCCCTACAGAACATATCATTTTCAAAGATGCAATAGTTCTTGCTTGGTGAGAAACTTGCTCAGAATTAGGAGGGGTGAAGAATTACTAAAAAGCAAACAGAAGGTTTTTTAAATCACCTTCTTCCGTCAAGTGTCTGTACGAGCAAGTGCGTATGTGTGACTCAGCGCGAGTGAGTGAGACAGGCAGAAAGACACAACAGGTTTAAATATGACATGTACCTTCTGCTGACATGAGCATGGCTGAGAGATGCCCTGCACTGATAAATCCCATGCTTTTAGTGATGAGCATGACTTTCCCCCAATTCTGTTTGCACTTCCATAGCATGAGAGTTTACAGCACAGAAACAGGCCATTTGGCCCAACCTTGGGGTACAGATGACTTGAGAAATATGCCGGTCTGCATAAGCCTTCTTCCATCCTACTTCATGTCACCCGATCACCATATCCTTCTATTCCTTTCTCCCTCATGTGCTTATCCAGCCTCCCTTTAAATGCATTGACACGATTCGCCTCAACCCCTCCCTGTGGCAGGGAGTTCCACATTCTCATCGCTCTCTGGGTAAAGAAGTTCTTCCTGAATTTTCTTTTACATTTAGTTTAATTACTATTTTATATTCATGGCCCCTATTTGTGTACTCCATCACAAGTGGAAACATCTTTTCTAAGTCTACCCTATAGAATCCTTTCATAATTTTAAAGATTCAATCACCCCTCAACCTTCTGCTTTCTGGAGAAAAAAGCCCCAGCCCGTTCAGTCTTTCTGATGGTTATAACCGCTCAGTTCTGGTGTCATCCTTGTGAATCTTTTTTCTCCACCTTCACCAGTGCCGATATATCCTTGCTGTAATATGGAGACCAGAACTGCGCACAGCACTTCAAGTGTGGTCAAACCAAGGTTCTGTTCAAGGTTAACATAATTTCTCTGCTGTTCAATTCTGTTCCTCTAGAAATGAGCCCCACCACATTAAAAAATTAGCTCATTTACCTGCTTGCTACTTTTGAGGATTCCGTGGATCTGAACCCCTTTTGACTCAAAGAAACCTTTTGAACCCTGCTTTGACCCAAGAGATTTCCAGGTTCACCCTTGGGTGCCCTACTTCCACCAGGAGAACTGCCTTCAAATATTGCATCTTTAGCATCCAGCTGAACAGAGAAACTTGGCTTAACATCTCATTCAAAGGACAGCCTCTCCAACCATGCAGCATTCTCTCAAGTCAGCCTTGAGCAGAGCCTCATTTTTGGTTGGATTAGCACAACCTCCCATCGGTTTATCACCCTCATTTCAAACTTCCACCTGCACAACTGCCCTATCAGAAAATTCAATCTCGCATTCCTTTTTCATGTTTCACTTGCTTTTTTTCCCCCAATGAAAGGGACTAAAAACGCCAATAAAACCCCCAGATTAAATTCTTTAGATAATGAAAAAAAGAATCTTAAACTCCCTCTTTTTAAAAAAAACAGCAAAGCTCGCATTAAAAAAATCAACGCTGACAGCTTAACAAGGGGAAAGATATGCACCAGGCAAGAAGAGGAGGGATAGATGGGGGCGGAAACTGAAGGCATGGTTTGCGCAAAGCAGTAATAAGTGTTTGCTTTTGCTGACAACTGTCATCATCATCATCGGCAGTCCCCCGTGTCGAGAATGACTTGCTTCCACGCTAAAATGGGATGAGTTCACAGGGGTTTCAATGAAGGACCTAATATTCCAGGTCCAGAACCACATTTTGAAGGGTGGCAGATGCCTGTGGGTGGATTTTTTTCAATGTGTGGTGGCCGTTGCACACCAGCCACCACTAAGAACGGTCAGTGACACAGTCACACACGGGTCACGCAGTACCAGGTGAGAGTGCAATGTCCCCACTTTACCTGGCCTGCAGCGTATCTGTTCAGGAGCAGACCAGGGTGAACGGATGTTATTTCCTGCACTGTGTGCGTACACCAGGAGTCTGCTCCGATTAGCAAGCTCTGACATAATCTGCACAAGGACATGCTGCATCCGCCTCGGTTATAAATAGCAGCTAAGCTTTACAGAGCCTTGAATCACCACAGTTAGGCCATCTGTGCTCGCTGCTTATAAAAAGTACTTGTTTACAGTTGCAAAGAATTCTGACTAATTAATTTTCTCCTCTCCACTCTTGAATGTGTTAACTCAGTGCCAGCAGTGGGTAGCATTCTTGTCTCTGAGTCAGAAGGTTGTGGGTTCAAGTCCCACTCCAGAAACTTGAGCACAAAAATCTAGGCTGACACTCCAGTGCAGTAGACGAGACGTTAAACCGAGGCCCCGTCTGCTCTCTCGGGTGGACGTAAAAGATCCCACGGCACTATTTCCAGGAAGAGCAGGGGAGTTCTCCCCAGTGTCCTGGGACCAATATTTATTCCTCAACCAACAGCACTAAAAACACATGATCTGGTCATTATCACAGCGCTGTTGGTGGGAGCTTGCTGTGCACAAATTAGCTGCCGTGTTTCCTACATTACAACAGTGACTGCACTTCAAAAAGTACTTCATTGACTGTGAAGCGCTTTGGGATGTCCTGAGGTCGTGAAAAGCGCTATGGAAACGCAAGATCTATTGTTAATCGAAGGCCCCAAATTGCTGCCTGGTTGAGACCAGCTGTCTGAGCAGAATCTGGGGATCAAACCTGGGACCTTGTGGTTTGTATAGCACAGTGCCACACTAGAGGCAGCACAGTTACTAATCAAGTCACTGGGGGAGATGATGGAATGGCTACACAAGATGATTCATGACTTGTATGTTTTCCAAATGAAATAAGATGCATCTCCACACTTGACAGCGCAGCTTTGACATCAGCACAGATGAAGTAAGTAAGCTGGTGTTTCGTGTCATTGCATTGCACACATTAATTCAACTCCCCCACATTGCCAGCAATCAGTACCTCGGATAACATTAGTCAGCAAGTCATAACTATTTAAACAAACAAATGGACAGGGGGGAAAAAAAAGACAATGTGAACCAGGATTTTCCTTAATGGTCCAATTTGCGAAACAGGTCTCGACAGGGCACGGGCATTGACTGACTTCTCTAGTTCAGAACCATTGAATAGAACAGCACAGAATCCAGCTACAGCGTTGCTGGAAGGAAGCACGCACATGGGATGGGAAAGAAAGAAATTGGACAGGCCCTTGCGCTTGCATTAAATCCGAACAGGACAGTTCTCCATCTCCTCCACCCTCCCTCAGTTATTGGACTTTCTTTTACTCAGTCCCAGGATGTGGGTGTCGCTGGCAAGGCCGGCATTTATTGCCCATCCCTAATTGCCCCTTGAGAAGTTGGTGGTGAGCTGCCTTCTTGAGCCGCTGCAGTCTGTGTGGTGAAGGTACTGTTACGAAGGGGGTTCCAAGATTTTGACGCAAAATTGGCCTGGGCTAATAATCAAAGAAAGTGTTCAAATCTTACCATGATTAGTTTGAGAATTTGAATTCCATTTTAAAAGTCTGGAAATTAAAAGCTGGTATCAGTACAAGTGACTGTGAAACTGTCGGATTGTCACCTGATTTACTAATGCCCTTTGAGGAAGGATACCTGGTCTGGCCAATATGTGAGACTCCAGTCCCCACACCAACAAGGCTGACTTTGTTCCCTTCTGAAGTGACCAAGGCAACGAGGGATGGGAATAAATACCAACCTTGCCAGTAACACCCACATCCCGAGAATTATTTAAAAACACGCACTCCAGCTGCAAGGGATATCAACAGATCAACTCCCCTTCCCTCCTATTTATACACTCACAAGCCAACGCTCTTCCTCATTCACTCCCACGGTATCGAAGGCAGGAGGACCACCTTCCACCCCACTCGCTCCCACTGTATGAACAGATCAATTTCCCTTCTCGTTGTATCTATTGATTCAGAATCCCAACAGGACACCCCTGATCCTTCCACTCACTCATACTGCACAAAACTTCAACAGGATAGCCTTCACCTCCATTATGTAGAATCCCAACAGCCTCTGCCCCCCGTCCCCCTCCCATCCAGTTACAGATCCAGACAGGACAATAACACGTGCTCTCCCACGGTATACAATTCCAAGACTACTCGCTCTCCCTCCCTCCCACATCTTGTCCAATGGGAACAGGGCCCCGAACCACTGATTGCGCCCGTCTATTATAACACAGGGGCCTGTTTACCACATACTTGGCCTTGTGCGTGTGGATTGTTTGTTGGTGATATTTGTCAGGCAGATTCTGTGCCTCTGAAATGTAATCTGATTGGCAGGTCTGGCACTGCAAGAAGTGGTTTACAGTGGGTCAGCTTTGATCGATTGAGAGCGGTAATGCCCAACTTCTTTAGTCAGTTTTTTTACTAAATGTGAAAGACACTCCTTTTTGATTATACTTTGTCCCAGTTTGGACTTCAAAGCAAAGAACGGATTATCTGCTTCGCCGGGCAGGCGTGAGCTGGATAGAGTAGAACTTTGTGAATGACCAATTTGATATATGGTTCATATCTGCCTGACAAATATCACCAACCAACAATCCACACGCACCCTTCAGGCCAAAATAGGGCCAAGTATGTGGTAAGCAGGCCCCTGTGTTACAATAGACGGGCACAATCAATGGTGCGGGGCCCTGTACCCATTGGACAAGATGTGGGAGGGAGGGAGAACAAATAGTCTTGGTATTGTATACAATAGGAGAGCACGGGTTCATAGAATCATAGAATGGTTACAGCACAGGAGGCCGCCATTCGGCCCGTCGAGCCTATGCTGGCTCTCTGCAAGAGCACTTCAGCCAGTTCCACTCCCCCGCCCTTTCCCCGTAGCCCTACAAATACTTTTTCTTCAAGTACTTATCCAATTCCCTTTTGAAAGCCACCATTGAGTCTGCCTCCACCACCCTTTCAGGCCGTGCATTCCAGATCCTAACCACTCGCTGCAAAAAAAAGTTTTTTCTCATGTCGCCTTTGGTTCTTTTGCCAATCGCCTTAAATCTGTGTCCTCTGGTTCTCGACCCTTCCACCAATGGGAACAGTTTCTCTCTATATACTCAAATTAGACCCCTCATGATTTTGAACACCTCTATCAAATCCTCTCTCAACCTTCTCTGCTCGAAGGAGAACAACTCTAGCTTCTTCAGTCTATCCACGTAATTGAAGTCCCTCATCGCTCGAACCACACTTTCCTGCACCCTCTCTAAGGCCTTCACATCCTTCCTAAAGTGTGGTGCCCAGAATTGGACACAATACTCCAGTTGAGGACGAACCAGTGTTTTATAAAGGTTCACCATAACTTCCTTGCTTTTGTACTCTATGCCTCTATTTATGACGCCCAGGATCCCGTATACTTTTTTAAAAAACAGCTTTCTATACCTGCCCTGCCACCTTCAACGATTTGTGCACTTAATCCCCCAGGCTCTCTGCACCACCTTTAGAATTGTACCCTTTAGTTTTTATATTGCCTTTCCTCGTTCTTCCCATCAAAATGTATCGCTTCGCATTTTTCTGCATTAAATTTCATCTGCCACATGTCTGCCAGCCTGTCTCTGCCCTCAAAGTCAATCTCTATCCTCCTCACTGTTCATTATACTTCCAAGTTTTGTGTCATCTGCAAATTTTGAAATTGTGCCCTGTACACCCACGTCCAAGTCATTTTGGAAGTCCACAGCACACTAACCACATTGCCGTCATCAACCCCTCAGTTACAGGTTGAACCTCGCTTATCCGGAACCCTCGGGACCCGGCCTGTTCTGGATAAGGGATGTTTCTGGACGAGGGGTGGTCACGTTAAATTGGATGGTACAGGTACTGAGCAAGGGGATATCGGGGCTGGCTGGCTTGGGGCTGGGAGTGCGGCAGAGAAATCATGGGAGGGGGGGGGGCGGTGGTTCACGGGGTCAGGCCAGCGATTGCGGGAGTTGGCAGCGAGGAAGGACTTCAATTTGTTCATGTTGGAGTTCTGTGCACGCGCCACCCGGTGGCCGAGAATGGTTCTGGACATGGGATGGTTCTGGATAAGGGAGTTCTGGACATGGGATAGTTCCGGACAGGGAAGTTCCGACCTGTACTCAAAAAACTCAATCAAGTTAGTTAAACATGATTTGTCATGACCAATCTGTGCTGGCTTTCCTTACTTGTCTTACTGTCTGTTAATTTTGTCCTGGATTATCGTTTCTGAAAGCTTCCCCACTACCGAGGTTAAATTGACTGGCCTGCAGTTGCTGGGTTTAGCCGTACACGGTTCTTGAACAAGGTTCTAATGACGAGCATTATTTTCAAAGATCTATGAGAGCTTCGAGATGCTTCACTGGTTTATAATAGGTTTTGTAAGTTAAGGGAACCACTGTGATTTACTTTACTGCTAATTGTATTCCTTAATAAACCTAATTCATGGCTGTAACGCTAGTCTTACTGTCTATCGGTGTTATTTATCAAATCGGTCAAACAGATGAAGAGCTTATGATAGGAAATAATACGGATTACTATGTATTTAAAGGGTTCATCGTGACCGATTATCCAGACGATGTTTTGTTTTAGGGAGCACAACTTGCGTGCAGAAGCTGCCCTTTGCGTTGGGCTTGAGATAAAGTATCTGGAGTCCACCTGTTTTCGCAGGAAAACTACCTCCCATTCATTAACATTTCACAGATCACAAATAAAACCTGATAGACAGTTAACCCTAGAGGCAATCAGGTGCTTCTTGACAAGCAGTTTCCGAAGGGCTGTGAACAAAATGACAAAGATGTTACAGCACAGAAACAAACGGCCCAACCAGTCCATGTCAGCTTTTACTCTCCATGCGAGTGAACGGCTCGAATCACATTGACCCGTTCTGTTCCCTATTAGAGACCATGAGGGTAATCTGTGTGTGGAGGCGGAAGATGTGGGTATGGTTCTTAATGAATACTTTGCGTCTATTTTCACAAAAGAGAGGTGCGATGCAGACACTACTATTGAGAAGAAGTGTGAAATATTAGATGAAATAAACATAGTGAGAGAGGAGGTACTAAGGGGTTGAGCAGCTTTGAAAGTGGATATGTCCCCAGGCCCAGATGAAATGTTTCCCAGGCTGTTAAGAGAAGCAAAAGGGGAAATAGTAGAGGATTTGACAATCATTTTCCAATCCTCTCTGGCTTCAGGTGTGGTGCCAGAGGACTGGAGGACTGCTAATGTGGTACTTTTGTTTAATAAGGGAGAAAGTGAAAGACAGAGTAATTACAGTCCAGTCAGCCTAACCTCAGTGGTGGGAAAATTATTGGAGACAATCCTGAAGGACAGGATAAATCTTCATTTGGACATACACGGATTAATCAAGGACAGTTAGCAAGGATTTGTTAAGAAAAGGTTGTGTCTAAATGATTGAATTTTTCAAGGAGGTAACCAGGAGGGTCGATTAAGGCAAAGCGTATGATGGAGTGTATATGGATTTTAGCGAAGCTTTTGATAAGGTCTCACAAAAGTAAAAGCCCATGTCCAGGGCAAGTTGGATCCAAAATTGGCTCAGAGGTAGGAAGCAAAGGGTAATGGTTGATGGGTGTTTTTGCGACTGGAAAGATGCTTCCAGTGGGGTTCCGTAGGGTTCAGTACTGGGTCCCTTGCTTTTTGTGATATACATCAATGATCTAGACTGAATATAGGGGGTATGATTAAGAAGTTTACAGATGATACTAAAATAGGCCATGTGGTTGATAATGAAGAAGAAAGCTGTAGACTGCAGGAAGATATCAATGTACTGGTCAGGTGGGCAGAACAGTGGCAAATGGAATTGAATCCAGAGAAGTGTGAGGTGATGCATTTTGGGAGGGTTAACAAGGAAAGGGAATACACATTGAATGGTAGGACACCGAGAAGTGAAGAGGAACAAAGGGACCTTGGAGTGCAGGTCCACAGATCCCTGAAGGTAGCAGGCCAGGTGGATAAGGTGGTTAAGAAGGCATACGAAATGCTTGCCTTTATTGGCCGAGGCATAGAATACAAGAGCAGGGAGGTTATGCTTGAATTGTATAAAACACTGGTTAGGCCACAACTGGTGTACTGCGTGCAGTTCTGGTCACCACATTCCAGGAAGGATGCGATTGCACTGGAGAGGGTGCAGAGGAGATTTACGAGGATGTTGACGGGAATGGACAATCTTAGCGACAAGGACAGATTGGATAGCTGGATGTGTTTTCATTGGAACAAAGGAGGCTGAGGGGAGACCTCATTGAGGTGTATAAAATTATGAGGGGTCTATATAGAGTGGAAAGGGCCTATTTCCATGAGCAGAGGGGTCAACAACCAGGGGCATAAATTTAAAGTAATTGGTAGATGGTTTAGAGGTGATTTGAGGGGAAATTTCTTCATCCAGAGGGTGGTGGGGGTCTGGAACTCACTGCCTGAAAGGGTGGTAGAGGCAGAAACCCTCAACACATTTAAAAAGTACTTGGATGTGCACCTGAAGTGCCGTAATCTACAGGGTTACGGACCGAGAGCTGGAAAGTGGGATTAGGCTGGATAGCCTCTTGTTGGCTGGTGCGGACATGATGGGCCGAAATGGCCTTCTTCCGTCCTGTAAACTTCTATGACTCTATGATTCCCATGTTTCTTCATCTCCTTTCCCTTCATCGCCCCCTATCCAATCCAATCTTGAATGTTGAGCGAGTTTCTGGCTCAATCACTAACCTCGGGAGCGAATCCCAAAGCCTCACAACCTAGTGTTAGGAAATGTCACATGCCCTCGGTTCTAATTCTCTCACATTTAATCTTGTGTCTATGTCCCCTCATTCGAAATCCCTTTAACTACTGGCAACAGCCTGCTTCTGTCTACTCTGCCCCATCCTTTCATAGTTTTAAACACTTCTATTGTATTACAAAGTATTTACGGCACAGAAACAGGCCATGGGGCCCCAACAGGTCCATTGCAGATTGTAACAAAACAGATTCAATTGTTCCAGTCTGTCTTTGCATTTGCTCGTAGTACTCAGCATCCTTGTGAATCTGTACCCGACACTCAGAAAGCCCCAATCCTGCCTGTCGTGCTGAGCGCAATACTGCACACAGTATCTAACTGAGGTCCCACAGTTTAATACCGCTCATTACCTGCAGGCTTTCATATTCTATACGTCATGTGCAATGCTCCTTCGGAGTCAGAAGGTTGTGGGTTCAAGTCCCACTCCAGCAACTTGAGCACATAAATCTAGACTGACACTTCAGTGCAGTGCTGAGGGAGTGCTGCACTGTCGGAGGTTCCGTCTTTCGGATGAGACGTTAAAACCGAGGCCCTGTCTGCTTTCTCAGGTGGACGCAAAAGATCTCATGGCACTATTTTGATGTAGAGCAGGGGAGTTATCCCCGGTGTCCTGGCCAATATTTATCTCTCAACCAACATAACAAAAACAGATGATCTGGTCATTATCACATGGTTGTGTGGGAGCTTGCTGTGCGCAGACTGACTGCCGCATTTCCCACATTACATAAGAACATAAGAATTAGGAACAGGAGTAGGCCATCTAGCCCCTCGAGCCTGCTCCGCCATTTAACAAGATCATGGCTGATCTGGCCGTGGACTCAGCTCCACTTACCCGCCCGCTCCCCATAACCCTTAATTCCCTTATTAGTTAAAAATCTATCTATCTGTGACTTGAATACATTCAATGAGCTAGCCTCAACTGCTTCCTTGGGCAGAGAATTCCACAGATTCACAACCCTCTGGGAGAAGAAATTCCTTCTCAACTCGGTTTTAAATTGGCTCCCCCGTATTTTGAGGCTGTGCCCCCTAGTTCTAGTCTCCCCGACCAGTGGAAACAACCTCTCTGCCTCTATCTTGTCTATCCCTTTCATGATTTTAAATGTTTCTATAAGATCACCCCTCATTCTTCTGAACTCCAACGAGTAAAGACCCAATCTGCTCAATCTAGCATCATAAGGTAACCCCCTCATATCCGGAATCAGCCTAGGGATTCTTCTCCGTACCCGCTCCAAAGCCAGTATATCCTTCCTTAAGTAAGGCGACCAAAACTGCACGCAGTACTCCAGGTGCAGCCTCACCAATACCCTATACAGTTGCAGAAGGACCTCCCTGCTTTTGTACTCCATCCCTCTCGCAATGAAGGCCAACATTCCATTCGCCTTCCTGATTACCTGCTGCACCTGCAAACTAACTTTTTGGGATTCATGCACAAGGATTGCGGTGCTTCAAATTGCAATGCTCTTACCTGAACAAACTTGCAGCTCACCATGCTGTTGCTGCCCCAACCATCAGCAGCGTGTCGTGATACAACAGACACTTCTGTTTTCCCAAAAAGAGTTTCATGCACAAGGACCCCCAGGTCCCTCTGCACCGCAGCATGTTGTAATTTCTCCCCATTCAAATAGTATTCCCTTTTTTTGTTTTTTTCCCCCAAGGTGGATGACCTCACACTTTCCGACATTGTATTCCATCTGCCAAACCTTAGTCCATTCGCTTAACCCATCTAAATCTCTTTGCAGCCTCTGTGTCCTCTACACAACCCGCTTTCCCACTAATCTTTGTGTCATCTGCAAATTTTGTTACACTACACTCTGTCCCCTCTTTCAGGTCATCTATGTATATTGTAAACAGTTGTGGTCCCAGCACCGATCCCTGTGGCATACCACTAACCACCGATTTCCAACCCGAAAAGGACCCCTTTATCCCGACTCTCTGCTTTCTGTTCGCCAGCCAATTCTCTATCCATGCTAATACATTTCCACTGACCCCGCGTACCTTTATTTTCTGCAGTAACCTTTTGTGTGGCACCTTATCGAATGCCTTTTGGAAATCTAAATACACCACATCCATCGGTACACCTCTATCCACCATGCTCGTTATATCCTCAAAAGAATTCCAGTAAATTAGTTAAACATGATTTCCCCTTCATGAATCCATGCTGCGTCTGCTTGATTGCACTATTCCTATCTAGATGTCCCGCTATTTCTTCCTTAATGATAGTTTCAAGCATTTTCCCCACTACAGATGATAAACTAACCGGCCTATAGTTACCTGCCTTTTGTCTGCCCCCTTTTTTAAACAGAGGCGTTACATTAGCTGCTTTCCAATCCAATGGCACCTCCCCAGAGTCCAGAGAATTTTGGTAGATTATAACAAATGCATCTGCTATAACTTCCGCCATCTCTTTTAATACCCTGGGATGCATTTCATCAGGACCAGGGGACTTGTCTACCTTGAGTCCCATTAGCCTGTCCAGCACTACCCCCCTAGTGATAGTGATTGTCTCAAGGTCCTCCCTTCCCACATTCCTGTGACCAGCAATTTCTGGCATGGTTTCTGTGTCCTCCACTGTGAAGACCGAAGCAAAATAATTGTTTAAGGTCTCAGCCATTTCCACATTTCCCATTTTTAAAATCCCCCTTCTCATCTTCTAAGGGACCAACATTTACTTTAGTCACTCTTTTCCGTTTTATATATCTGTAAAAGCTTTTACTATCTGTTTTGCGCAAGTTTACTTTCGTAATCTATCTTTCCTTTCTTTATTGCTTTCTTAGTTGCAACAGTGACTACACTTCAAAAGTACTTCATTGGCTGTAAGGCGCTTTGAGATGCCCAGTGGTTGTGAAAGGGGCTATATAAATGCAAGTCTTTCTGTAAGCTGCGCTTTGTTCTGTGCGGCCTGTCTCTTTTAATGCTCGGTCCCTTTAAATTTCGGTGCACGCGGGAGATTTACAGTGTAGAGGCTGGTGAGCACCTTAGCGGGAACATTGGCCGGAGAACTGGCTGCCCATCCCATCAGGCAGCCTTCTTACAGTGTGCACGTACGGGCAGTTAGTGAGTGTATTGCATTGGCAGTTACCCTTGGCGCCTCTCCCTCAGCTTCCCACTCTCAAATCTCCAAATCAACAAAAATAAAGACAAGAAAACATCCATACAAGAGGGGAATCAGCACAAAACTAACTGCGGCCGGGGTGTGTTGGGGCTGGACATCGTGGGAGGTTTTCACACGTGCTTGGAAGCACACAATCATTTCAAGAATAATCTACTTCACGGAGACCATTTTAAAACATCTGTGAAAGAGAAAATGTGATTGTAATTAATTTGTCCATCGGAGCGGCCCCGACACCAGGTATGATCAACTGCTGCAGAAATTCATACAGTATCAACATTTTTGCTGTTTGACTGAAAATATTTGGGTCCAGGGAGAGAGCGGGGAGATATTTCCACTGCCCATCTAACCCTGAAATACTGCTAGTCCCCACTGGTGTGTATCCACAGCTTGATCAGCTCCGCTGGGCAGGGCCACATTGTCCGCCTGCCAGACACAAGACTCCCAAAGCAAGCGCTCTACTCGGAACTCCTTCATGGCAAACGAGCCAAAGGTGGGCAGAGGAAACGTTACAAGCACACCCTCAAAGCCTCCCCGATAAAGTGCGACATCCCCACCAGCACCTGGGAGTTCCTGGCCAAAGACCGCCCTAAGTGGAGAAAGTGCATCCGGGAGGGCGCTGAGCACCTCGAGTCTCATCGCCGAGAGCATGCAGAAATCAAGCGCAGGCAGCGGAAGGAGCGTGCAGCAAACCAGTCCCACCCACCCCTTCCGTCAACAACTATCGGAAGGCAGGGACAGGGACTGTGGCTCTCGTATTGGACTGTTCAGGCACCTAAGGGCTCATTTTAAGATTGGAAGCAAGTCTTCCTTGATTCCGAGGGACTGCCTATGATGATGATGATATCCACAGTACCACTGGGCAGGAGTCACGGGGGGGAATGGGAAGTGGGTTGGAGCGAGAGACTGGGGTAATAAATCTAAAGCTTGCCGTGGCGCTATAAACAGTCCCAACGCCTCAATGATGAGGCTAAGGTCCAAGCTATTCATCAGACACTTTCACCTCTTAACCTGCAATAGTTGACATCAGAAGAGTGAGCACATTTATCTGCAGCTCTTGGCTCAAAGCGCTTCACATACAAGGTACAATTTAATGAATAGCACGATATAGTAGTACACATGAAATACACTACGCTCCGTGAGATAGAAAAAATCATGAGCAACATTGACCTTCCCATTCACAGAGATTTGAAAATCCCATCACGAAAAGTCAATATTCACGCAGCCGGTATCGAGCCGCTATCCAGATGGATGGAATCGTGTGAGGCATGCAACATAAAGAACCAACAGCTCCTCACTGACCCAGCGGAGGTCCCTGGCTTCGACCTCCCTCAGACAGTGGACAGTGCTCGAGCCGATCTACACGGGGCATGGACGTTGCAGCCGCCTGCTCCACACGGGGAAGGTGAGAGACCACCCAAAGTGCAACTATGGCAAAAAGTCCTGGACGTCACATCAACCTGTCCACTGAGACCTGTTTCCCCACTCGGCCTCTCAGGAGGCCACCGAATGGAGAGCCAAACTAGACATCCCATTATAAGCTTTTCCCGTCGCTCGACAACATCATCATACAGGAAATTTATGACCACACAGAGCAGATATAGGACACAGGAATTGCTAAATAAGCTAGACCCATTGTCTATCTAGTTCGCCTTCCACCATCCTGGTAGTCCCACGATACGACGATAATGGAGTTGTTGACCAATCACAGTGATCAGTCTCTATCAATGAGTCTACAACAGAGCCAGACAGGTGAGGAAAACCCCCAGTGGTGGGAGAGCTTCGGGAACCACAGGCCCAAAGTCACCCATTCCCTGCCGAACTCACGACACTCCCCACGTCACATCTCATTACACACATACCGTGTCCCAAAATAAAGTACAAATTAAGGACTACTACACCATACCATTAATTCTCCAACCCTGCGCCCTTCAAGTTTAGGCCACCATTGAGAGTTTGGAAAAGTGAATTAATATTTATATCCAACAACTCTAGCAGTTAAGACAGCCAACTTTTGCTGTTCTCTCACCGTGTAGGTGACATGTATAAAAGAGATTCCGAAGCAGCTAAGCCAATCACAATCTGGTTTATAATCAGGGTTTTACTCTCTTCCCCTCTCCCCCCACCCATCAGTTGATAGATCGACAACAAGAAATAGGAGGAGAGTAGGCCTTTCAGCCGTGCGAGCTTGTTCCGGCATTCAATAAGATCATGGCTGATCTTCCAAGAAAGACGCAAGACTTGGATTTATATTCTACCTCAACTCCACTATCCCCGTATCCCTCAGTTCCAATTGATGCATGACTGCTGTCCTTTATCCCTAGATCAGAGCTTTCTCATTCTTCATTCTGTGTAGGCGATCCCTGCCCCCAGTTTTAAGCAGTATAAATGGTTGTCAAAACTCAGTTCAGTGGAACACAGTTTGAACCGTTGACATTGGAGCACTACATTGTCACGCATCAAGGACACCCTCAAAATCTCCCTGATAAAATGCAGCATCCCACCGACACCTGGGAGTCCCTGGCCAAAGACCGCCCTAAGTGGAGGAAGTGCATCCGGGAGGGCGCTGAGCACCTTGAGTCTTGCCGCCGAGAGCATGCAGAAACCAAGCGCAGGCAGCGGAAGGAGCGTGCGGCAAACCAGTCCCACCCTCCCTTTCCTTCATAGAAACAGAGAAAATAAGTACAGGAGGAGGCCATTCGGCCCTTCGAGCCTGCACCACCATTCAATAAGATCATGGTTGATCTGCAACTTCAGTACCCCATTTCTGCTTTCTCTCCATACTCTTGATCGCTTTAGCCGTAAGGGCCACATCTAACTCCCTTTTGAATATATCTAACGAACTGGCCTCAATAACTTTCCGTCGTAGAGAATTCCACAGGTTCACAATTCTCTGAGGGAAGAAGTTTCTCCTCATCTCGATCCGAAATGGCTTACTCCTCATCCTTAGACTGTGACCCCTGGTTCTGGACTTCCCCAGGAACATTCTTCCTGTATCTAACCTGTCCAATCCCATCAGACTTTTATATGTTTCTATGAGATCCCCTCTCATTCTTCTAAATTCCAGTGAATATAAGCCTAGTCGATCCAGTCTTTCTTCATATGAGTCCTGCCATCCCGGGAATCAGTCTGGTGAACATTCGCAGCACTCCCTCAATAGCAAAAATGTCCTTCCTCAGATTAGGAGACCAAAACTGAACACAATATTCCAGGTGAGGCCTCACCAAGGCCCTGTACAACTGCAATAAGACCTCCTAGCTCCTATACTCAAATCCTCTCGCTATGAAGGCCAACATGCCATTTGCCTTCTTCACCGCCTGCTGTACCTGTATGCCAACTTTCAATGACTGATGTACCATGACACCCAGGTCCCGTTGCACCTCCCCTTTTCCTAATCTGTCTAACCTATTCTGCTTTCCTGTTTTTGCCACCAAAGTGGATAACCTCACATTTATCTACATTATACTGCATCTGCCATGCATTTGCCCACTCAACTAACCTGTCCAAGTCACCCTGCAGCCTCTTAGCATCCTCAACCACTGTCTGTCCCACCTGTGACAGAGACTGTAATTCCGGTATTGGACTTTGTCACCTGAGAACTCACTTTGAGATTGGAAGCAAGTCTTCCTTGATTTCGAGGGACTGCCTATGATGATCTGATAAGCATCTGAATGCTCACCACAAGCATTTAGCAGAACAATAGCACCCTACTGGGATTTGAAGTGCAAATGTTTGAAGTGGAAATTGTATTCCATTGAGTTTTGGCAACATCTTACAGTGCTCAATTATGTAGACAAACACAGCAGCAATTTTGCACCCAGCAAGATCCTACCAACAGCAAAATAAGATGAATGACCAGATGAATGGTCATCCAAAACTCAAGGATGTCCTAACTCGCACCAAGTCCCGCTCACCCATCATCCCTGTGCTTGCTGACCCAAATTGACACCCGGTTAAGCAACGCCTCGATTTAAAAATTCTCATCCTTGTTTTCAAATCCATCCATGGTCTCGCCCCTCCCTTTCTCTGTAATCTCCTCCAACCCCACAACAACCACCACCAACCCCCCCCCGCTCTCCACTCATCCCCCCTCCCCACCTACCCCCACCCTCCGAGATGTCTGCGCTCCTCTAATTCTGCCCTCTTGAGCATCCCTGATTATAATCGCTCCACCATTGGTGGCCATGCCTTCAGCTGCCCAAGGCCTAAGCTCTGGAACTCCGTCCCAAAACCTCTCCCCCTCTCTACCTTCTTAAAACCAACCTCTTTGACCAACCTATTTGCCCTAATAGCTCCTTATGTAGCTCGGAGTCAAGAAAAAATTTCTTGCCTTCAGACATGTTACTACGTTAAAGGCGGTATATAATGACAATTTGTTGTTGCTGTTGACCTGTGTGGGGTGATGTTGATTGAGGGATACAGGTTCGGACACTTGGAGAACTCCCAGATCGGCTTCAAATAGTGCCGCAGGATCTGTGGCTCCCTGAAGCACAGGGTGAGCAAGGCAGGAACTCAGATTCATATCTTATCTAAAGAATAATCCCCCCCGCCACCCATGTTGCACATTGAAGGGTCAGCCTAGATTATGCACTCAGGCCATGGAGCGAGGCTTCAACTTGCAAGCTATCAATTATTTGGGAAGAGTGCTGCCGACTGAGCAAACTGAGCCTTTCGGTAGTAGTTGGACAGGACGAGTGGAATTTTAGGCTTGCCTCCTTCTGCAAACAAGTACAAAACAAGACAAGGTCCCCTCTGTTACAAATTTATAAATTCGGATATCTCAGCAAGATAATCCAGTGAATAGGTTAAGTTGCAGACCAGGAACGCTCCAAGTTCGATCCACAAACTGTGTTTTGTCAGCTAATTTCAGCTGGGTAGCAGGTGGGGTGCTACAGTTAGCTGAGTCACTCCTAGATTAAGGACAAAAATTACCCACAGCTTGTGTTCCCGCCCCAATGAACCCTGCTGCAAGTTGGTGGACGGTGGGCATCCGTTGGACACATGTTCGGGCTCCGATACACCGAGAGAACCAAAGCCCCGATACACCTGGGGAACCACCTTAGTGAGGCCTCACCTGGAATATTGTGTTCAGTTTTGGTCTCCTAATCTGAGGAAGGACTTTCTTGCTATTGAGGGAGTGCAGCGAAGGTTCACTAGACTGATTCCAGGGATGGCAGGACTGACATATGAGGAGAGACTGGATCGACTGGGCCTGTATTCACTGGAGTTTAGAAGAATGAGAGGGGATCTCATCGAAACATATAAAATTCTGACATGACTGGACAGGTTAGATGCAGGGAGAATGTTCCCGATGTTGAGGAAGTCCAGAACCAGGGGACATAATCTAAGGATGAGAAGTAAGCCATTTAGGACTGAGATGAGGAGAAACTTCTTCACTCAGAGTTGTTAACCTGTGGAATTCCCTACCGCAGAGAGTTGTTGATGCCAGTTCAGTGGATATATTCAAGAGGGAGTTAGATATGGCCCTTATGGCTAAAGGGATCAAGGGGTATGGAGAGAAAGCGGGAAAGGGGTACTGAGGTGAATGATCAGCGATGATCTTATTGAATGGTGGTGCAGGCTCGAAGGGCCGAATGGCCTACTCCTGCACCTATTTTCTATGTTTCTATGTCCCCCGACACACCTGGGGAACCGTGCCCCCGATACACCTGTGGAACCCTAACCCCGATACACCTGTGGAACCGTAGGTTCCCCGATACACCTGTGGAACCGTATCCCCGATACACCTGTGGAACCGTATCCCCGATACACCTGTGGAATCGTGCCCCGATACACCTGTGGAATCGTGCCCCGATACACCTGTGGAATCGTGCCCAGATACACCTGTGGAACCGTATCCCCGATACACCTGTGGAACCGTATCCCCGATACACCTGTGGAACCGTATCCCCGATACACCTGTGGAACCGTATCCCCGATACACCTGTGGAACCGTATCCCCGCTACACCTGTGGAATCGTGCCCCGATACACCTGTGGAACCGAACCCCCTGTTGAAGCGTACCCCAGCGATTGTTGGTGCCTTTTGGAGTGAAGGGGGCGGGCGGAGGTGGAGGAAACAGGAAAACGAAAGGGTGGAGGTTTCTGCTACTAATGTGTAAAGCACGTACTGTTCATGTGACACCACCAGCAACCTCTCCCGACCGGCTGCATGACTCAATGATTTATAAGGAGAGTCCATTCTACCCTCTCCTATGAAGTGAAACCTTAACCCTAACGTTTACTGTAGCCGCTGTGATCCTTTAACCCGTAGGTTACGAAACCTTTTCTTTTTACTGCAGAAATGCATCTGGGTTTGCTGTTCATTAACATAACCTCGAGGCATTATTGTAATAAAAGGATTCTGTGAATATGAATTTCCTTTGTGCCCTTTGTAAGATTAGTGTTTACAGCACAGTACGGGCATTGTGTTCCCAATATGGATCATGATCTTTTATATAAACCGGCACCGCCTTTGTTCAGAAGTCTCTGGCAAGGGTTTATATTTTGTGTTTCACCAGCAATCAGGAAGTTGGAATAATCTGTTGAAAAGCACTGGTAACAGACTTATACTTTGTAGAAAGCATCATTGGGTCTTAAATCACTTACAATGAATTACTTTTAGACCAACGTGACAAACATTTGGCACACAGCAAGATCCTGCACGCAGCAATGAGTTCATCGACTTATCGATCTGTTTCTTTCAGTTGAGATAAAATTCTCATCCTCGTTTACAAATCCCTCCATGGCCTCGCCCCTCCCTACCTCTAATCCCCTCCAGCCCCACAACCCCGCCCCCCCCCCCTCCCGCCCCCACCGAGATGTCTGCGCTCCTCTAATTCTGCCCTCCTGAGCATCCCTGATTATAATCGCTAAATCATTGGTGGCCGTGCCTTCTGTTGCCTGGGCCCCAAGCTCTGGAACTCCCTCCCTAAACCTCACCGCCTCTTTTTCCTCCTTCAAGATGCTCCTTAAAACCCATCTCTTTGACCCAGCTTTTGGTCACCTGCCTTAATTTCTACTTATGCGGCTCGGTGTCAAATTTATATCTCATAATACTCCTGTGAAACGCCTTGGGACGTTTCACTATGTTAAAGGCGCTATATAAATGCAAGTTGTTGCTGTTGAGGGAGGAACATTGGCCAGGACACTGGAGAAGACCCGGCTCTTCAAATAGTGCCGTGGGTTTTCTGATGTCCATCTGAACTACAGAAACCAACAAACGCTTCAACATAGAATTATACAGCACACAAGGCGACCATTCGGCCCATTGTGTCTATCCCACTTTGAAAGCGTTATCCCACTCCCCCTGCTCTTTCTCTATAGGCTTGCAAATTATTTTCCACTTCGAGCATATATCCAATTCCCTTTTGAACGTTACTATTGAATGCTTCCACCGCCCTTTCATGCAGTGAAAGGATGGTGAAAGCACTGTCAATCAATGTAAATCTCAAATGCTGATCTCCCAGTGTTGCGGCCAGAGAGAGCTCGATGCCTTCATTGTGTGGAATCACTTTAATGTGCCAGGAAGTCTACATTATAATCCGGCTTCCTCTGTTCCAAATCTGCCCGGTTTGCCGTTAGCACCATCAGCTCCCAACATACGGCCTGGAGGGGCAGGTTTTGGTGGGGGGGGGGGGGGAGGGGGGGGTGGTGGAACTCATTGCCAATCCAGCAGGTATACTTGGCCGTTACCCCAGCTGCGAGAGTTGCATGCATCTGGAGCAGATGGCAGTAAACTTGTATGGTGTGACAGGCTCAGAGCCCAGCAACACCGCAACTAGTGACACCACAGGTAACCTTCAGGTGCTCATCACTGCTAACCTGTGCGCAGGTATGGGCTTAAACCATTTCTGAGTGCTATGTAAAGCCGTAAAGAAAGCTAAAACTAATTATCACAAGAGGTATAACATTTTAAATCCAAGAGCTAATGATGAGCCTATATAAAACATCAACAAGATCTCACTTAGAGTATGTGTGCAGTATTGAGCTACTAACTCTAGAGAAGAGATTGAGGCTTGAGAGTGGATACAATGCAGATTCACCAAGATGCTGCCTGGTATCAAGACAGATAAATGTGAGGTATTACATTTTGGTAGGAAGAATAGGGAGGTCACTTATTACTTGGAGGGTGAGAGTCTGGGTGGGGCAGAGGAACAAAGGGATCTCGGGGTACAAATACACAAATCACTAAACGTTGCGACACAGGTTAGCAAGGCCATAAAAAGCAAACCAAGAACTAGGGTTTATTTCTAGAGGGTTAGAATTGAAAAGTAGGGAAGTTATGTTAAACTTGTATCGAATCTTAGTTAGACCACACATGGAGCACTGCGTACAGTTTTGGTCACCATATTATAAAAAGGATATGGAGGCATTGGAGAGGGTGCAGAGAAGATTTACAAGGCTGATACCAGAAATGCCTATTCAGGAAAGGATGAACAGGCTGGGTCTCTTTTCTCTTGAAAAAAGCTGAGGGGTGACCTAATAGAGGTCTTTAATACTATGAAAGGTTTTGATACAGTAGATACAGTGTGTTTCCACTTATGGGGAAGAGCATAACTAGAGGCCATCAATATAAGATAATCATCAAGAAATCCAATAGGGAATTCAGAAGCAAATTCTTTACCCAGAGAGAGGTGAGAATGTGGAACTCCCGACCACAGGGAGTGGTTGAGGTGAACAGTTTAGATGCATTTAAGGGGAGGCTGGACAAGCATATGGGGGAGAAGGGAATAGAGGGTTATGCTGATATAGAGTTAGACAGGAGGAGACTCGAGTGGAGCATAAACACGGCATGGACTGGTTGAGCCGAATGGCCTGTTTCTGTGCCGCTTATCTGATGTAATCCTTTGTATGAGGAAACATGAATCTGACAGCAGACTTGAACTTGGGTCTATGTATTACGCACTGCATGGTCATCAAAATGGAGCAACAAGGAGACCCGGAAGTAAGGGGTCACTAAAGGTTTTGTTCACGGGTCCTGCAAGAACCAGCAGAGTGTCTCAGAATATTCTGCACCTGCAAGTCACTGATTTGGGGTTTTGCAGTAGTTCCACCCCAGCTGGAGAATGCGAGATGTTCTGAAAATGAGCGAGATTAATCTGGCATGATCCCAGGAGTGAGGAGGGTACGTATGTGTGTATATGTGTGTCAGTGTATACGTGTGCCTGTGCCTGCGTATGTCAATTTTTAGTTTGCTGATGAGACTATCTGAAAGGCTGCCCAGTGACAAAAGAGCGCGGCTAAAAGAGGGCACTGGTTTTTGCTGTCGCTGAGCCAAGGCAGTCTGTCGAAAACGCTGGGACTCGTTTCTCCTAATCCTCTGACAGTATTGGATCATTTGGACAATACGGCGTTTCATCATTGAGACGGTCCCCGGCACAAAGGGATCTTGCGTTTGAAAGCACTAATGGGCACAGTTGTTTAACTTTCAAATGAAAGGCTTTCCGGTGTTTTAATTGTATCTAATTAACATATATTAAAGGTTCAAAGAAAAAAATAATCCGGGCAGGGCAAAAATCAAACCAAAATGGGTACCAGTTCTGAGTCAGAAAATCCTGTTGTGATCATCCCAATGGCTCCTTTACCTTGTTGATCTCGGCAGGAGCACAATCTGAGGGATGCGTCAGTTGACGTCAGTACCCTGGACTAGAGGGGTGAGAAAAAAACGCAGCCGTGTTTCCTGCTCCAGATCAATACCCAGTATTTCCTGCTGGAAAGTGTTCACATCTGGATATTGGTTAGAACCAGATGTGATGCTGTCGATGGTCAAATATCTGCCAACGCTGACTGTGTAAAGCTAACACTCCATGGATAGCCACGTGGGCAGTGTTCTGGAGAGCTTAGAGAACATAAATCCAGGCTGACGCTCCAATGCAGTACTGAGGGAGTGCTGCACTGTCGGAGGGGCAGTACTGAGGGAGTGCTGCACTGTCGGAGGGGCAGTACTGAGGGAGTGCTGCACTGTCCGAGGGGAAGTACTGAGGGAGCGCTGCACTGTAGGAGGGGCAGTACTGAGGGAGTGTGGCACTGTCAGAGGGGCAGTACTGAGGGAGCGCTGCACTGTAGGAGGAGCAGTACTGAGGGAGTGTGGCACTGTCAGAGGGGCAGTACTGAGGGAGCGCTGCACTGTCGGAGGGGCAGTACTGAGGGTGTGCCGCACTGTCGGAGGGGCAGTACTGAGGGAGTGCTGCACTGTCGGAGGGGCAGTACTGAGGGACTGTTGTACTGTCGGAGGGGCCGTCTTTCGGACGAGACATCAAACCGAGGTCCCATCTGCTCTCTCGGGTGGACGCAAAAGATCCCATGGCACTATTTTGAAGAGCAGCACGGGAGTTATCCCCAGTGTCCTGGCCAATATTTATCCCTCAATCAACATAACAAAAACAGATGATCTGGTCATTATCACATTGCTGTTTGTGGGAGCTTGCTGTTGACAAATCAGCTGCCGCTTTTCCTACATTATATCACTGACTACACTTCTAAAGTACTTGGTTATAAAGTGTTTTAGGGCATCCTGAGATTGAGAAAGGCGCTATAGAAATACAAGTTCCTTCCTTTTTCACATGCCTGCCAACAGTTGATGTGTAAGCTTACACCTCACGAATGGCTGGGTGGGCCAGGTACTGGAGCGCGGAGTATCCATTGGCACTCACGGTCCAGGCTCACACACAGTCATGGCGGTGAGATGTGGGGGGGCTGGGGGGAGCGCTGCTGGAGCCCGTGGAGATGGACCAACACAACCCAGCCACTTTCAACCCATCAGTCTTGGATGGAGTTGAACCCAGATGACAGAGGTGGAAGACCTGTGTGGAGCCCACTGTACCCCCTAGTTCCAGTTACTTCACACACCAAGTCTGTTATTATAGCTTAACAGGGACTAACAGCAGGGAGCAAGTAAAGGAAGGACTGGCAGCAGGAAGCGGAGCTGGAATTTTTCCCTATTGTCAGGTCTTCCTGACAGGAAGGAAGTGGTATAAAAATAAACCTGTCCTAAGTCCAGGCAAGTGCCTCAGTGCCCTTTAACCCTCCCACCGCCTCCGCCATCACTTAATTGTTAAACAAAATGATCCCTGCTCCAACTTCAGCATCCTGGCTGCTCTTTACATTGCTTACTGACAGGTCCAGCATCTGTCTTGGGGAGGTGTTGAAGACTGTGAGATAGGAGGCACATGCACGGTTGCTACCCTGAAGGCACTGCTCATCCTCCTGTCCTTATATTATAGCGAGAAGAGGAATACGAAGATAATGGTTAAAAAACACACCCAGAAACCCACAGCTGTAACGCTCAAGGGAAAGTGCTCGCAACAGGACCAGGGGAGGGCAAAGTGTACACAGAAAGAAAGAACATGCACGCCTATTGCATCTTTCACCACCTCAGAATGTCCCAAAGTATTTCACAGCCAATGAAGTACAACAGTTTGAAGTCACTGTTGTAATGTAGGAAACGCGGCAGCCAGTGTGTGCACAAGCTCCCACAAACAACAAAAATAATGACCAGATTAACTGCTTTTAGTGATGTTGATTGAGGGATAAATATTGGCCACAGGACACCAGGGATAATTCCCCTGCTCTTCTTCGAAATAGTGTAGCGGGATCGTTTATGTCCACCCGAGAGAGCAGATGGGGCCTCGGTTTAACATCTCATCTGAAAGACGGCACCTCTGACAGTGCAGCGCTCCCTCAGTGGTGCACGGCGAGTGTCAGCCTGGATTGTGTGCTCAAATCTCTGGAGTGGCTGCTTGGCACTGCACTGAAAGTATACAGCTGTGGCACCACTGATACAAGCGGCTCACTCTTCCAATTAAGGCAAATTCTCTCTGCTCCACTCCTGAAGGTGCTGACTCCTTGGGCGCAGTTCCACAGGTGCTGGAAGGACTCCAGCCCCTCGTCTTACCAGTCATGCGTGAATGTCATTTTAGCAGGCTATTTAACTGTGGGGGCATCACAGCCAAGATGGCCAATGATCAGGAGTGCGAATGGTGGATGATTTTAACCACTCCCTTGCCCAAAGATGCCAAGGCCGGCTACAGAGCCCTGACGACTGACCCGGCCGGTATCAGTACACTCCGTACAGGTTGGGGTTCAAAGCTGGGCCCTCTGCTCTGTGCGTATTAGTGCCACTGCGTGCGAGGCCTTTACCCAGAAGAGCAGACTTAATTCGGACTTTTCTCTTAAGCGCGTCGAGCAAACGCTGGGCTGTTTTTACAAGTGCCAGCTGCCTGCCTGTTTGAAAGTGTTATGACATCAAAACATTTCAGCATGGGATCACTGACTGATCTCCATCCCACTTCAAAGTCTTCCAAATTACAACATCGCCTATCAACTTCCAGCCTTCCTCTCAGAAGGGATTGAATATTCTTTTCATCTGCAATTCAAAGTGCGCGGTGCAGAAAGCAGTCAATAACCCATTAGCCACACAACCGAGTCGCTAACTGCAGCTCGCAGTCTTGTGCCCCATTTATTTGCAATACAATCTAGTTTCCTCATTGCCAGGTATATCCAGCGGGCCACATTCAGTGACGGAAGATAATTGCACACAGACAGGATCAGTGCATCTTGCTGTGCTTGCAGCCGAGCTGTGAGGGAAATAGAGCGAGTGCACAGGGAGGGAGTCTATGTTGTCAGCCGTGGCTCAGTGGGCAGCAACCTCGCCTCAGTCAGACGGTCGTGGGTTCAAGCCACACTCAAGACTTGAGCACATAAATCGAGGCTGACACACCCAGTGCACTGCTGAGGGAGTGCCGCACTGTTGGAGGTGCCGTCTTTCGGATGGGACGTTAAACCGAGGCCCCGCCTGCTCTCTCAGGTGGACGTAAAAGATTCCACGGCACCATTTCGAAGAGGAGCAGGGGAGCTATCCCTGGTGTCCTAGACAATATTTAACGCTGAATCAACATCACTAAAACAGATGATCTGGTCATTATCACATTGCGGTTTGTGGGAGCTTTGTAACCGGCAGCACCCGGGGGTCCCAGACAAACCCTCTCCCACAGGAACTCTCGGCCACACTGATGCCAGTCCTTGAACTTTGCACGGCTGTTGCTGTAAACTAATGGGATGACATGAAGAATCATTTCACAGAACGGTTTCAGCACGGAAGCAGGCCATTCGGCCCGTCGAACCCGTGCCTGCTTTTGCGGCGCCGTTCTGTAGATGCCTTTTAAAATCTCTTCAGTCACAGCTGAAATGATGACCTACTTTCTGTCTTTTAGATCCTGATCTTATTGCAACACTTCGCAACTAAAACAGGAGGGAATCCACTTGCTCTTCGATCTCTCCTAATGCCACGCTGTAGGGCTTCACACCTCGCCCCCTCTCGACGTGCGAGGGGGCAGCAACTCAAGCCTTTCTGATCCATGTTCCCGCTAAGGTGTCCGCGCTGTAATCTGAGAGGTCCCACGCAGACCAGCCTTCACACCGTAAATTTCCCTGTGTGCGCAGAAAGTTAAAGGGCCCGCGCATTAAAAGGCCACTCAGAACAAAGCGCAGCTTCCAGGGAGCGCTGCTTCTAACCCACATGGCACTTGTAGCTTCTGTTGGGAGATGGTGTCGAATTGCTCCACACAGTTCAGGAGGACCCCAAGCCCCTCGCCTAGTTTATTCTCACGCAGTAGGGGTTCAGTTGGCCTCGGCCCCCAAACTGAACCCCTACTGCGTGAGAATAAGCTAGGCCAGGATTCCAGCTCCTCATAGAAACATAGAAAGTAGGTGCAGGAGTAGGCCATTCGGCCCTTCGAGCCTGCACCATCATTCAATATGATCATGGCTGATCATGCAACTTCAGTGCCCCATTCCTGCTTTCTCTCCATACCCCTTGATCCCTTTAGCCGTAAGGGCCATATCTAACTCCCTCTTGAATATATCTAACGAACTGGTCTCAACAACTTTCTGTGGTAGAGAATTCCACAGGTTCACAATTCTCTGAGTGAAGAAGTTTCTCCTCATCTCGGTCCTAAATGGCTTACCCCTTATCCTTAGACTGTGACCCCTGGTTCTGGACTTCCCCAACATCGGGAACATTCTTCCTGTATCTAACCTGTCCAATCCCTCATAGAATTTTATATGTTTCTATGAGATCCCCTCTCATTCTTCTAAATTCCAGTGAATATAAGCCTAGTCGATCCAGTCTTTCTTCATATGTCAGTCCTGCCATCCCAGGAATCAGTCTGGTGAACCTTCGCTGCACTCCCTCAATAGCAAGAATGTCCTTCCTCAGATTAGGAGACCAAAACTGAACACAGTACTCAAGGTGTGGTCTCACCAAGGCCCTGTACAGTGATTCCTGTTGCAAAAGTGCACGCGTGCAGGCACACTGGGCAGAAACATGGTCCAGCATGCTTGTGATGCCTTCCTGGGTCGAACATCCAGCTGACACTCACAATGCGGGCAATGGGTGCTCGGGCAGGGGGGAGGGGCAGCTGGTGCCTGTGAAATCTCTTTTAAGCTAATGCTGCATAAAATGTTTTTTTTTTTTTAAATCTGCAATTCAGCGGAATAGATTAATAACTTTCCTACATTTTTAAAAAACTGCCCGAAGGTGTGACTGAGGTTGCGAGTGAAATCATTAGTCAGTGAGAAGAGGTCTATCAAAAGCCTGGGTTTAAATTATTTTAATCATAGCCATCAAGCGTGCTGTGGGTTTTTTGCTGCCTGGAGTTAAATATTGCTCACTATTTCCCCGTCCAGTGTAATAGAGGCATTGTCTGTTACAACTCCCGAGTTTATGCCGAGTTAACTGATCTCAGCAATTGGGGTGTGACAATTGGCCACACCTTCCCTGGGTGAGAGAGTGGGAATACGCTGGGGTTCCTATCCCGATCGCCATCCAGTCACCCTGGTGCTAGACAGTAGGCAAAGACACTATCCACCCGTTGTAAATGGCTCTCTCCTCCCACCCAGGTACTGCTTTCCTGCCCTTTCAAAACAGCCGTCGGCACCAAACTCCTAAAAAACACAATCCTGACTCCCTCCCCTGGACGCAGAGAGGATACTTCCACTCATAGGGGAAACTAAAACTAGGGGACATAGTATTAGAATAAAGGAATTAAAACTGAGATGAGGAGAAATTTCTTCCATCAAAGGTTTGTAAAACTATGGAACTCTCTGCCCCATGGAGACTGGGTCATTGAATATATTTAAGGTGGAGATAGACAGATTTATGAGCGATAAGGGAGTAAAGGGTTATGGGGAGCGGGCAGGGAAGTGGAGCTGAGTCCATGATCAGATCAGCCATGATCTTATTGAATGGCGGAGCAGACTCGAGGGGCCGAATGGCCGACTCCTGCTCCTATTTCTTATGTTCTTATGGCCTTGCAAACTATCACCTCATCTCAAACCTCCCTTTCCTCTCCAACGTGCCCGTCATTCCCACAACTCCATGTTTGAATCTTGTCAATCAGGTTCTTTCCCCGCCACAACCCTGAAATGACCCTAATACAAGTCACAAATGACGTCTGTTGTGACTGTGACCGGGGACATTTTCCCTCTCCGTTGTCCTTCTGTAGCCTTTGACATGCCTGACCACACCATCCTCCTCTTCCTTCAACACCTCTGCTCTGTTGCCAGGCTTTGTGGGACTGCCCTCACCTGGTCCCACTGTTACAGCAACGATTTGCATTTATATAGCGCCTTTAAGGTAAAACGTTCCAAGGTGCATCACAGGAGCGTTATCAAACAACAATTGACACAGCCACATAAGGAGATATTAGGACAGGTGACTGAAGGTTTGGTCAAAAAGATAGGCTTTAGGGAGCATCTTAAAAGGAGGAGAGAGAGATAGAGAGGCGGAGAGGTTGGGGGAGGGAATTCTAGATCCTAGGGCCTAAGCAGTTGAAGGCACAGCCATCAATGGCGGAGTGATTATAATCGGGGATGCTCAAGGGGCCAGAATTGGAGGAGCGCAGAGATCTCGGAGGGTTGTGGGGCTGGAAGACTGTCCCTATCCAATTGTAACCAGAGCACTTCCAGCACTGCCTTCTCTGCCTGGCCCTTCACCGTTAACTTCAGAATCCCCCAAGGATTCACCCTATTACTCCTTGGCGACATCATTCAAAGGCATGGATTCAGGTTCCACATGAACACCGACAACGCCCAGCCCTCCACTGCCTCGGTGTTGTCAGATTGCTTCTCCAACGTCAAGTCTTGGATGAACCAGTTTCTTCTAGTTAATCATTGGGAAGACCGAAGCTGTTGCATTTGGTCCCCGCCACAAACTGCTACAGATTCCATCCACCTCCCTGACCACCGTTTCAGGCTGAATCAGACTGTTTACAAGCTTGTAACACATAAATCTAGGCTGCCACTCCAGTGCAGTGCCGAGCCGAGGGAGCGCTGCACTGTCGGAGGTGCCGTCTTTCGGATGAGACATTAAACCGAGGCCCCGTCTGCTCTCTCAGGTGGATGTAAAAGATCCCATGGTACTATTTCGAGTAAGAGCAGGGGAGTTATCTCCGGAGTCCTGGACAATAATTATCCCTCAATCAGCAACACTAAAAACAGATTATCTGGTCATTATCACATTGCTGTTTGTGGGAGCTTGCTGTGCGCAAATTGGCTGCCGCGATTCCTACGTCGACAATGTCTTGAACGATAAGGGAATAAGGGGTTATGGGGAGCAGGCAGGGAAGTGGAGCTGAGTCCATGATCAGATCAGCCATGATCTTATTGAATGGCGGAGCAGGCTCGAGGGGCCGTATGGCCTACTCCTGCTCCTATTTCTTATGTTCTTATGACACCAGTGACTACACTTTTAAAGTACTTGGTTATAAAGTGTTTTAGGATGTCCTGAGGTCGTGAATGGCGCTATAGAAATGCAAGTCTTTCTATCCTATTTGATAGAGCTGAGTTTCCTGTCCCATATCCTCTCATCACCAAGATCGCCTACTTCCACTTTCCTCACATCACACATCTCCTCTCCTGCCTCAGCATATCTCCTGATCCATGCCTGTGTAACCTCCAGACTTGATTTTTCTAACCCTCTCCTGGCCGACATCCAATCCTCCACACTCTGTAGACCAGGTTATCCAGAAAGCTGCTGACCAAATCCTATCCCGCACCAAGTCCCATCTCAGCCTTCATTCTTGTGCTCACTGACCTACATTGGCCCTTGGCTCTCCAATTCCTTCGACGTACTATTGGCAGCCATGTCTTCAGCTACTTAGAACCCACCCACAACTTCACCTCCCCCTCTTCGAAAACCATCCTTAAAAGCCATCTCTGACCAAGCTCTTGTCTGATTCCGCCCCTGAAGCGCCCTGGGACAGTTTTCTATGTTAAAGGCACAATATTCTTGTTACATCTGCTGATGTCCAATATCGAAGGTCACCCACACACACATCACACACACCACACACATCACACACACAGATTGGATGCAGGGGTGATATTTGGGAAGGTTCTCACTCTATGAAACTGCACACCACCGAGATGGAAAGGTGGGAGGGGGGCCGAGGGGAAGAAATTGGAGGAAGGGAGTAAAAAAATGTCAGACAAAATGTAAAAGGTAGTTGGATAATCTACCAGTGGATGTAGCAGTACCCCGAGGAGGGGGTGAGGCGGGGAGAGAGAGGAGAGAATCTGATGACTAATGCGATGGTTACTGTGTGGGAGTGAGCTTTGTAACTGACTCCTACACAATACTCACCAATGCAAAGCTGTACTGTCCATAAATCTGCTCCCTTTTAGCATCGGCTCAATGGAAACCGTTTCACGATGTGTGCTTTCAATGCGGTAATAGCGCTGCTATCTCTGCTCTGCAGTGTGTGCTGAAGCTTCCTCAGAACACCAGCTTTTAAACCGTCGCTGCTTACACCGAGCTTCGGAAAGCTTATTTCCTTCCCAGTTACTAATTGGTCCAGTTTAAAAGGAGGAAAATGTTATTGAAGTTACAGAGAGCCGTGGAAAAACGATTGACCAATCTCGAAGGAAATTCTTCGCAGACTTTTCACAGCTACCTATCCATCACTGTCCCCCAATCATCTTGCTTCAGTAAGCCCTGCTCCTGCTGCATTATATTAGACTCCTCTCTGGGGAGCGATAGACTTATTGTGAGGGGAAAATATTAAAGCACAGGTGTCAACTAAATTATCTTTCCGAACGTTCCATCGTGTCATTTTCCTTCATTTAGTTTCTCATTATAGATTTGGGCCTCAAAGCCCTCTCCATCACCTCGCTCTTTCTGGCATAGAATCAAAGGGCTTTGAAGAGCTTCGATTCAGCAACCACATCAGAGGTTTATTATCCCTCCCTTCTACTCAAGGTGCTCACTCTTCTGTTGCTATCCCGCACTAACTCCCGCTTGCCCATCATGCGCGACCTCGCTGACCTACATTGATCCCCCAACGCCTCAAATTTAACATTTTTATCCACGTCTTTAAATCGCTCCAGGGCTGCACCTCTCGCTGCATCTCTGTAACCTCCTCCAGCCCGACAACACCCTCAAACTCTACATTCCTCTAGCCTCTTAGAACATAAGAATTAGGAACAGGAGTAGGCCATCTAGCCCCTCGAGCCTGCTCCGCCACTCAACAAGATCATGGCTGATCTGGCCGTGGACTCAGCTCCACTTACCCGCCCGCTCCCCGTAACCCTTAATTCCCTTATTGGTTAAAAATCTATCTATCTGTGATTTGAATACATTCAATGAGCTAGCCTCAACTGCTTCCTTGGGCAGAGAATTCCACAGATTCACAACCCTCTGGGAGAAGAAATTCCTTCTCAACTCGGTTTTAAATTGACTCCCCCGTATTTTGAGGCTGTGCCCCCTAGTTCTAGTCTCCCCGACCAGTGGAAACAACCTCTCCGCCTCTATCTTGTCTATCCCTTTCATTATTTTAAATGTTTCTATAAGATCACCCCTCATCCTTCTGAACTCCAACGAGTAAAGACCCAGTCTACTCAATCTATCATCATAAGGTAACCCCCTCATCTCCGGAATCAGCCTAGTGAATCGTCTCTGTACCCGCTCCAAAGCTAGTGTATCCTTCCTTAAGTAAGGTGACCAAAACTGTACGCAGTACTCCAGGTGCGGCCTCACCAATACCCTATACAGTTGCAGCGTTTCTTTCCTCTCCCTCCATCACTTGCAGCTATGCCTGGGGCCATCGAGTTGCCATCCCTTGAAACCCCCTCCCTAAACCGCTCTGCCTCACCACCCCTCTCTGTTCCTTTAAGACACTTCTTAAAATCCACCTCTTTAACCAAGCTTGGATTTACCCTTCCTAATATCTCCTTTGATTCAGTCCCCAGTTTCTTCTGCCCTCTGTGACGTGCCTTCGGACCTTATTCTATGTTAAGGGCACTATATAAACGCTCTGTGATCCTTCCATCCGTCTCTCTGCCATTTTCTTCCCTTGTTCTCTCTCGCGCCCTCGTTCTCCCTCGCCCTCGCTCTCCCGGTTCTCACTGTTCACCCACAATGGGCACCACGTTGTCGGTCTCTGCCCACACAAACATTTCCCAGCAGAGTCATGGGGTAACAATGACTTACATTTAGATAGCCTTGACTGGAGGAAACTGTCCCAAGGTGCCTCACAGTAGCACAGAGGGGTCTGAGGAAAAGGAGAGTTTAGGGTGGATGAGGGGGGGGGGGGGGGGGGGGGGAAGGGTGAGAGGGGTTGTAGGACTGGAGGTTACAGAGATGGGAAGGGGCACGATGCCATGAAAGGATTGAAAAATGAGTATTTTAAATTGGAGAACCAGGAGCCAAGGTTGGTCAGCAGGATTTGGCACAGGGAAGTGATTAGGCAAACCTGCGGTGCTAGGGCCAATAATGTTGCGACCAGTGTCCCAACCGATCATGCAGCAACCAGGAACAGTCTTGTCTGTGTGCTCCAATATCATTATAATGCAGCTCTATTTGAGTCAGTGGGGGAGCGACCGCAACAGCATTAAGTCAAATAAATATTTCTTTAGATTGGGTGGTGGGGGGGGGGTGAAGAGTGGAGAGAATTCCTCATGTCTGTGAATCCCCTCCATGTTTAATGGTAGAACAGTTTGATCTTCATCCTGATACTGCCGACTTAACTTCACAAAACTTTAAAGGTGACATTTAGCTCAACAATGGACGTGATGGGGAGAAAGGAACAGAAAGATATGTTGATGGGGTAAGATGAAGTAAGGTGGGAGAACAAACACCGGTTGGACCTGTTGGGCTGTGTCAGTTCGGTTCTATGATCTGGTTTTCAGACATGCAAAGTATTCCAATGCACCAACCCCAGGCAGCTGACCTGAGCCAGAGCAGCAGATTTGAGGTGGGCTACAACTTGCCTCAGTGCCCCAGCCTACTTATGAGGGGTGGGTCAAAAAACAATAGACAGGGTTCCCACTCCCAATGCAGCACCCCTGCTGGACAGTGCACGCACGCACAGGCATCAGGTATGGACAGGATTGTGCACCGGTGCAATGCACAAAGTGTCAGAATAACCTGGTAACAACTCACTGCATGAATGACGCAGACGACGCCTGTGTCTGCGCACATACAGAGGCTGAACTCCAGGACACAGTCGACATATTTACTGAGGCGTAACAAAGCACAGGCCTTACGCTAAACATCTATAAGACAAAGGTCCTCCACCAGCCTGTCCTCGCCGCACAGCACTGCCCCCCAGTCATCAAGATCCACGGCGCGGCCCTGGACAACGTGGACCATTTCCCATATCTTGGGAGCCTCCTGTCAACAAGAGCAGGCAGCGACGACGAGATCCAACACCGCCTCCAGTGCATCTTTCGGCCACCTGAGGAAAAGTGTGTTAAGACCAGGCCCTCAAAACTTCCACCAAGCTCATGGTTTACAGGGATGTAGTAATACCCGCCCTCCTGTATGGCTCAGAGACATGGACTATGTACAGTAGACAGCTCAAGACCCTGGAGAAATATCACCAACGATGTTTCCGCAAGATCCTACAAATCATCTGGGAGGACAGGCGCACCAACATCAGCGCCTCGACCAGACCAACATCCCCAGCACTGAAGCACTGACCACACTCGATCAGCTCCGCTGGGCAGGCCACATAGTTCGCATGCCAGACACGAGACTCCCAAAGCAAGTGCTCTACTCGGAACTCCTTCACGGCAAACGAATCAAAGGTGGGCAGAGGAAACGTTACAAGGATACTCTCAAAGCCTCCCTGATAAAGTGCGACATCCCCACTGACACCTGGGACTCCCTGGCTCAAGAGGAGAAAGTGCATCCGGGGGGGGCGTTGAGCTCTTCAAGTCTCAACGCCGAGAGCATGCAGAAATCAAGCGCAGGCAGCGGAAAGAGCGTGCGGCAAACCTTTCCCTCAACAACTATCTGTCCCACCTGTGACAGAGTCTGTGGCTCTCGTATTGGACTGTTCAGCCACCAAAGAACTCACTTCAGGAGTGGAAGCAAGTCTTCCTCGATTCCGAGGGACTGTCTATGATGATGGAACAACTCACTGTCTGGAGAACCTTAACCCAGCATGGCTCACAGTCTTCAGTAGCGAGGGGGGGGGCGGGGGGCGGGGAGAAATATTGGAGCTGGTTGGGGAGGAGGGGAAGAGAGAGAGAGGGGGAAAATAATTGATGCCAAACAGAGTAAAACCGTGATTAGACATGCTATTACAGCAAATTGAAATTGCTCTGAAATTCACAAATGGCTGAATTTCTGCTGGATACAATTATTTTGGTGGACCCAATCACTCAGCCAGTTACTAGCCTTAGAGGAATTGTGAATTTGACAATTTACAAGTTACTCCCCAGATGCCTATTCCTCAGTTTGATGGATGTTTGCGCTAATATTCCGTAATCCATTTTAAAACGATTGCTCTCTTATGATTTCCCTCCCCTCCCACCAAACAGCAGCAGCAGCATATATTTAAAAAACAAACTTGTTGGATTGTTAAATCTCACCCTTCGTAACATGGAACAGATGCTCAAGGACTTTATTACACACGTGCAAGATTTGCGACACATTATTGATCGCCATTCCCCTGACGCAGTAATGTCATGCAGTCCCCATCAGCTGCCCCAACACTGGGGAGGGGATTTATAAATGCAGGGGGGTGGGGGGCTAACTCCGTTAGCGTCACCATCCAGGTGGGAGCCCGATGGTGCGTAGCAACAGAAAACCACGATCCCACAGTAAGTGCGTCCTCGGGCCTCATCATTCTAATTCAGGTGAGCTAGGCGCACACATCACGCGCCCTGATATCGCTCGCCTGTCTGAGGCTGACCAATTCATCCCCAGGGGTAAATCCGCAAAGGTGATGGAGGAAAGGAGCAAGGTGATCGGGAGTGGGAGGGTGGGCGAGCGAGTGCTTTTCTGGAGCCAGTTGGACCACTCTTTTCCAAAACAAATGTTTGTGACATTTTGGGGCCTTTATTTTTTAAAATGGTCTCCAGCGGTTCCTTTCGAGACATCTGGTCAATTGGCTCAAGAGCAGGAAATACTAGTTGGCCCTTGCACATTGCAAGCCACTCGAAACAAATTTAGGAGCCCGGGTCTGAAATGGGTCCTTGCAGCCATTCCCTGCTGCAGGCAGTACTTTCTGAGGTAGCACTCCAGCCAACTAGCCAGTGTGCGCGTGGCTGGAACAGTGAGCGACGGCAAATGCAAATATGCAAGTTATCGGAACGGAGCCGTATCCTATCCTCACCCAACATCCACTTTCCAGCGGGGACTGGTGCTGGGGGGAGGTGTGCCAATCGATGGCAGTCTGAAGCTGAAGTCGTGACTGATTCACAGCATCTGAAAGAAAGACTTCCATTTCTGTAGCGCCTTTCACGACCTTCAGACGTCCCAAAGCGCTTTACAGCCAATTCAGTGCTTTGTTACTGTTGTAATGTTGGAAATGCAGCAGCCAATTTGCACACAGCAAGCTCCCACAAACAGCAATGAGATGAATGACCAGATAATCTGTTTTTAGGGATGTTGGTTGCGGGATAAATATCAGCCAGGGCACCGGGGAGAACTCCCCCTGCTCTTCTTCGAAATAGTCCACCTGAGAGAGCATCCGCAAGAAGGCACCTCGGACAGTGCGGCGCTCCCTCAGCACTGCACTGCGAGTGTCAGCCTGGCTTATGTGCTCAAGCCTTCTGGAATGGGGCTTGAATCCACAACACTACGCCAACAGAGATCAGCTGTCTCAGCATGGCAAACCATGGATCCCGGGCACTGAACCACATAGAGCTCCAAAAAGTTCCATTGTGAGTTTTTAAAAAAGAATCCTTGTAGATTTTCAAAAAAACACACGAATAATGTGCGTTTTCCAGTCCATTCAATGATGCGTCTCCCCTTCTGTCCCTTGGGAGAGGGGTTCCAGTATCCAGGCCAGGGTTAATGCTACAATTAGTAAGCAGAGACAGCAGCTTCCCGAATGACAATCAGCTCACATAGGAAGGTCATAAGACAGCTTTGCTCCCAGAACACTGCTGTCCTCAGGTGCCGAAATTAAACTGTTGCCTAGGTTTTTCACTGTAACCTGCCCCCAACTGAGTCTCACCCCAGTGACGTGATTTATACATTAATACTAGCAGAAACCCGCAAAACATTTGCGGTCAAATTAGTATCTTTATTACAACAGTACTGGTTTAGACGGTTATCATCTTTTTCGTCTATAGAATCAACGCTGTCCGTCCTCCCTCGCTCTCACGCTCCCTCCCATCTCTCAATCCCTCCCCTCCTCCCTCCCACCCTCTCCCTGGTGGGGGAGTCCAATCATGACATAAGAACATAAGAATTAGGAACAGGAGTAGGCTATCTAGCCCCTCGAGCCTGCTCCGCCATTCAACAAGATCATGGCTGATCTTGCCGTGGACTCAGCTCCACTTACCCGCCCTCTCCCCGTAACCCTTAATTCCCTTATTGGTTAAAAATCTATCTATCTGTGATTTGAATACATTCAATGAGATAGCCTCAACTGCTTCTTTGGGCAGAGAATTCCACAGATTCACAACCCTCTGGGAGAAGAAATTCCTTCTCAACTCGGTTTTAAATTGGCTCCCCCGTATTTTGAGGCTGTGCCCCCTAGTTCTAGTCTCCCGGACCAGTGGAAACAACCTCTCTGCCTCTATCTTGTCTATCCCTTTCATTATTTTAAATGTTTCTATAAGATCATCCCTCATCCTTCTGAACTCCAACGAGTAAAGACCCAGTCTACTCAATCTATCATCATAAGGTAACCCCCTCATCTCTGGAATCAGCCGAGTGAATCGTCTCTGTACCCCCTCCAAAGCTAGTATATCCTTCCTTAAGAAAAGTGACCAAAACTGCACGCAGTACTCCAGGTGCGGCCTCACCAATACCCTATACAGTTGCAGCAGGACCTCCCTGCTTTTGTACTCCATCCCTCTCGCAATGAAGGCCAACATTCCATTCGCCTTCCTGATTACCTGCTGCACCTGCAAACTAACTTTTTGTGATTCATGCACAAGGACCCCCAGGTCCCTCTGCATCGCAGCATGTTGTAATTTCTTCCCATTCAAATAATATTCCCTTTTACTGTTTTTTTTCCCCCAAGGTGGATGACCTCACATTTTCCGACATTGTATTCCATCTGCCAAACCTTAGCCTATTCACTTAACCTATCTAAATCTCTTTGCAGCATCTCTGTGTCCTCTACACAACCCGCTTTCCCACTAATCTTTGTGTCATCTGCAAGTTTTGTTACACTACACTCTGTCCCCTCTTCCAGGTCATCTATGTATATTGTAAACAGTTGTGGTCCCAGCACCGATCCCTGTGGCACACCACTAACCACCGATTTCCAACCCGAAAAGGACCCCTTTATCCCGACTCTCTGCTTTCTGTTCGCCAGCCAATTCTCTATCCATGCTAATACATTTCCTCTGACTCCGCGTACCTTTATCTTCTGCAGTAACCTTTTGTGTGGCACCTTATCGAATGCCTTTTGGAAATCTAAATATATCACATCCATCGGTACACCTCTATCCACCATGCTCGTTATATCCTCAAAGAATTCCAGTAAATTAGTTACACATGATTTCCCCTTCATGAATCCATGCTGCGTCTGCTTGATTGCACTATTCTTATCTAGATGTCCCGCTATTTCTTCCTTAATGATAGTTTCAAGCATTTTCCCCACTACAGATGTTAAACTAACCGGCCTATAGTTACCTGCCTTTTGTCTGCCCCCTTTTTTAAACAGAGGCGTTACATTAGCTGCTTTCCAATCCGCTGGTACCTCCCCAGAGTCCAGAGAATTTTGGTAGATTATAACAAATGCATCTGCTATAACTTCCGCCATCTCTTTTAATACCCTGGGATGCATTTCATCAGGACCAGGGGACTTGTCTACCTTGAGATCCATTAGCCTGTCCAGCACTACCCCTCTAGTGATAGTGATTATCTCAAGGTCCTCCCTTCCCACATTCCCGTGACCAGCAATTTTTGGCATGGTTTTTGTGTCTTCCACTGTGAAGACCGAAGCAAAATAATTGTTTAAGGTCTCAGCCATTTCTACATTTCCCATTATTAAATCCCCCTTCTCATCTTCTAAGGGACCAACATTTACTTTAGTCATTCTCTTCCATTTTATATATCGGTAAAAGCTTTTACTATCTGTTTTTATGTTTTGCGCAAGTTTACTTTCGTAATCTATCTTTCCTTTCTTTATTGCTTTCTTAGTCATTCTTTGCTGTCGTTTAAAATTTTCCCAATCTTCTATTTTCCCACGAACCTTGGCCACCTTATACGCATTGGTTTTTAATTTGATACTCTCCTTTATTTCCTTGGTTATCCACGACTGGTTATCTCTTCTCTTACCACCCTTCTTTTTCACTGGAATATATTTTTGTTGAGCACTATGAAAGAGCTCCTTAAAAATCCTCCACTGTTCCTCAATTTTGCCACCGTTTAGTCTGTGTTCCCAGTCTACTTTAGCCAACTCTGCCCTCATCCCACTGTAGTCCCCTTTGTTTAAGCATAGTACGCTCGTTTGAGACACTACTTCCTCACCCTCAATCCGTATTACAAATTCAACCATACTGTGATCACTCATTCCGAGAGGATCTTTTACTAGGAGATCGTTTTTTATTCCTGACTCATTACACAGGACCAGATCTAAGATAGCTTGCTCCTTTGTAGGTTCTGTAACATACTGTTCTAAGAAACAATCCCGTATGCATTCTATGAATTCCTCCTCAAGGCTACCCCGTGCGATTTGATTTGATCAATCGATATGTAGGTTAAAATCCCTTATGATTATTGCCGTTCCTTTTTCACATGCCTCCATTATTCCCTTGATTATTGCCCGCCCCACCGTGAAGTTATTATTTGGGGGCCTATAAACTATGCCCACCAGTGACTTTTTCCCCTTACTATCTCTAATCTCCACCCACAATGATTCAACATTTTGTTCATTAGAGCCAATATCGTCTCTCACAACTGCCCTGATATCATCCTTTATTAACAGAGCTACCCCACCTCCTTTCCCTTCTTGTCTATCTTTCCGAATTGTCAGATACCCCTGTATGTTTAATTCCCAGTCTTGGCCCCACTGCAACCATGTTTCTGTAATGGCCACCAAATCATACCCATTTGTAATGATTTGTGCCGTCAACTCATTTATTTTATTTCGAATGCTGCGTGCATTTAGGTAGAGTGTTTTAATACTAGTTTTTAAACCATGATTTTTAGTTTTGACTCCTCCTGCAGCCCCTTTATATTCATACATATTGTCCCTTCCTATCACCTTGTGGTTTACACTTACCCCAGTGTTACTCTGCTCTGTTGCCTCCTGCCTTTTGCATTCTTTCTTGGGGTCCTGTTCATCTGAGCTCTCACCCACTCTAACTAGCTCAGAGCCCTCTCCTGAGTTCCGAATACTCCTTGCATTGAGGCATCGAGCTTTCATGCTTGCCTTTTTTATTACAATTTGACCCTTTAGAATTTTGCTGGACAGTGGCCCTTTTTGTTTTTTGCCTTGGGTTTCTCTGCCCTCCACTTTTACTCATCTCCTTTCTGTCTTTTGCCTCAATTTTGTTTCCCTCTGTCTCCCTGCATTGGTTCCCATCCCCCTGCCATATTAGTTTAACTCCTCCCCAACAGCACTAGCAAACAATCCCCCTAGGACATTGGTTCCGGTCCTGCCCAGATGCAGACCGTACGGTTTTGTGCTGGGCCCACCTCCCCCAGAACCGGTTCCAATGCCCCAGGAATTTGAATCCCTCCCTGCTGCACCACTCCTCAAGCCACGGATTCATCTGAGCTATCCTGCGATTCCTACCCTGACTAGCTCGTGGCACTGGTAGCAATCCCAAGATTACTATTTTTGAGGTCCTACGTTTTAATTTAGCTCCTAGCTCCTTAAATGACGAGTGGTAACAATTCATGCAGGAGGCACAGGCAGCCTGAACGCACAGTTCAGCTATGGGTATGGAACAAGGTGGGTGGACTGCCCGGCTCACAGAGTGCCAGCAAACTGCACAAACATTTCTACCGGAAGCAGCCTTCAATATAAAGGGGCTCTGGAGGATGTGTCAAAACTGAAGCAACTAAACGTCAGCCGTTTATCACTTCACAGACAAATGTCTACGTTTCAATATGCACACGAAGAAGCCTGAAATTAGGTATCGACACGCAGACGTCTACAATGGGATATCGGATTGTTAATATCCCGGCATGAGTTCTCTTTGCACCTATAACCTGGTCCCACCTGCTGCCCCTTGGGTCCTGCAGCCTGGGTTCTCTCTCTCTCTCGGTTCTTTATCAATCAGGCTCCTTTATGTGCATTCACTGCTGAGTTATTTTGCATCGTTAATGAAATCAGTCCAGCAGCACCTTGTACAAATAGGACAACAAAAAATGCTGAATATCAAGCAGCATTACCTGACACATCAAGCAGCCTTTTCTCGTTACAGGTGCTGACCGACCTGCTGACGACTGTATCTTTTATCCCTCAGAATTGTTTAATTTCTCCAGGTAGAACTTTAAAAAAAAATAAGAACCACCTTATTTATAACTGTAAAGTTTTCAGGATTATGGAGAGCTCAGGATGTGTTTTAACGATCTGTTTCCGAAAGCCCCCTTGTAACACTGACGTCGTCTGGCTCTCATGGTGTCCCTATTAATGAGTGTTGATTTACTGAAGTGAACCATGTTCGTACTGAGTCTGTGGTGGAAAGGTACGGCTAGCTGTTGATGGTCTGCCTGCTGTGGCCATATCAGTGCATCTGTGCACTGGCAGCTCCCTGCGTAAGTTGCGAGTTTGTGGTGCAGTACGATCTGCTTGCACTGGATTACCTAGTGGCTCAGTGGGCAGCACTCTCGCCTCCAAGTCAGAAGGTTTTGGGTTCAAATCCCGCTCCAGGAACTTGAGCCCATAAATCTAGGCTGACACTCCAGCACAGTGCTGAGGGAGTGCTGCACTATCGAAGGTGCTGTCTTTCGGATGAGATGTTAAACCGAGGCCCCGTCTGCCCCCTCAGGTGAACGTAAAAGATCCCATGGCACTATTTCAAGGAAGAGCAGGGTGTCCTGGCCAATATTTATCCCTCAATCAACATAACAAAAACAGATTATCTGGATGAAATAAACATAGTGAGAGGGGAAGTATTAAGGGGTTTAGCAGCTTTGAAAGTGGATAAGTCCCCAGGCCCAGATGAAATGCATCCCAGGCTATTGAGCGAAGCAAAAGAGTTAAGCATAGGCCTTGACCATTTTCCAGACCTCTTTGGATTCAGGCAGGGTGCTGGAGGACTGCTAATGTAGTACCCTTGTTTAAAGAAGGGAGAAAGGGATAGGCTGAGTAATTACAGGCCTGTCAGCCTAACCTCAGTGGTGGGAAAATTATTGGAAAAAATCCTGAAGGACAGGATAAATCTTCATTTGAAAAGGCAAGGATTAATCAGGGACAGTCAGCACGGATTTGTTAAGGGAAGATCGTGTTTGACTAACATGTTTGAATTTTTCGAGGAGGTAACCAGGAGGGTCGATGAGGGCAGTGCGTACGATGTCGTGCGTATGGACTTTAGCAAAGCTTTTGATAAGGTTCCACATGGCAGATTGGTCATGAAGGTAAAAGCCCATGGGATCCAGGGCAAAGGTGCAAGTTGGATCCAAAATTGGCTTAGCGGTAGGAAGCAAAGAATAATGGTTGTAGGATGTTTTTCTGACTAGAAGTATGTTTCCAGTGGGGTTCTACAGGGCTCAGTGCTGCGTCCCTTGCTTTTTGTACTATATATCAGTGATCTGGATTTGAATATAGGGGCTATGAAGTTTGCAGATGACACTAAAATTGGCTGTGTGGTTGATAATGAAGAGGAAAGTCATGGGCTGCAGGAGGATATCAATCTACTGGTCAGGTGGGCAGAGCAGTGGCAAATGGAATTTAATTCGGAGAAGTGTAAGGTAATGCACTTTGGGAGGGCTAATAAGAAAAGGGTATACACATTAAACGGTAGGCCACTTAGACGTGTATATGAACAAAGGGACCTTGGAGTGTTTGTCCACAGATCCCTGAAAGTAGCAGGCCAGATGGATAAGGTGGTTAAGAAGGCATACGGAATGCTTGCCTTTATTGGCCGAGGCATAGAATACAAGAGCAGGGAAGTTATGCTTAAATTGTATAATACTCTGGTTAGGCCACAGCTGGAGTACTGCATGCAGTTCTGGTCGCCATATTATAGGAAGGAAGTGATTGCACTAGAGAGGGTGCAGAGGAGATTTACTAGAATGCTGCCTGGAATGGAGAATCTTAGCTCCGAGGAGAGATTGGATAGGCTGGGTTTGTTCTCATTGGAACAGAGGAGGCTGAGAGGAAATCTCATTGAGGTGTACAAAATTTTAAGGGGCCTGGACATAGTGGATAGCAAGGGCCTATTTCCCTTGGTGGAGGGGTCAATTATGAGGGGGCATAGTTTTAAGGTAGTTGGTGGAAGGTTTAGAGGGGACTTGAGGGGAAGCTTCTTCACACAGAGGGTTGTGGGGGTCTGGAACTCACTGCCTGGAAGAGTGGTGGATGCAGAAACCCTCACCACTTTTAAAAGATGCTTGGATAGGCACTTAAAGTGCCGTAGCCTGCAAGGTTACAGACCTAGAGCTGGTCATTGGGATTAGACTGGATAACCTCTTGTTGGCTGGCGCAGATACGATGGTAAGTACTTCAGGGAATCGAATACGGTCAGAGTGATCTCCTGGACTAGTTTCGATCGCCTTGATAGGTCGGAGAGGAATTTTCCCAGAACTTTTTCCCCAATTGGCCTGGGTTATTATCTGTTCTTTCGCCTCTCCCAGGAGATCGCATGGCTCCGGGTGGGGTGGAGTGTAAACTGTTCTGATGTATAGGGTATCGTAGTTGTGTGGGGCCGACTGGTTGGGCTGGGTGCTCTTTATCTTTCCGCCATTGTTCATAGGTTTATATGTAACCTTCAGGGCTGCTGACCGAGGGCCGTGCGGCTCTTTGTCGGCCGGCGCGGACACGATGGGCCGAAATGGCCTCATTCTGTGCTGTAAATTTCTATGTTTTTATGATCACATTGCTGTCTGTGGGAGCTTGCTGTGCACAAGTTGGCTGCTGTTTTTCTCACATTACAACAGTGGCTACACTTCAAAAGTACTTCAAGCGCATTGAGACATCCAGTGGTTGTGAAAGGCACTATATAAATGCATATCTTTCTTTCTGATGTGTCCAGGTCTGATTTGTGCGGATTACACAATGTCCAGGCAGGTTCAGTGATTACAGGGGGGCAGGGTCAGAGTCCCTTAACCAGCTCCACTTTCACCCCTGGTCAAAGAAACCGCCCCGTTGAAAATCAACGTTTGCCACCCTCAACAAAACTGTTACAAATGTTGAGTTGGAAGATATATGAATAATTCAAAAAGGCATAAATGAACACAAATATTACATGTAACTGCTCCGGTAGCTGAGTGGGTTAATGCACTGCCGAGAGGGCAGCACTCTCACCTCCCGAGTCAGAAGGCTGTGGGTTCAAGCACCACTCCAGAGACTTGAGCACCTGGTCAATATCACATTGGTGTTGGTGGGAGCTTGCTGTGCGGAAATTGGCTGCCGCGTTTCCCTACGTTACAACAGTGACTGCACTTCAAACGGGCTGTAAAGCGCTTTGGGACATCCCAAGGTGGTGAAAGGTGAAAGCCTTTCTTTACTGAGAGATACTTCAGTGAGATAGCTGGTCTCTGAGCTAGGGAGAGGCAAAAGTCAGTCAGCATTCGGATTTGTGATCACTATTCACTGTCTCCCCACCATACGTCGACCTCAGGAAAAGTTTGGGCTGAAGCTGACAGCTCTCTCTCTCTCTGTCTCGGCTGATGCCTGCTGTCTGGAGCCTTTGGAGTAAGTCCGCACCTTGAGGAGGGGAGAAAAATCGGAATAGCAAATCAAAGACAGATTGTTCTACAGTTACTACAAGCGTACGTATGTTAGTCTGTATATTGCCCATTATAATCTATTCTCTGACCAACAAAGGGTCTAAATAGACAGATTATAACTTCCATGCAGAGCAACTTCACTGGGCAAGCGCATGTCTGAGCAGAATTGTTGATCAGCGCAGGACAAAACCGATATAAAGTATACTAAAATGAAGAGTGATAGAGGATTACTGAAGCTGTAATTGCAGCATCCAGAGCTCAGGGTCCTCAGCCTGTAACACAAGATAAAGAACAGGTTCTGTAGTTTAGTTCCACTCCAGCGGGGAGCTTGTTAACTGTGATGTGGAGCATGGCAGTGAGGAAGATTGAGAATAGGGTTGGGGCGATGACGCAGCCTTGTTTGACCCTGGTCCGGACGTGAATTGGGTCTTTAATGGATCCGTAGAGGGAAGTGACCGGGGCCCAGGAGAGTCGTGAATCTGGGGCCCAGAAGAGGCGAGGGCCCAGGGGCAGCACGGGCCCAGCCCACACTGCGATATGTGCGCGCACTAGGTCCGTGCAGCAGAGCAGGTCTCCAGTCGTCTTGGGTAATCCTTGCCACTGGATCAAGACCTAGCTCTGTCAAGCCCGTGTGGTGGCTGGTGTGCAACAGCCAGAACATGTTTAAAAAATCCACACACAGGCATCTTCCACCCTTCACGATGTAGTTCGGGATCTGGAATATTAGGTCCTTCATTGAAACACCTGTGAACTCATCCCTTTTTGGCGTGGAAGCAAGTCATCCTCGACACGAGGGACTGCCTATGATGATGATGGTAAGGACCAGTGGGAACCTGCTCAACCTTTGCCGTCTCCAGGCTAGGTCCAAGACCACCCCGACCTCTGTCGTCAAGCTACAGTACGTGGACGATGCCTGCGTCTGCAGAGGCTGAACTCCAGGACATAGTTGTCGTATTTACTGAGGCATACGAAAGCATGGGCCTTACGCTAAGCATCTGTAAGACAAAGATCCTCCACAAGCCTGTCCTCGCCGAACAGCACTGCCCCCCAGTCATCAAGATCCACGGCGCGGCCCTGGACAATGTGGACCATTTCCCATACCTCGGGAGCCTATTATCAACAAGAGCAGATATTGATGACGAGATTCAACACCGCCTCCAGTGCGCCAGCGCAGCCTTCGGCCACCTGAGGAAGAGTGTTTGAAGACCAGGCCCTCAAATCTGCTACCAAGCTCATGGTCTACAGGGCTGTAGTGATACTGGCCCTCCTGTATGGCTCAGAGACATGGACCATGTCAAGTCGCTGGAGAAATACCACCAACTGCAATATCCTACAAATCCCCTGGGAGGACAGACGCATCAACATTAGTGTCCTCGACGAGGCCAACATCCCCAGCATTGAAACACTGACCACACTTGATCAGCTCCGCTGGGCAGGCCACATTGTCCGCATGCCAGACACGAGACTCCCAAAGCAAGCGCTCTACTCGGAACTCCTTCACGGCAAACGAGCCAAAGGTGGGCAGAGGAAACATTACAAGGACACTCTCAAAGCCTCCCTGATAAAATGCAACATCACCACTGACACCTGGGAGTCCCTGGCCAAAGACCGCCCTAAGTGGAGGAAGTGCATCTGGGAGGGCGCTGAACACCTCGAGTCTCATCGCCGAGAGCATGCAGAAACCAAGTGTAGGCAGCGGAAGGAGCGTGCGGCAAACCAGTCCTACCCACCCTTTCCATCAAACTACCTGTGATAGGGACTGTGGTTCTCGTATTAGACTGTACAGCCACCTAAGGACTCATTTTAAGAGTGGAAGCAAGTCTTTCTCGATTCAGAGGGACTGTCTATGATGATGATGATGATAAAGAACAGGAACCGGGCGGAAGGGATCAAATACCAGCAGCACAAATTAAAAATCAGGAAGTTAGGAACAAGACAGAAGTCACCCAAAGGATAATCCAGTTTTGGAATAAATGATCAGGGAAAGACAATGAAGCGAACGGTATATACGGGGTCGAGAGATAATTAGCTGAAGTTCTGCACTTCTCCCGATAGCTCGGTGATCTTATGTACTCAATAGATCGAGCCATGCCTGGGTGATTGGTGGCAAAGATGCTACAATTAACGAGGGGTAGAGAAAAAACAGTTCAGATTCCAGCTCCTGATCACTGCACAGTAAACTCCCACTGAAAGTGTGCAGTGCATGAGGGCAGGAAACTCCCACTGAAAGTGTGCAGTGCACGAGGGCAGGAAACTCCCACTGAAAGTGTGCAGTGCACAAGGACAGGATCGGGCTCAACCGCGATTCCTCATGTGGCCAAATAACCTGTTAAAATTCAAGATCAAGTCTCCCATAAGAGGGCAGCCGGTGCCTCAACTCCCAATCCTAGCAAAGAATCAACTCCATGGCTTCGCCTCTCCCAATCTCTGCCAAATCCTCCAGCCCTGCAATCCGCCGGGACCTCTGGTCTCTTGCTCAGCCCCTATTTGGATCGCTTGACTATTGGTGGCCGTGCCTTCAGCTGCCTGGGTACTAACTCGGGAATCCCCTCCATAAACCTCTGCGCCTCCTCACCTCCTTTAAGATGTCCCTTAATACCTAATTCTTTGACCAAATCTTGTGTCACCTGTCCTAATATCTCTATGTGGCTTAGTGTCAAAGTTTGTCTGATACAACAACTTGTATTTATATAGCTTCAACGTAGTGAAACGTCCCAAGGTGCTTCACAGGAATGTTATGAGATATAAATTTGACACCGTGCCGCATAAGTAGAAATATGGGCAGGTGACCAAAAGCTGGGTCAATGAGGTATGTTTTAAGGAGTGTCTTGAAGGAGCAAAGATTGGTAGAGAGGCGGAGAGGTTTAGGGACGGAGTTCCAGAGACCAAGACAGCTGAAGGCACGGCCACCGATGGCGGAGCAATTATAGTCAGGGATGCTCAAGAGGGCAGAATTAGAGGAGCGCAGACATCTTGGAGGGGTTGTGGAGCTGGAGGAGATTAGAGATAGGGAGGGGCGAAGCCATGGAGGGATTTGGAAATAAGGATGAAAATTTTGAAATCGAGGCATTGCTTAACTGGAAGCCAATGTAGGTCAGCGAGCGCAGGGGTGATGGGTGAGCGGGACTTGGTGCGAGTTAGGACATGGGAAGCCGAGTTTTGGATCACCTCTAGTTTACGAAGGGTGGAATGTGGGAGGCCAGCCAGGAGTGCGTTGGAATAGTCAAGTCTGGAGGTAACAAAGGCATGGATGAGGGCTTGACACTCCCATGAAGCACTTTGGGACGTTTTACAACATTAAAGGTGCTATATAAATGCAAGTTGTTACACAGGAGAGAGGGAGTGATAAAACTGGGGAGGGAAACAGTATTTCTCGAGCGAGAGAGCGCGCGAGCGAGAGGGATGGATTAGAGGGATCTAGTGGGTAGGTGTGGTTGAGAGCACCCAGAAAGGTTACTTCGGCCTAATAGACTTTCTGTCCCGACTCAACAGTTCGAGCTGATGCAGATCGGTGGGAGATGGCAATTGCAGGGTCATTTACAAACTCTAATAGCCAGCAGGTGTTGGCATGGCACAGAATCGCAGTACCACACCCCTCCCCCGCTGATGCCCACAATTGCAGAGAAACAGGCGACTCCCCTGCGGTGAAAATAAGGCTCTGCTGGTCACAGGCAGACAGTCACAACTCATTAACAGCCTAATGGAGACTCAAATCAGTGGCATTACACTGAACAGATACAACACAGCCCACCCTCTATACCAGCGGCAGCGCACTACAGCTAAGTATAGGTCTCACCGGAAGTGCTAGCCTTTAAAAAAACGATTCTCCTCATCCTTTGGAGGGCCTCCTGCAATTTTCTCCTCCCCTCCCCTAGTGTTAGCTGTGGCTCAGTGGGTAGCACTCTCGCATGAGTCGCAAGATTGTGGGTTCAACTCTCAATCCAGGCTGATGCTTCAGTGCCATACTGAGGGAGCGCCGCAGTGTCGGAGGGGCAGTGCTGAGGGAGCGCCGCAGTGTCGGAGGGGCAGTACTGAGGGAGCGCCGCAGTGTCGGAGGGGCAGTGCTGAGGGAGCGCCGCACTGTCGGAGGGGCAGTGCTGAGGGAGCGCCGCACTGTCGGAGGGGCAGTGCTGAGGGAGCGCCGCACTGTCGGAGGGGCAGTGCTGAGGGAGTGCCGCACTGTCGGAGGTGCCGTCTTTCGGATGAGGCGTTAAACCGAGGCCCTATCTGCTCTCTCAGGTGAACGTAAAAGTTCCCATGGCATTATTTCAAAGAGGAGCAGGGGCGTTTTACCCGGTGTCCTGGCCAATATTTATCCCTCAATCAACATCACAAAAACAGATTATCTGGTCATTATCATATTTCTGTGTGCAAATTGGCTGCTGTGTTTCCTACATTACAACAGTGACTGTACTTAAAAACTACTTAATTGTCTGTAAAGCACTTTGGGACGTCCTGAGGTCATGAAAGGCGCTATATAAATGCAAGTTTTTTTTTCTTTCCCACCTGAAGGTATGAGCTCTCGCTCGGGCACAGTTGCATTGAGGCCTCGCCCAAGTGGCTATTCGTCACTATGAACCTCGATAATGTGTGTCAGCTGGATATTCGATGCTAGTGTGCATCACAGCCGAGCCCTGACACTGTCCCCATTCAGTAATCGTACACGTGCGCCTTTCACCAGGAGACACTGGACCAGGATCTTAAATGCTCAGCTTATGAGAGCAAGCTGTGCGCAAAATGGTCGTCGTGTTTTCGTACGTGGCGGGGATTGCAATTCATTGCACCCGAAGCACTTTGAGATATACTTTGCCTGAAAGGGCAGTGGAAGCAGATTCAATAGGCAAGAGAGAATTGGATCAACACTTGAAATGGAAAGATTTTCAGGGCTGTGCAGAAAGGGTGGGGTGAGTGGGACTAATTGTAGCAGTGGAGACTGAGGGGGAACTTAACTGAGGTCTATTCAATTGAGGGGCCTAGGTAGAGTGCATAGGAAGGACCTATTTCCATTATCAGAGGGGTCAATAACCAGGGGGATTAAAACAGCTGGTAGCAGGATTAGAGGGGAGATGAGGAAACATTCCTTCACCCAGAGGGTGGTGGGGGTCTGGAACTCACTGCCTGAAAGGGTGGTAGAGGCAGAAACCCTCATCACATTTAAAAAGTACTTGGATATGCACTTAGAGAGCCGTAACCTTACAGGGCTACGGACCTAGTGCTGGAAAGTGAGATTAGGCTGGATAGCTCTTTTTCAACCGACAAGGACACGACAGGCCGAATGGCCTCCTGTGTTGTAATTTTTGTATGATAATTGGATAGCTCACTCAAAGAGTCGGCACAGCACGATCGGCTGAATAGCCTCCAATATTCTATAATTATGTGATATTTAGAGAGATATGATTAGGCACGATAATCTCTCCTTTTGTTCTCCACTCCCTATCACAAGGGTACTGAGGGTATGCAACGCATCTCAACTGCTGCTCGGCTGTGGTGCGTTAACAGCGTGGGCTCGGGGATCAAACCTGGGACCGCCCTGGTCTGCCTGGCTCCGTACCGCTCTAGGTTTCGACTATGGCCATCAAGCCAGTGTGGGGCAGCTCAGGGTCCGCAGTCTGACCCTCTGTGCGGTCAGGCTATTAAGGCGGGTAGATGGAGTCGAGATACAGATCAGCCATGATCTGACTGAATGGCGGAACGAGCTCGAGGGGCTGAATGGCCCCCTCCTGTTCCTGTGTTCCTTCCTTAGTGCAGGAACGGCCTTCAGTGAGCATTTCACGAGAGGGTTGAGAGGGGGAAAAAAAAGCAGAAAAGGGAGTGTGTTTACCCCCAGGGGCCAAGTCCACAACTGGCACAGAAGCTGCTGCTCCAGATGTATCCCATCGAAACCAGGCGAGCGTGAAACCAGAGACTGTCTTCTCAATCCCCCAATGCCACCAGCCCCGCCCCCCCCCCCCTCTGACACACACACAAAAATATGGTGCAGCAGAAATGGAAGTAATCTTTAACCACTTAAGTGGGAATGTCATGCACTCTGCAAGGCGCTGGGATCAGCAGAAATCCCTCCTGCCTCCTCCTTTCATCCCCAATCCCATCCAGCCGTTCAGCTGCAGTAATGGGAGCTGTCAGCACGCAACTTTCCCCTGCAATGTAATTAAAGCTGGTCTTTTGTCACCCGATTCAACCCGACATGATTATTGCAAAGCTGGTGGGGGGCAGGGAGGGAAGACAAGGGGATGGCGGAGGGGGGGTAGAAATCCTTAACAATGCTAATTACAGCAGCCCCCAGCTGGGAGCTCCGCTTTCCAGAGGAAACGCTGGTCAGATGCTCGCAGACACCAGCTGCTTGCAATATCACACACTCAGTGACTTGAGTCTGCAGCACTGCCCCGCTCAGGTCACGCCGCTGACCTGTGTACAGTCTTCGCCACCAAACTCCAAGCGTTTCAGCTCCCCGTGACCAACGTGCCTTTAGTTTTTTTGGGGGGGGGGTGTGGGGCCCCTTTAAAAGAGCTTGTGCGGCCCATTCAAAATACCGCGCGTGCTTGTCTTTTCCCCATTTAAAAGCAGGCGAGCAGGCTGCGCAGGAGCCCCAGAGCACTGCGTGACCGTGCATCCGAGAAGCAACACTGCCCGCGACCTGGCGATTGAGGCACAACGGTGTGGAGGTCGTAGTGCAGCGACACCAACGTTTCGAAAAGAGCGAAATGACTTGCATTTACATAGCGCCTTTCACAACCTCTGGACGCCCCCTAAAGCACTTTACAGCCAACGATGTACATTTTGCAGTGTGGTCACTCTTGGAACGGCAGCTAATTTGTGCACAGCAAGCTCCCACAAACAACAATGTGACAATGACCAGATCATCTGTTTTCAGTGATGTTGGTTGAGGGATAAATATCGGCCCCAGGGCACCGGGAAGAACTCCCCTGCTCTTCTTAGAAACTAGGCGGCATAATCTTAGAATGAGGGGCCGCCCATTTAAAACAGAGATGAGGAGAAATTTCTTCTCATAGGGTTGTGAATCTGTGGAATTCGCTGCCTCAGAGAGCTGTGGAAGCTGGGACATTGAATAAAGTTAAGACAGAGATAGTGAGTTTCTTAACCGATAAGGGAGAAAAGGGTTCTGGGGAGTGGGCAGGGAAGTGGACCCAAGTCCATGATCGGATCAGCCATGAGCGTACTAAATGGTGGAGCAGGCTCGAGGGACCGTAAAGCCTACTCTTGCTCCTATTTCTTATGTTCTTAAATAGCATCGTTGGATCTTTTACATCCACCTGAGGGGGCAGATGGGGCCTCGGTTTAACGTCTCATCCAAAAGACGGCACCTCCGACAGCGCAGCATTCCCTCAGGACTGCACTGGGAATGGGATCACACGCTCAAGTCCCTGGGGTGGGGCTCGAACCCACAACCTTCTGACTCCGAGGCGACCTGCTGAACCGCGGCTGAAACCTTTAGATTGTCGGATGAAGATAACACACTGAAGTAGGAAGCTGCAGGATCCTAAAGAAGGATGGATTAGAGCGAACGATTTTAGCACAGTTGAATTGAGACATTTAGTTTTCCTCGGCACTGGGAAAACCACAACATAGACAAGGATGGCCTGAGGCGCTGCAGCTGGATCACAACAGAGGCAGCGCAAAACAGTGCTCCAAACCTTGCTATTTAATTCACTGTTCGTGACTTCAACGGAACCACCTCAACCCAGTTACATAGAGAAAAATTCATGCCCGGGAGTGATCACAAGTCAGTAATCTCATTAGGGAGACCAAAGTATCAGTGTCCATATGTTGGAATGCAGAATTGGAAATGGAAAGATTTTGAACAGTTGTGTGAATTCGGAAATTAGATTACTTGCTGTCTTTAAATTATTCTCACCTATTTATCATAGAGGTGAACGTTTTTTAAAAAAAAATGTAAAGTAGGCACCCCCTCAATTCCCTTGCTGGGGGATGTTTGACTCGATGCCTGGTCTGTGCTCGGTTAGCAGTAGTAGTGGAACTACAGTTAGCCTCAGCGCCTTGCAGCCCGAACCGGGAGCGGAGGGAGTGAACAGCCACGGTCCGTGCTTCCGATCACTATCCAGTGCCGGCAGTGCTGAATGTTGCAGGAGACTGGGACCCGCTTGGCTGCGCTGGCATCCACAGTCGAATAGCCCGACAACAGTCAATGTACGCCTCACACTGGTGCTGTACCTAAAGTCTCCACACTTGAACCTGAAAGGCCGTTCTTTTATTTCACTGCTGCAACGCAATAGACATATGTAGGTGTGTGAGTAAAAATGTACACATAAAAGACACACACACACACTCCCCGCCATCTGACTGGCCATAACACAGTGGAAACATGCCGATTACCCATTCTTAATTTCCTGTTATTTTTGAACATGTCCGACCAACAGACACAGAATATATTTCAGCTCAGACAGGAGTGTTGGAGATATCAGCAAGAAACCATGAGATTCCTCAGAGTTTTACTTTAGTGGAGGTATTGACCCATTTACAACCAATACATCCTAAAATATTCACAGACAATCAATGCAGCAGGTGATCACCTAACGTGTTTGCGCGATGTTTCTCTGTGCTCTCTCTCCCGGCAACAGCAGTTCCTAGCTTCAATAATCCACTACTCACTGATTTACAACAACAACATTTACACAGCACCTTTACCGGAGTACAACGTCCCCAGGCACTTCACAGGAGCGATTAAGAAAATCTGACACCAAGCCACATAAGGAGATATTAGGACAGGTGACCAAAAGGTTGGTCAAAGAGGTAGGTTTTAAGGAGAGTCTTAAAGGAGGAGACACCCAAACACCCACCACCTTCTCCCCACCGCAGCCACCCCACCCCCCCCCCCCCACACACACGCACACCACCTACCCCCACACACCCACCCACACCCCTCCTCACACACACACGCACACCACCCCCCCCTCACACATCCCCCCCACACACACGCACACCACCCCCCCCTCACACACCCACCACCTACCCCCACCACACACACCCCCCATACTCTCACCCCCCCCCCCACACACACACACGCACACCACCTACCCCCACACACCCACCCACACATCCCCCCTCACCCCCCCCCCCACACACACCCCCCATACTCTCACCCCCCCCCACCCACACACAAACGCACACCACCTACCCCCACACACCCACCCACACATCCCCCCTCACCCCCCCCCCCACACACACCCCCCATACTCTCACCCTCCCCCACACACACACACACACCACCTACCCCCACACCCCCACTCACACACCCCCCATACTCTCACCCCCCCCCCCCACCCACACACAAACGCACACCACCTACCCCCACACACACGCACCCCCCTACTCTCACCGCCCCCCCCCACTGCAGGCAGCATGTTCTTGCTGTGTTACGCAATCAATAAAGCCAACCACACTTACCAGCCTCAGATTCGTCGGCTGCTATGCACTCCTCGATGGACTCCTTCAAGCCGAGGCTGGCGGCTGTTGGGAGGGGGCCGAGCAGAGAGGTTATGTTGGGGGGTTTGGGCGGAGGCTCCTTGGTTTTTTCGTTGTCCTTTGGCCGCTCTTCGCTCAGGTAATCATCGTACAAGTCCTTGTTGAGATGGTTTGCGACGGCTGTCAGTTCTTCATCCTCCCCCTCTTCCTCTCCTAAACCACTGGAGGTTACCGAGGCTCCATCATCCAGACCATCTAGGAAACAACATTAGCCCAGTAAAAACATGATCCAAGAATGCACAGTACACAAATAGCCAGCGACTCCGACACCATTACCACCCCTTGGATTAATCTCATTTACAAGTTCGGTTCACATTTCTATTCATACCAGCCCTTGATTAGATTCCAGCCTGTAACTCACCCAGAGTATGTGTTATTCTATATATAAACCCTCCGAACCCCTCGATTAGATTCCAGCCTGTAACTCACCCAGAGTATGTGTTATTCTATATATAAACCCCCGAACCCCTCGATTAGATCCCAGCCTGTAACTCACTCCCGGGTATCTGTTATTCTATATATAAACCCCCGAACCCCTCGATTAGATCCCAGCCTGTAACTCACTCCCGGGTATCTGTTATTCTATATATAAACCCTCCGAACCCCTCGATTAGATCCCAGCCTGTAACTCACTCCCGGGTATCTGTTATTCTATATATAAACTCTCCGAACCCCTCGATTAGATTCCAGCCTGTAACTCACTCCCGGGTATCTGTTATTCTATATATAAACCCCCGAACCCCTCGATTAGATCCCAGCCTGAACTCACTCCCGGGTATCTGTTATTCTATATATAAACCCTCCGAACCCCTCGATTAGATTCCAGCCTGTAACTCACTCCCGGGTATCTGTTATTCTATATATAAACCCCCAAACCCCTCGATTAGATCCCAGCCTGTAACTCACTCCCGGGTATCTGTTATTCTATATATAAACCCCCCGAACCCCTTGATTAGATTTCAGTAATCTACTTGAACCCAATCGTCCTACTGTACCCCTGCCTCAGCTCATCCGCTGCTGAAATCCTCATCCATGCCTTTGTACTCTCAACTTTGTACTTCCAACACACTCCTGGCCAGCCTCCCACATTCCAATTCCAACATAAAACGGGGAAGGTGGCTCAACCGTGGCTAACAAGGGAAATTAAGGATAGTGTTAAATCCAAGGAAGAGGCATATAAATTGGCCAGAAAAAGCAGCAAACCTGAGGACTGGGAGAATTTTGTAATACAGCAGAGGAGGACAAAGGGTTTAATTAGGAGGGGGAAATAGAGTATGAGAGGAAGCTTGCTGGCTGCAAAAGCTTCTATAGATATGTGAAGAGAAAAAGATTAGTGAAAACAAACATAGGTCCCTTGCAGTCAGATTCAGGTGAATTTATAATGAGGAACAAAGAAATGGCGGACCAGTTAAACAAATACTTTGGTTCTGTCTTCAGAAGGAAGACACAAATAATCTTCCGAAAATACTAGAGGACCGAGGGTCTAGTGAGAAGGAGCAATTGAAGGATATCCTTATAAAGCAGGAAATTGTGTTAGAGAAATTGATGGGATTGAAGGCAGATAAATCCCCGGGGCCTGATAGTCTGCATCCCAGAGTACTTAAGGAAGTGGCCATAGAAATAGTGGATGTATTGGTGATCATTTTCCAACAGTCTGTCGACTGTGGATCAGTTCCTATGGACTGGAGGGTAGCTAATGTAACCCCACTGTTTAAAAAAGGAGGGAGAGAGAAAACGGGTAATTATAGACTGGGTAGCCTGACATCAGTAGTGGGGAAAATGTTGGAATCAATTATTAAAGATGAAATAGCAGTGCATTTGGAAAGCAGTGACAGGATTGGTCCAAGTCAGCATGCATTTATGAAAGGGAAATCATGTTTGACAAATCTTCTGGAATTTTTGAAGATGTAACTAGTAGAGTGGACAAGGGAGAACCAGTGGATGTGGTGTATTTGGACTTGCAAAAGGCTTTTGACAAGGTCCCGCACAAGAGATTGGTGTGCAAAATCAAAGTACATGGTATTGGGGGTAATGTACTGACGTGGATAGAGAACTGGTTGGCAGACAGGAAGCAGAGAGTCGGGATAAACGGGTCCTTTTCAGAATGGCAGGCAGTGACTAGTGGAGTGCCGCAGGGCTCAGTGTTGGGACCCCAGCTCTTTACAATATACATTAATGATTTAGATGAAGGAATTGAGTGTAATATCTCCAAGTTTGCAGACAACACTAAACTGGGTGGCGGTGTGAGCTGTGAGGAGGACGCTAAAAGGCTGCAGGGTGACTTGGACAGGTTAGGTGAGTGGGCAAATGCGTGGCAGATGCAGTATAATGTGGATAAATGTGCGGTTATCCACTTTGGGGGCAAGAAAATGAAGGCAGAATTTTATCTGAATGGTGACAGATTAGGAAAAGGGGAGGTGCAACAAGACCTGGGTGTCATGGTTCATCAGTCATTGAAAGTTGGCATGCAGGTACAGCAGGCGGTGAAGAAGGCAAATGGTATATTGGCCTTCATAGCTAGGCGATTTGAGTATAGGAGCAGGGAGGTCTTACTGCAGTTGTACAGGGCCTTGGTGAAGCCTCACCTGGAATATTGTGATCAGTTCTGGTCTCCTAATCTGAGGAAGGACATTCTTGCTATTGAGGGAGTGCAGCGAAGGTTCACCAGACTGATTCCCGGGATGGCGGGATTGACATATGAGGAGAGACTGGATCAATTGGGCCTTTATACACTGGAGTTTAGAAGGATGAGAGGGGATCTCATAGAAACTTAAGATTCTGACGGGACTGGACAGGTTAGATGCGGGAAGAATATTCCCGATGATGGAGAAGTCCAGAACCAGGGGACACAGTTTTAGGATAAAGGGTAGGTCATTTAGGACTGAGATGAGGAGAAACTTCTTCACTCAGAGTTGATAACCTGTGGAATTCCCTACCGCAGAGAGTTGTTGATGCCAGTTCATTGGATATATTCAAGAGGGAGTTAGATATGGCCCTTGCAGCTAAAGGGATCAAGGGGTATGGAGAGAAAGCAGGAAAGGGGTACTGAGGGAATGATCAGCCATGATCTTATTGAATGGTGGTGCAGGCTCGAAGGGCCGAATGGCCTACTCCTGCACCTATTTTCTCTGTTTCTATGTAACATCCCCAGCGTCGATGCTCTGACCATACTCGATCAGATCTGTTGGGCAGGCCATATCGTCCGCATGCTCGAAACAAGATTCCCAAAGAAAGCGCTCTACTCGGAGCTCCGACATGGCCAGGTGGGAAGATAAATTTTCAAGGGCACCCTCAAAGCCTCCTTGATCAAGGGCAACATCCCCACCGATACCTGGGAGTCCCTGGCCAAAGACCGCGCTAAGTGGAGGAAGAGCATCTGGGAGGGCGCTGAGCACTGAGTCTCGTCGCCGAGAGCATGCAGAAAGCAAGTGAATGCCGCGGAAGGAGTGTGCGGCAAACCAGACTCACCACCCACCCTTTCCTCCAACCACTGTCAGTCCCACCTGTGACAGAGACTGTAATTCCCACATTGGACTGTTCAGTCACCTGAGAACTCACTTTTAGAGTGGAAGCAAGTCTTCCTCGATTTCGAGGGACTGCCTATGATGATGACCCTTACGTATACTTGAGGTCAATCACAACTCTGCTACCCATGTCCTAACTCGCACCAAGTCCCGCTCACCCATCACTCCTGTGCTCGCTGACCTACATGAGCTCCAGGTTAAGCAACGCCTCGATTTTAAAATTCGCATTTTCAATTCCTTCCATGGCCTCGCCCCTGCCCGTCTCTGACATTCTCCAGAACCACAACCGCATCCCTCCCAGCCCGAGATGTCTGCGCTCCTCAAATTCTGGCCTCTTGAGCATCCCTGATTATAATCGCTCCACCATTGGCGGCCGTGACTTCAGCTGCCTAGGCTCTGGGATACCCTCCCTAAACCTCTCCGCTCTCTACCTTCTACAAGACGCTCCTTAAAATCTACCTCTTGAACTAAGCTTTTAGTTATTTGCCCTAATTTCTCTATGTGGCTCGGTGTCAGATTTTGGTTTATAACGGTCCTGTGAAACACCTTTTGCTACATTAAAGACAGTTGGATATTTGGTTTATATGCAAACTGTACAAAATGAACTTTATTTGCCTGCAATCAGCTGCCAATTGATACTCAATAAACCGCAGAGATTACGTTATATTTGTTAATCCTTTGGTGTCATCGCACTTCAGTAATTGCTGAGCTTATCAAAATTAAAATGTATTAAAAATAAAATAAAATTACTCCCCTGATGTGTCAGCATATTTCATAAAAGATGGGTACAATTTCTATAATATGTTCTGCTTTGCTTGGGGAAGGGGAGTGAGCTGTGGATTATGCTCCCTTTAAGCTGCAGTGGCTTCACCGGCTTTTAAATAGGAAAAACCGCCCATGTGTGGTATTTAAAGGGGCCACGCAGCCTCTTAAAGGGGCTGTGCACTCAAAAAAAGAAAGATTGAAGGAAACACTGGCTATAGATACACGTTCTCTCTTCGTGGCTCACTGGCGAGCCACACATTGCAAAACTGACCCATACAGACCGAAAAGGTCCCAAGGTGAGCATCTGAGAGGGCGCTGAGCACCTCGAGTCTCGTCGTCGAAAGCATGCAGAAAGCAAGCGCAGGCAGCGGAAGGAGCATGTGGCAAACCAGTCCCAGCCACCCCTTCCCTCAACAACTATCTGTCCCACCTGTGACAGGGACTGTGGCTCTCGTATTGGACTGTTCAGCCACCTAAGGACTCATGTTAAGAATGGAAGCAAGTCTTCCTCGATTCCGAGGGACTGATGATGATGATAAGAGTTTGCCAATTCCAGCCAGGTTTACATGATTAAAGATGGGGTCGGATCCACTCCTGACGCTAAGGGCAGGACTGGGCTCAGTTATGTTGCCTGTACCATCAAACAGCCTGCTGGCACTCATCATCTCAGTTCCTGCTTAAAGAACAGTCAGTTGTAGGGGGGGGGGGGGGCAGGGGGCTGTTAATAAAATGATTGCAATAGATTTTACTGCAGAGCATTTTACAAAGCCGGCTCCGCTCACAGTCGGCGCGAGTTAGAAAACGTTCGACTGCAGCCGGTCACAGCGAGGATAGTGAACAGGAGCCGGACAAAGTGTCTGGTGCACTGGACTCAGCCTCTCCAAGGGAGAGTCCCACATCCCCTCCCCAAGCAGCTGCTCATTCAACTCTTCAGCTGTCAGCAACATGCGACCGTCAAAGAACTTTTAATTAAACTCCTCGTGTTACACAGGCGTATTCCTTTCACTGAGTAAAATTCTGAAACTGATGAGCTACCAAGCGGGGAACCTGAACAAAAAGGGATAAGTCATTCGTTTTAATCACAACAGTCAAAAAAAAAAATCGATAAAGGCATTTTGAATGCCGCCCAATTAATTTTTCTTACGTTTCGAATATTCCCGTCGCAAAATGATGGAGGAGTTTAATTAAACTGAGGTGCCCCTCACGCTGTCGCAGCGCAGCCTATTGCTGCCAACTCCCTCGGCTCTCTGTGGGTTTTCGTGGGACACACACTATGCAACCCCCACTCCCTCCTTTTGTTTCCAGTTCCTTTTCCCCTCCCGACTCTCCCGGGAGCACCGACAGGCTGGAGGCTGGCCTGATAGTTCCTCTGGTGCCTTTCCCCAAGTGCAGGAGGCTTGATAACGAGTGTGCCAACCCAACCCTGTCCTTGTCTGACTACACCATGCATACTAACCAGCAGGGGTCACGGGGCAGTTATCAGAAGCACCCGCGCTATCCCGTCACGGTAATTTTGCTTCTCCAAAGCACAAGGGTGCCCTGGGTGAGATCAGTTAATTCAGCACTGGCTAGAGATGGAACTTGATCCTTTCCAGGTCTGCATGCCTCAGTACCACGCCAGGTGGTACATTTACTCACTGTTTCCATCTTTCGCTTGCTGTGCCCCTCTCAACACGGTTCATGTGCACTGTAGCAACTCGCCAAGACTCCAACAGCATCTCCCAAACTCGCGATCTCTACCGCCTAGAAGGACAAGGGCAGCAGGCACGTGGAATACATCACCTCCACGTTCCACTCCAAGTCATACCTTGGAAATATATCGGCCGTTCCTTCATCGTCGCTGGGTCACAATCCTGGAACTCCCTCCCCAACAGCACTGTGGGAGCACCTTCACCACACAGACTGCAGCGGTTCAAGAAGTCGGTTCACCACCACTTTCTCAAGGGGCAATTAGGGACGGGCAATAAATGCCGGCCTTGCCAGCGACACCCACATCCCATGAATGAATTAAAATAATTTTGGATAACCCTAAACATTCCAAGAACCGTCCGTCTCTAATGGTTCGGTTTTAATGGAGCGGTCTGTAGATTTCAGATTGGAAATGTGCCGTGATCACAGCCTGTGTGTAACTGCTTGCAGCATTGGATAATGTAATTCAGAAGTGCTTGGTAATTATAAAGCCACAGTCACCACGGGTTCTGTCAGTCAAATGGACAGCAGTGAGGAGACTGGCCAGGAGGGGGGTCCCAGAGCACAGACAGCGTGAGACAGTTCAACTACAGCAACAGAGGCAGTGTTCTAAAACCCAGATTGTTTCAGCTTTATAGGCAAAGGAAAGTGACACTTGGAGATTCTTCTGGGTCCTTATTAGCCCTGGGTTTTTTCCTGTTTTCTTTTCCTCTCCCAGAAGATGAAACTGCTGAGGGGGGAAATGCGGGAAAAAGGGAAGAAGTCTCGAATTATGATGCTCCGGCCATCATGGTGTGGGGCAGGTTTGATGGACCAGCTGTGTGTCACCACCACCACCTGCCGTGACCCCTTCCGCTGTCTCCGATTTGTCACACTGCTTGTCTGACAACCAGTACCGGATGAGCAGAAATTTCTTCCGACGAAATAATGGGAAGAGCGAAGCCATTGACTTCGGCCCCTGCCACTTTGCGTTTCTCAGAAGCATGCCAATCATTTGCCTTTTGAAGTATAGTCACTGCTGTTATGTAGGCAATTGTAGCAGCCAGTTTATGTACAGCAAGATCCCACAATAGAATTAATGAGCAGTTAATCTGCTTTTGGTGGTGGTGGTTGAGCAAGGACTGCTGGCCCAGGACACTAGAACACCCTGTACTTTTTTCAAATCAGTGTCATTAGGGGATCTTGAAAATCCACACAAACAACCAGAACAGTCAGACCGGGCCTCATCCAAAGAAAGGCACCTCAGGTAGTGCCACACTGAAGTCGCCTAAATTACATTTCTAGAGTGGGGATTGAACCCACAACCTGCCGACTCAGAGGGGCGAGTTATTTAAAAATTGTGATCTGGAGTAGTAATAGTCATTGATATTTCCCCTTCCTGAGCCCAAGGTCGCTGGAGATCAATCACAGAACACTCAGTGTGTACCAACTACAAGATGCACTGGAACTACTCGCCAATGCTTCTTCAGCAGCATCTCTCAAACCCGCGACCTCTACCACTTAGAAGTACAAGGGCAGCAGGCGAATGGGAACACCATCACCTGCAAGTTTCCCCCCCTTCCCAAGTCACGCACCATCCTGATTTGGAAATATATCGGCGTTCCGTCTTCGTCGCTGGGTCACAATCCTGGAACTCCCTCCCCATCAGCACTGTGGGAGCACCTTCACCACCACCTTCTCCAGGGGCAATTAGAGACGGGCAATAAATGCTGGGCTTGCCAGCGACGCCCACATCCCGTGAATAAAACAAACCACCAACCCTCACCGCCCCCATCCCACCACCATTTATGCCTTGCAGGGACACATCAACTCAACACAGGACAGGGGTGGAAATGTGACCAACAGATCCCAGTGGCCCGAGACTGGAGATTGTTTCTGTGAGTAACTATCGGATTAGGGCAGGATCAGGACTAACTGTGAAGCCACATGCCCCAAGAGTGTCTGTGAAAATTGGATACTCGCGGGAGGTAATGGAGCGCTGCCTGGATCATTTTATTGTTAATATAAAGTTCCCCAACACCACCCGACCCGACCTCCACCTCTAGAAAAGAGCAAACTGCTGTTATGAACACATACCTCCTTTAGCGTACGTGGCATACACCCCTCGATACCTTGGTCGAGCGATCTCCAGCTCGGTCTCAATCTCGTCTTGGTAACTTGTTATTTCACCTGTGCAAACAGAATTTTTTTTTTTTTTTTTAAATACTATAAACACTAACCTATGACTGACCAGCTTTGAAGTGAAACTCTTCGAAGCTGGAGAGGGGTAAGTTGATGAGGGAGGGGGAGAGAGAGAGAGAGAGAGAGAGAGAGAGAGCGAGAAGGTGGGGGACTGTTCAATTACCTTCAAAATCCACCAATTTTTTGGCGAGTTCATCCTCCAGCTGAAATAAAATAGAAATCACTTTTCACATAATCAGCACCTTCTGCAAATAATTTATCAGACCTGAGTCCATAACCCAGGCTGACACTCTGAGTGCAGTACTGAGGGAGTGCCGCACCGTCAGATGTGCCGTCTTTCGGATGAGACATTAAACGAGGCCCCGTCTCTCAACCAACATCACTGAAACGGATTATCTGGCCATTATCACATTGCTATTTGTGGGAGCTTGCTGTGCGCAAATTGGCTGCCGTGTTTCCTACAGTACAACGGTGACTACACTTCAGAAGTACTTCATTGGCTATAAATTGTTTTCGGATGTCCTGATGTTGTGAAAGCCGCTATAGAAAAGCAAGTTCTTTGTCTTTCTACCAACTGAGCCATCCGATAGTTGGGTGAGAAGGGGGCGGGAGAGGGAGGCAGGGAGAGAGAAACAGAGAACTTTTCAGAAAGTTTTCACTCTCTCAACATTTAAAAAAAAATAATCCTTTGCCGTACTTTCGACATCTCAGCCACCGGTTTAGTAAGGCAGCATCATCTGTACTTGTACCAGGCTACACGCCATCGAGGAAACCACAACTTACTCAGTTAAGCTGAAAGGTAAATACTAAATGTCCTATTGATAATTACAGGGCAGGCAAGATAACTTCTTCAAACTGAGATATTATAACCAGGTATACATGCATGTATTTTTTTTTTTAAATCCTTTTTAATATAAAACTACCTCAAACGGCTTTCGATTACAGGATTGTTACGGTCATTGGTTCCGAAGTTAACTCAGTGTGTGTGTGCTGATACGTGGTTTAGCGAGGCCTCCCTGGTGGTGAAGCCAATGCTGCACTGAGCGGCTCAGATCAAGGTGGTCTCATTGAAACATAGAAAATAGGTGCAGGAGTAGGCCATTCGGCCCTTCGAGCCTGCACCACCATTCAATAAGATCATGGCTGATCATTTAACCTCAGTACCCCACCCCAGCCTTCTCTCCATAACCCCTGATCCTTTTAGCCGCAAGGGTCACATCTAACTCCCTTTTGAATATGACCAACGAACTGTCCATCTGTGGTTTGTCCAGAGCCAGCTGATCGATAGCCAGTGGGGAGGGCTCGGGAAGCTGTCTCAGCCACTCAGCTCAGGTGTCGAACAAGCAGCCAAGGATGAGGCACTCCCCATACTTGGAGAGACTGGAGAAGCCTTCTTCCATGCTGTAACCATTATCTGGGAACGGTAGCATAGTGGTCATGTTACTGGGCTAGTAATCCAGAGGCCTGGACAATAACCCGCACAGGTCTTCAAATCCCACCACGGGCAGCTGGGGAATTTCAATTCGATTAAAAATAAATCTGGCATAAAAATCTAGTGTCAGTAATGGTGACCATGATTGTCATAAAAACCCATCCCATTCACTAATGTCCTGCAGGGAAGGAAATCTGCCGCCCTTACCCGGTCTGGCCGATATGTGACTCCAGACCCACAGCAATGTGGTTGACTCTTAACTGCCCTCTGAAATGGCCCAGCGAGACACTCAGTTGTATTCAAGGCGGCAGCTCATCACCACCTTCTCAAGGGCAATTAAGAACGGGCAATAAATGCTGGCCTTGCCAGCAATGCCCACATCCCATGAATGAATAAAAATAAATTAAAAAAATGATTCTATGAAGCTGGGGTTGTTCTCCTTTCAGCAGAGAGAGATTTAATAGAGCTGTTCAAAATTATGAGGGGTTTTGACAAGAGTAAATAACGAGACACTGTTTCCAGTGGCAGAAGGGTTGGTACCCAGAGGACACAGATTTAAGATAATTGGTAAAGGAATCGGGGAGGAGAAAGGGGTGGGGGAAAGAGGAGTTTTTTTGATCGGGAACGCGCTGCCTGAAAGGGTAGTGGAAGCAGATTCAATAGTAACATTCAAAAGGGGAATTGGATATATGCTTTTTGCAGGGCTATAGATGGGATTAATCAGATCGCTCTTTCGAAGAGCCGGCACAGGCACGATGGACCAAGTGGCCTCCTTCTGTGCTGTGTGATTCTAAGCAGCAGGGTTCCATGTCAGAATCAACGTCTAACGACACTTGCGAGAAAGTCTGGTGTTGACATTTGGTGAAGTGTGGGCAGGACCGGGCTGAGCTGTGACGCCCCCATGATCGAACAGCTCACACACACAAAGAAAGGCCACTTGGGAGGAGGGTTGGAGATTGGGGAACCGTATCCCAGCACGAGCCAGCGCCTTTAGGAATGGGTTCGGAGGAAAGAGACGATAATTAGGTAATGAATTAAAAATAATTTTGTCAAAGCCACCACTCTGTGACCCTGGTCACCAATTATTCACAGGGTTACCTGCTGCAGTCTAATCTTTTTCTTCCCCGCTGTGAACGAAGGCGGGTCACACTCCTGCTCCAAATCGATCTTCATAAACTCATCGATTGTTAACTGACTAGTTGGTGTCTCTTCAAATTCATTGAGCCTGCAACACAAGTCAGAAACACCAGCTGAATAAGCTTGAGCTGATTCACAACTGCACACAGAATATCTAAACATTCTCATTTCGAGGCAACTGAAATATCAGGGCATTCAACTCGAAACGTCATGGACTTCTGCAAAAGAACACAATCACAGTGGATAAATTCTCCAACAACCACATACCCGAGACTGAAAGCTGCACAACAACTGCAAGGGCAACCTGTTACATTGCCAAGTTAGCAAGAGTTGTACCTTCCTGTGACTGTCTCACACCGCTCGGTAATGAGCAAACATGACACCCTGCTCACTGCCCACGCTGGGCGGGGAGTGGCTGAACCTCTCTTGCCCCACGCCCACCCTGCTTGCCTGACCCTCCCCTATCCCACGCCCACCCTGCTCACTGCCCACGCTGAGCGGGGAGTAATTGACCCTCTCCTACCCCACGCCCACCTTGCTCGCCTGACCCTCTCCTAACCCACGCCCACCCTGCTCACTGCCCACGCTGGGCGGGGAGTGGCTGAACCTCTCTTGCCCCATGCCCACCTTGCTCGCCTGACCCTCCCCTATCCCACGCCCACCCTGCTCACTGCCCACGCTGGGCGGGGAGTGGCTGAACCTCTCTTGCCCCATGCCCACCCTGCTCGCCTGACCCTCCCCTATCCCACGCTCACCCTGCTCACTGCCCACGCTGATCGGGGAGTGATTGACCCTCCCCTACCCCACGCCCACCCTGAGTGCAGCAGTCTGGCTGTCTCTTCAACAACAACTTGTATTTAAATGTCTAACGCAGTAAAACTTCCCAAGGCACTTCACAGTAGCGTTATAGAACAAAATTTTACACTGAGCCACAGAAGGAGATATTATAAAAATGAATAAAAGCTAAGTCAGAGGTAGGTTTTAAGGAGCCTCTTAAAGCAGGAGCAAGAAGTTGAGGGAAGGAATTCCAGAGTTGGACGAGCGCAGAGATCTCAGAGGATTTTATGCAGACCTTGCTCGCCTGACCCTCTCCTAACCCACGCCCACCCTGCTCACTGCCATGCTGGGCAGGAACCTGGGGATCCTTGTGCATGAATCGCAAAAAGTTAGTTTGCAGGTGCGAATGGAATGTTGGCCTTCATTGTGAGAGGGATGGAGTACAAAAGCAGGGAGGTCCTGCTGCAACTGTACAGGGTATTGGTGAGGCCACACCTCGAGTACTGCGTGCAGTTTTGGTCACCTTACTTAAGGAAGGATATACTAGCTTTGGAGGGGGTACAGAGACAATTCACTAGGCTGATTCCGGAGATGAGGGGGTTACCTTATCATGATAGATTGAGTAGACTGGGGCTTTACTCATTGGAGTTCAGAAGGATGAGGGTTGATCTTATAGAAATATTTAAAATAATGAAAGGGATAGACAAGATAGAGGCAGAGAGGTTGTTTCCACTGGTCGGGGAGACTAGAACTAGGGGGCACAGCCTCAAAATACGGGGGAGCTAATTTAAAACCGAGTTGAGAAGGAATTTCTTCTCCCAGAGGGTTGTGAATCTGTGGAATTCTCTGCCCAAGGAAGCAGTTGAGGCTAGCTCATTGAATGTATTCAAATCACAGATAGATAGATTTTTAACCAATAAGGGAATTAAAGGTTATGGGGAGCGGGCGGGTAAGTGGAGCTGAGTCCACGGCCAGATCAGCCATGATCTTGTTGAATGGTGGAGCAGGCTCGAGGGGCTAGATGGCCTACTCCTGTTCCTAATTCTTATGTTCTTATGGCTGGAGGAGGTTAAAGAGGTAGGGAGGGAAGAGGCCATAGAGAGATTTGAAAACAAGGATAAGAATCCTACACCCCATTCCTGTTGAGGAGGGAGACTGAGGGTTAGAGACATTCATGTTTTTTTTTTACAAGGCAAGGGAAAGAGCTCAGTAGCCTTAAAGTGAGAGATCAGGTGATGAGAAGCTGGGAAAGTCCACGATACAGACTGAATGGAACAGGCTTGATGGGGAGAAAAACTCTGTCTGTCTCAAGGCTGCTTCTACAATTCCCAAACATGCCGTACCATCGGGACGGACTGGTCGGGCTGGGTGGAATGCGGATATCGAAAACAAAAGGAAATATTTGCAGGGCTATGGGGACTGGGACAACTTGAATGGCTCTTTAATGGGCCGAATGGCCTCGTCGTGTGCTGTGTGATTGTATGTAATTAGACTGTGTTCCCTGGTTTAGGAGTCACTGCCATACCCAAATATCCACTGGTATTGATATCAGGATCTGTCTCGATGAAGTATATAAACACAGCTACATTTGGCACGAGAAGGAAAATTGAAATGAAACTGGATATCTGCACACCACCCACACGGTCTTTGATTACTTTCTAAAATATTAAGTGCTGTAAATATACTTCTCGGCAGAGCTTTTCCCTCAAGGTTAAATGGGTGGGACAGAGTTCATGAAAGGGAAGAATCGGGCATGATGGGCTGAATGTCCTTTCTAATTGCGTGCTTTATGTCCCCGCAGTCCGGCGATCCCTGCTCGGAAAAGTGTGTGGGTAAAGATAGGGATAGGATCTGATTATAACGATTCTTTTCATGGTCGAGTAGCCTATCGACATTCAATCTCTAGGCTCATGCGTGAATAACTTGGGTGGAAAACTTGAAGGCGATCAGAGCCTGTGGAACCCGTACCCCAGTGAGAGTCAGCACCTTCAGGGGAGGGGGGGGGATCTGTACCCCAGTGAGAGTCAGCACCTTCAGGGGAGGGGACCTGTACCCCAGTGAGAGTCAGCACCTTCAGGGGAGGGGGGGACCTGTACCCCTGTGAGAGTCAGCACCTTCAGGGGAGGGGACCTGTACCCCAGTGAGAGTCAGCACCTTCAGGGGAGGGGACCTGTACCCCAGTGAGAGTCAGCACCTTCAGGGGAGGGGGGGGGACCTGTACCCCAGTGAGAGTCAGCACCTTCAGGGGAGGGGGGGACCTGTACCCCAGTGAGAGTCAGCACCTTCAGGGGAGGGGACCTGTACCCCAGTGAGAGTCAGCACCTTCAGGGGAGGGGGGGGGACCTGTACCCCAGTGAGAGTCAGCACCTTCAGGGGAGGGGACCTGTACCCCAGTGAGAGTCAGCACCTTCAGGGGAGGGGGGGACCTGTACCCCAGTGAGAGTCAGCACCTTCAGGGGAGGGGGGGACCTGTACCCCAGTGAGAGTCAGCACCTTCAGGGGAGGGGGGGACCTGTACCCCAGTGAGAGTCAGCACCTTCAGGGGAGGGGACCTGTACCCCAGTGAGAGTCAGCACCTTCAGGGGAGGGGACCTGTACCCCAATGAGAGTCAGCACCTTCAGGGGAGGGAGAGACCTGTACCCCAGTGAGAGTCAGCACCTTCAGGGGAGGGAGAGACCTGTACCCCAGTGAGAGTCAGCACCTTTAGGGGAGGGGACCTGTACCCCAGTGACAGTCAGCACCTTCAGGGGAGGGGGGGGGGACCTGTACCCCAGTGAGAGTCAGCACCTTCAGGGGAGGGGGGGGACCTGTACCCCAGTGAGAGTCAGCACCTTCAGGGGAGGAGGGGATCTGTACCCCAGTGAGAGTCAGCACATTCAGGGGAGGGGACCTGTACCCCAGTGAGAGTCAGCACCTTCAGGGGAGGGGACCTGTACCCCAGTGAGAGTCAGCACCTTCAGGGGAGGAGGGGATCTGTACCCCAGTGAGAGTCAGCACCTTCAGGGGAGGGGGGGACCTGTACCCCAGTGAGAGTCAGCAACTTCAGGGGAGGAGGGGACCTGTACCCCAGTGAGAGTCAGCACCTTCAGGGGAGGGGGGGGACCTGTACCCCAGTGAGAGTCAGCACCTTTAGGGGAGGGGACCTGTACCCCAGTGAGAGTCAGCACCTTCAGGGGAGGGGGGGGACCTGTACCCCAGTGAGAGTCAGCACCTTCAGGGGAGGGGGGGGACCTGTACCCCAGTGAGAGTCAGCACCTTTAGGGGAGGGGACCTGTACCCCAGTGAGAGTCAGCACCTTCAGGGGAGGGGGGGGACCTGTACCCCAGTGAGAGTCAGCACCTTCAGGGGAGGGGGAACCTGTACCCCAGTGAGAGTCAGCACCTTCAGGGGAGGGGGGGGACCTGTACCCCAGTGAGAGTCAGCACCTTCAGGGGAGGGGGAACCTGTACCCCAGTGAGAGTCAGCACCTTCAGGGGAGGGGGGGGAACCTGTACCCCAGTGAGAGTCAGCACCTTCAGGGGAGGGGGGGGAACCTGTACCCCAGTGAGAGTCAGCACCTTTAGGGGGGGGGACCTGTACCCCAGTGAGAGTCAGCACCTTCAGGGGAGTGGGGGGGGACCCGTACCCCAGTGAGAGTCAGCACCTTTAGGGGAGGGGACCTGTACCCCAGTGAGAGTCAGCACCTTCAGGGGAGTGGGGGGGGACCCTTACCCCAGTGGGAATGAGATCCGTGTGCTGGCTCCCCACATTTGCGCTGCTATAAGTCACACTTTTGTGGGTCTACGTTGTCATTGAGATAAAGGCACAGCTCTCCTGCATCACTGGATAAACAAAGCGCACAACGTAACAAAAAGCTCAACGACTTGCAGTTATATAGCCTGTAAAGTTGTAAAACGTTCCAAAGTGTTTCACAGGAGTGTTATCAGACAAGAATCGACAATGTGCCACATCAGGAGGCAAGAGTGACACTCCAGGGCAGTACTGAGGGAGCGCCGCACTGTCGGAGGGGCAGTACTGAGGGAGCGCCGCACTGTCGGAGGGGCAGTACTGAGGGAGCGCCGCACTGTCGGAGAGGCAGTACTGAGGGAGCGCCGCACTGTCGGAGGGGCAGTACTGAGGGAGCGCCGCACTGTCGGAGGGGCAGTACTGAGGGAGCGCCGCACTGTCGGAGGGGCAGTACTGAGGGAGCGCCGCACTGTCGGAGGGGCAGTACTGAGGGAACACTGCACTGTTGGACGTGCCATCTTTCGGATGAGACCTTAAACCGAGTCCCTGCTTGCCATCTCAAGTTGACATAAAAGATCCCACCGCCACTATTTTTAAGAGCAGAGTATTTATTCCCGGTTTCCTGACCCATATTTACCCCTCAACCAACATTGCTAAAAAAAACAATTCATCTGGTCAATCATCACATTGCTGTTTGTGGGAGCTTGCTGTGCACAAATCGAAACATAGAAATATAGAAAATAGGTGCAGGAGTAGGCCATTTGGCCCTTTGAGCCTGCACCACCATTCAATATGATCATGGCTGAACATGCAACCTCAGTACCCCATTTCTGCTTTCTCTCCATTCCCCTTGATCCCTTTAGCCGTAAGGGCGACATCTAACTCCCTTTTGAATATATCTAATGAACTGGCCTCAACAACTATCTGTGGTAGAGAATTCCACGGTTCACAATTCTCTGAGTGAAGAAGTTTCTCCTCATCTCAGTCCTAAATGGTTTACCCCTTATCCTTAGACTGTGTCCCCTGGTTCTGGACTTCCCCATCATCAGGAATATTCTTCCTGCATCAAACCTGTCCAATCCTGTCAGAATTTTATATGTTTCTATGAGATCCCCTCTCATTCTTCTAAATTCCAGTGAATATAAGCCTAGTCGATCCAGTCTTTCTTCATATGTCAGTCCTGCCATCCCGGGAATCAGTCTGGTGAACCTTTGCTGCAACCCCTCAATAGCAAGAACGTCCTTCCTCAGATTAGGAGACCAAAACTGAACACAATATTCCAGGTGAGGCCTCACCAAGGCCCTGTACAACTGCAGTAAGACCTCCCTGCTCCTGTACTCAAATTGGCTGCTGCGTTTCCTAAATTACATCAGTGACCACACTTCAAAAAGTACTTCATTGGCTGTAAAGTGCTTTGGGGCATCCTGAGGTCGTGAAAGGTGCTATAGAAAGTCTTTCTTTCTTTGTTAGGACAGGTGAACAAAAGCTTGATCAAAGAGGTAGCGTGTTATTTTGAAAAAGGTTTCCGAAAATGAAGGCGGTCTCGTGACCGGACCAAGGCTACGAGACTCGCGTAGAATATTGGCAACTGCGCAAGTGGCTCCAAAATCAATACCTTCAATACCGAAATTTATTACCTACATAAACTAATCGGACCTCAACAGGATGCGGACATCAGTTGTTGTTTGCCTGTGTTATTCCAGATTTCGGTCCTGGCCTGCAAGACCATCGGCAGGCCGGGGCCATTGGAGGGACCAGTGTGCGGCAGCCCGGCCCGGAAATCGGTGTGGTCCCGGCCTGTAAGACCATCGGCAGGCCGAGGCCATTGGAGGGAGCAGCGTGCGGCGGTATAACACTGCAGGGAGGAGCAGCGCGTGCTGCAGGAGGGCGATGGCTGTGAAGCCAGGTCACTGATTGCAGTACGGGCAGGCACAGCAGGAGGGGCGAAGGAAGCAAGAGTCCGCAGGGGGAAGTGATCGGGGCCCAAGAGAGGCGTGAATCTGGGGCCCAGAAGAGGCGAGGGCCCAGGGGCAGCACGGGCCAGCCCACACTGCAATATGTGTGCGTGCTCTGTCTGTGCAGCAGAGCGAGTCTCCAGTTAGTTTTGGTTAACCCACTGGACCAAGGCCTAGCTCTGTCAAGCCCGTGTGGTGGCTGGTGTGCAACGGCCACCACACGTTAAAAAAATCCACACACAGGCATCTTCCACCCTTCAGGATGTAGTTCGGGATCTGGAATATTAGGTCCTTCATTGAAACACCTGTGAACTCATCACTTTTTGGCATGGAAACAAGTCATCCTCGCTTCAAGGGACTGCCGATGATGATGATGATGATGATGATGGTGTTAACACTACCCACAGGGCCAACAGTGGGATACAGTATTTCTCCAGCTCACGGGCCTGCTATATATCCCCTTTCTCTATTTGCAATACATTCACTGTAAACTCTGCCGAAGAAGGCTCAAGGAACCTGACCTGTTATATTCTGATCATGAAAACCCATAAACTGTATCATGTTAGTTCAAGCTCGCCAGAAAATCCTGATAAGGAAGCTTCAGGCAAATAATCTATTTAAAAAGAATATTCTCCTGCGCAAATGGAGATAACCCTTTTACGTTCCGTACATTAACTGCTTGAAAATGAGAATTTTTAAACCTTCTCATTTCCAATCCAAAATTCCTTTCGAACCAACCAGGACAAACCTGTATTATTATTATTATTATTTTTTTTTAAACTGCTTTTCCAGCCTTGGCTCAGCGGGAACACTCTCTACTCAGATTCCTGGTTGCAGGCCCCAGTCCACGACGTCAGTGCATAATCTCAACTGTTACTCCAGTGCAGTATTGCATTGTCAGAGGCGCTTGTAAAACTACAGACAGTGCTGCTTATATTGCAGAGCACCTTGAGACAACCTGAGGATGTGATAGGTGCTATATAAACACAAGTTCTTGCTTTTACACAGAAGATAGAAACGACAATCGTAAGAATACAACAAACAGAAGAAGAATCTTAACCGATAAGGGAATAAGGGGTTATGGGGAGCGGGCAGGGAAGTGGAGCTGAGTCCATGATCGCATTAAATGGCGGAGCAGGCTCGAGGGGCCACATGGCCTACTCCTGCTCCTATTTCTTATGTTCTTATAAGAATCAATGCATCAACATGCATTCGAGTGATAGAAAGATGGGTACAGTAGTGCAGTGGCTATGGTACTGGACTAGTAAGCCAGAGAATGCAAATTCAAATCCCACTGTGGCAGGTTGAGAATTTGAGTTAAATTTTTAAAATCTGGAAATTAAAAAGCTGGTATCAGTAAAAGTGAAGCTGTCAGATTGTTGTAAAAACCCAACTGATTCACTAATGTCCTTCAGGGAAGTAAACTCGCCCTTCTTACCCGGTCTGGGCCTATACCTGGTTGACTCAACTGCCCTCTGAAGTGGCCTGGCAAGATACAGAGTTGTACAATACCACGCAGACTGCTGTGGTTTAGAGTCCCAGAGCAGAGGGGGGGGGGGGTTATGCTTGAATTGTATAAAACACGAGTTAGGCCACAGCTGGAGTACTGCGTGCAGTTCTGGTCACCGCATTACAGGAAGGACATTATTGCACTGGAGAGGGGACAGAGGAGATTTATGAGGATATTGCCGGGAGTGGAGAATCTAAGCTATGAGGACAGATTGGATAGGCTGGCTTGTTTTCCTTGGAACAGAGGAGGCTGAGGGGAGACCTCATTGAGGTGTATAAAATTATGAGGGGCCTAGCTATAGTGGAAAGCGCTTATTTCCCTTAGCAGAGGGTTCAACAACGAGGGGGCATAAATTTAAAGTAATTGGTAGAAGGTTGAGAGGGGTTGAGAGGGGATTTGAGGGGAAATTTCTTCACCCAGAGGGTGGTGGGGGTCTGGAACTCACTGCCCGAAAGGGTGGTAGAGGCAGAAACCCTCACCACATTTAAAAGGTATTTAGATGTGCACCTGAAGTGTCGTAACCTACAGGGCTACGGACCCAGAGCTGGAAAATGGGATTAGGCTGAATAGCTTCTTGTTGGCCGGCATGGACACTGTAAAGTCCTGTCCCCTCAGTACAGATTCACACGAGGCATGTAGTGCAGTCAAGGTCACTCTGGACCTGCACCTTTATTTCACAGCTCTGGAATGCTGCACTTGCCTGAGACCTGTCCTTATATACTTGTCTCTTGCAAATGCACCCCTGGTGGTAAGGTATGCTGGTGGTTACAGGTCATATCTTATTACAGTCATGTATAGCATGTTAGGATACAGTTATATATAATAATGTAAGATACATGACAACACCCTCCCCCAACGTCTTATTGTCTTAAAAGGTTCAGTCTCTCAGGTGGTCTACGCTCTCGCGTGGAGCGTCTGAGTTATGGTTCAGTTGTTTGCCTTGGTGTCTGTTTTTCTTTGGGTGTGGTTGCTGGTATCTCGCCTGGGCTGTCTGTTTCGATTGGTGTGATTGTTGTTGACTCGCCTGGGCTGTCTGTTGGGATTGCCCTTTCCTCAGGTTGTTCCCTCTGTCTGTCCACCAGGTGTGGTGCGAGTTCCACATTGTAGTCTGCCTCTGGTTCTGCAGTGTTGTTGGTAAATCTGCTTTTGACTTGGTCTACATGCCTCCGGCAGGTTTTGCCATTGTCCATTTGTACTACCAGTAGCCTGTTCCCTTCTTTGCCCGTTACTGTCGCTGCAAGCCATTTGGGACCCCTGCCATAGTTTAGTACAAACACTTTGTCCCCTATCTCATTCCAGCTCCCCCTCGAATTTCTGACATGGTACTCAGTCAGCTTACGGCGCTTTACCTCAACGATTTCGTGCATGTCTGGGAGGATTAATGAGAGTCTTGTTTTTAAAGTCCTTTTCATCAACAGTTGCACGGGGGGGATCCCAGTCAGTGAGTGCGGACGAGATCTGTAGGCCAGCAGCAGTCGCGACAGGTGACCCTGCAGCGTGGGACCTTGGATTTTAAGCATGCCTTGTTTAATGATTTGCACTGCTCTCTCCGCCTGGCCGTTGGAGGCCGGCTTGAACGGTGCCGTCTTGACATGATTTATGCCGTGGTCAATTATAAAGTCTTGGAATTCTGCGCTGGTGAAGCACGGACCATTGTCACTGACCAATGTGTCAGGGATTCTGTGCGTTGCAAACATGGTTGCGAGGCTCTCCAGAGTGGTGGAGGTTGTGCTCGAGTTCAAAATGGTGCATTCGATCCACTTTGAAAATGCATCTACAATTACGAGGAACATTTTGCCCATGAATGGGCCTGCATAGTCTACGTGCACCCGCGACCACGCTTTGGTAGGCCAGGGGCTCAGTGGAGCCTCCCTGGGGGCATTGCTGAGTTGGGCACAAATGGTGTACCTTTGGACGCAGAGCTCCAAATCCACGTCAATACCAGGCCACCAGACGTGGGATCTGGCTATGGCCTTCATGAGAACGATCTCCGGGTGCTCGCGGTGGAGCTCCCGGACAAATGCCTCTCTGCCTCGCAGAGGCATGACTACTCGGCTGCCCCACATCAGGCAGTCTGCTTGTAGTGATAGCTCATGCATGCGCCTGTGAAAGGGTTTTAATTCCTCGGGGCAGGCATTGCGAGCCTCTGCCCAGTCACCGGTTAGGACACATCTTTTTACTAAGGATAACGTGGGGTCGCTGGCCGTCCAGGCTCTGATTTGGCGAGCCGTAATGGGCGAACCTGTGGACTCAAAGACATTGATTGCCATGACTATCTCACAGTCCTGTTCGTCAGACCCTTCCGTGGTCACAGGGGTAGCCTGCTGAGCGTGTCGGCACAGTTGTCTGTGCCTGATCTGTGCCTTATTGTGTAGTCGTAGGACGCCAGCATGAGTGCCCACCGTTGAATTCGCACTGAGGCGTTGGCGTTTATTGCCTTGCTCTCGGATAGGAGGGACGTGAGGGGCTTGTGGTCGGTTTCTAACGTGAACTTGGCCCCGAAAAGGTATTGGTGCATCTTTTTGACACCGTACACGCACGCGAGCGCCTCCTTCTCTACCATTCCGTACCCGCGCTCCGCCCGCGAAAGTGACCTGGAGGCATAAGCTATGGGTTGTAATTTGCCTGCACTATTGACATGTTGCAAAACGCACCCGACCCCATACGCTGACGCATCGCATGTGAGAACTAGCTTTTTACCTGGGTCAAAGAAAGTCAAAACACTGTTGGAACACAGAAGGTTGCGTGCCTTATTGAAGGCGCGTTCCTGGGCGTCCCCCCAAAACCAATCGCACCTCTTCCTGAGTAGCACATGGAGAGGCTCCAGCAGCGTGCTTAAGTTCTGCATAAAGTTCCCAAAGTAATTGAGTAGCCCGAGAAAGGCGCGTAGTTCTGAGACATTCCAGGGCCTGGGTGCCAGGCGAATTGCTTCTGTTTTGGACTCTGTTGGGCGGATTTCATCAGCGGCAATCCTTCTGCCCAAAAATTCAACCTCGGGTGCGAGAAACAAGCACATGGATTTCTTAACTCGCAGGCCTACCCGATCCAACCGCTTTAGTACTTCCTCCAAATTACGGAGATGGGAATCGGTGTCCCTGCCCGTGATAAGTATGTCGTCTTGAAATACAGCCGTCCCCGGGATGGACTTGAGCAGACTCTCCATGTTGTGCTGGAATATGGCAGCTGCCGACCTGATGCCGAATGGGCATCGATTGTACATGAAAAGGCCTCGATTTGTGTTGAAAGTGGTGAGTAGCTTGGATTCCTCGGTCAATTCTTGCGTCATATACGCAGATGTGAGGTCTAATTTTGAGAAAAGTTTACCTCCAGCCAATGTGGCAAATAAGTTCTCCGCTCTGGGCAGCAGGTACTGGTCCTGTAGGGAGACTCTGTTTATGGTAGATTTGTAGTCCCCACAGATTCGTACAGATCCATCAGGCTTCATGACTGGGACGATGGGACTTGCCCAGTCGCTAAATTCCACAGGTGATATAATGCCTTCCCGCAGAAGCCTGTCTAGTTCGTGTTCAATCTTTTCCCTCATCACATAGGGTACAGCTCTGGCCTTGTGATGGACCAGTCTAGCATCCTGTGTGATGTAGATTTTGACTTTGGCCCCTTTGAAAGTGCCCACACCTGGCTGAAAGAGATGTTCAAATCGCTTTATAACTGTTGAGCAGGAGGTCCGTTCCTCTAATGACATGGCATGGACATCATCCCATTTCCAGTTTAGTTTTGCCAGCCAGCTTCTTCCCAGCAGTGTTGGGGGGTCTCCAGGGACAATCCACAGGGGAAGTCGGTTCACTGTCCCTTTGTGTGTGACAGAGAGCATGGCGCTGCCGAGGACTGGTACGATTTCTTTGGTATAGGTCCTTAGTGTGGTGCCAACCCTTGAGAGTTTTGGTCTGTCTCTTTTATGCGGCCACAGTTGTTCAAATTGTTGAGCGCCCATGAGAGACTGACTCGCTCCCGTATCCAGCTCTATATTGACAGATATCCTGTTGAGAAGGACCCTCATCATTATAGGAGGCGTCCTGTTGTAGGAGTAGCAGCCATTGATCGTGTTGACCCGCTGTCCATCGGTGTCCCGGGTACTGTCCCCACCATCTTCTAGTCCACTTTCCGACCCATCCGATTCTTATACCAGCCGAGCTGCCGTTTTTTTGCACATGCGGGCCAAATGCCCTGTATATTCACAATTTCTGCAAACAGCCTGCTGAAATCGACATTCCCTTGACGAGTGCCCACCCCCACACCTCCGCACAGACCTGTTCCATTGTTCAAAGTGTTCCCAAAGAATGAGCTGCGTCTGGCTGATCTCTCTTGAGCTGCTTCTCAGTTTGTAGTTGACTGCGGGTTGATGAGGTGTGACCGGCCGTTCCTGTGGCCTTTGATGGCTTCTGCCTGCTGTCGAGAACTTGTTCTCCCGTATTTGTCTGTGTGTGGGGGTAGCAGCTTGTTTAGTGCCGTGAACTTCTTGTTCCAATATTTCGTTAGTTGTCGTACCTACATTGTAAATCAACCTCGTTTCTTCTTCCCCTACCAAGAATGTCTGTGCAACCAGTGCTGCTGCCTCTAAGGTCAGGTTCTTGGTCTCTATGAGCTTTCGGAATATGCCTGCGTGGCCTATTCCTTCAATGAAAAAGTCTCTCAGCATTTCTCTCCTCAGTTAATCGGAGAACTCACATAAACTAGCCAACCTCCGAAGTTCTGCCACGAAGTCGGGTATGCTCTGGCCCACACAGCGTCTGTAGTTGTAGAACCTGTGTCTGGCCATGTGTAGGCTGCTCGCTGGCTTCAGGTGGTCTCTTACCAGTGTGCTCAATTCTTCAAACGACTTGCTTGCTGGTTTCTCGGGTGCCAACAGATCCTTCATTAAAGCATATGTTTTTAAGCCACAGCTGGTCAAGAGATGGGCTCTTCTCTTGTCTGCCTTATCGTCGCCTAACCAGTCTTTGGTTACAAAGCTTTGCTGGAGCTTTTCTATAAAGTCCTCCCAATTGTCCTTTTCATCTGATCCATTGTTCGCCATTCTGTGGATTCTGTAATCCTGTAACCCGTCGTCACTGTAAAGTCCTGTCCCCTCAGTACAGATTCACACGAGGCATGTAATGAAGTCAAGGTCACTCTGGACCTGCACCTTTATTTCCAGCTCTGGAATGCTGCACTTGCCTGAGACCTGTGCTTATATACTTGTCTCTTGCAAGTGCACCCCTGGTGGTAAGATATGCTGGTGGTTACAGGTCATATCTTATTACAGTCATGTATAGCATGTTAGGATACAGTTATATATAATAATGTAAGATACATGACAGACATGATGGGCCGAAATGGCCTCCTTTCGTGCTGTAAACTTCTATAAAGGCCATCACTATCTCAGGGCAACTCAGGATAAGCAATAGGTTCCGATCGTGCCAACGATGCCACAACGTGAGAATGAGTAAATAGAAAATAGATCAGGGCTCGACAGAGGGGCGTCTACCTCTAAACAAGAGCTCAAACATAGGCTCCAAGAGCCAGGGCAAATTTCAACAATTCTTCTCCTGATTGCTGAGATTTGGGGGAATTCGTTTTATTTTGCATGAGACGTCAGGTGGAAGTAAAAGTCCCATGGCACTATTTCGAAGAAGAGCAGAGGAGTTTACGAAAGGATATATTTGCTTAGGAGACAGTTCAGAGAAGGTTCCCGAGGTTGATTCCGGAGATGAGGAGGTTGACATGAGGAAAGATTAAGTAGGTTGGGCCTCTACGAATTGGAATTCAGAAGAATGAGGTGTGATCTTAGCGAAATGTACAAGATTATGAGAGGGCTTGACAAGGTGGATTCAGAGAGGATGTTTCCACTGATAGGGGAAACTAGAACTAGAGGGCATGATCTTAGAATAAGGGGCCGCCCATTTAAAACTGAGATGAGGAGAAATTTCTTTTTTCCGAGGATTGTAAATCTGTGGAATTCACTGCCTCAGAGAGCTGTGGAAGCTGGGACATTATTTCTGTTTGAAATATATTCAGACAGTTTCTTAACCGTTGAGGGGATAAGGGGTTATGGGGAGCGGGCGGGGAAGTGGACCCGAGTCCATGATCGGATCAGCCATGATCTTATTGAATGGCGGAGCAGGCACGAGGGACCGTACGGCCTACTCCTGCTCCTATTTCTTATGTTCTTATGAGTTCTCCCCGGTATCCTGTGCCAATATTTATCCCTCAACCAATGTCACTAAAAAAAAAAAAATTATCCTGGCTTTTACTTTTTTGTGGGAGCTTGCAAATTGACTGCTGCATTTCCTACATTACCACAGTGACTACACTTCAAAAGTACTTCATTGGCTGTGAAGCGTCTTGGGCTGTAAAAGGCTCGAAATAGTCTCAGTGGCCAGGTCTGGTCATTGTCCAGTGGCCCCGGCACGTGTATGGAAACGAGGTGAGGACTGCACTCTGCACTCCAACAGAGACCACTGCCCGCTGATCTATCACAGCTCCGGCTGCCTGTTACATGGGCAGGGGAATGAAGTCTTGGAGTGTAAAGTCGGTGAGCGTAACGCCAACGAAAGGTGGGAGGTTGCATTTATATAGCGCCTTTCACCACCTCAGGATGTCTCGATGTTTTTTTTTTTGAAGTGCACTAAAAGATGATGATCAGGGGAGTGCTCCCTCGTGTCCTGGCCAGCATTTATCCTCCAACCAACATCACTAAAAATCCAGGTGGATTGTGACATCCTCTGTCGTCAAACACTCGGACTAGGCTGACGAAGGAAGAATGGTCGGCGTCAGTGGGTCTGCAGCCCAGCAAGAGGCAGCGCCTTCAAGAGGTTAGGACAGAGCATGGGAAAATACATCGGTATTAAAAGGTGATGCATTATGCTGTTAGAAGGGAACCTTCGATCGAACACAAACTCTTCCGGCCCCATGTATTTTTGACAGGTTTTTAACCAGCTGGGGTATTCCACAGGGACCTATTAAAAAGACATTTGCTCGAATGCTTCATAACCCCTCCCCCAACATGAATGGAGGAAAAAGGGATTTCCTATCAAATACTGGAGGCTACTTTAAAAACTCATCGACTGGTGTCAAAAAGAATGTTTAAGAATTGCCCTCGAGGAAAGCACATCTGTCCCACACCACAGCGAGCACTCTCAATTTACAGGAAGATAATAGATACTAGAGGGATCGAGTGCTCAACTATCATCCCTCTGGCTTCAGACAGGACATACATACATTGTAAAGTTCTCAACCTTGTTTTCAAATCCCTCGCCAGCTTTGTAATCTCCTCCAGCCCCACAACCCCCCCCCCCCGCCCCCCACCGAGATGTCTGCGCTCCTCTAATTCTGCCCTCTTGAGCATCCTTGATTATAATCGCTTAACCATTGGTGGCCATGCCTTCTGTTGCCTAGGCCCCAAGATCTGGAACTCCCTGCCTAAACCTCTCTACCTCTCTTTCATCCTTTAAAACGCTCCTTAAAAACTACCTCTTTGACCCAGCTTTTGGTCACCTGCCCCAATTTCTCCTTATGCGGCTCGGTGTCAAATTTTTTATTTCACAATACTCCCGTGAAGTGTCTTGGGACGTTTCACTACATTGAAGGTGCTATATAAATACAGGTTATTGTTGTTGCTATAAAGAAAGACTTGGATTTATATAGCGTCTTTCATGACCTCAAGACGTCCCAAAGCGCTTTACAGCCAATTAAGTGCTTTTGGGGTGTAGTCACTGTGTAATCAAGTCGCTGGAGAACTACCACCAACGATGTCTCCGCAAGATCCTACAAATCCCCCGGGAGGACAGACGCACCAACATTAGCATCCTCGACCAGGCCAACATTCCCAGCATTGAAGCACTGACCACACTCGATCAGCTCTGCTGGGCAGGCCACATAGATCGCATGCCCGACATGAGACCCCAAAGCAAGCGCTCTACTTGGAACTCCCTCACGGAAAACAAGCCAAAGGTGGGCAGAGGAAACGTTACAAGGACACCCTCAAAGCCTCCCTGATAAAGTGCAACATCCCCACCGACACCTGGGAGTCCCTGGCCAAAGACCGCCCTAAGTGGAGGAAGTGCATCCGGGAGGGCGCTGAGCACTCGAGTCTCATCGCCGAGAGCGTGCAGAAATCAAGCACAGGCAGTGGAAGGAGCGTGCGGCAAACCAGTCCCACTCACCCTTCCCTCAACGACTATCTGTCCCACCTGTGAAAGGGACTGTGGCTCTCGTATTGGACTGTTCAGCCACCTAAGGACTCATTCTAAGAGTGGAAGCAAGTCTTCCTCGATTCCGAGGGACTGCCTATGATGATGAATGTCGGAAACGCAACAGCCAATTTGCGCACAGCAAGCTCCCACACATAGCAATGTGACAATGACAAAATAATCTGTTTAGGTGTTGGCTGAGGGATAAATGATGACCAGGGGAGAACTCCCCTGCTCTTCTTTTAGAACCCTTCAATAAACATTTCGACGTCCTGAGGTGGTGAAAGGCGCTGTATAAGTGCAACCCCCCCACCCTTCCTCAGCGTTACGCTCACCGACTTTACACACAAAGGCTTCATTCCCCTGGCCATGTAACAGGCAGCTGGAGCTGTGATAGATCAGCAGACAGTGGCCTATGCTGGGATGGGCACCTGCTCCAAAGTCTAAACTGAGACAGGGAACAGGGAAAGGGATGAGAATCATGGCATGAGGTTCAATTTCTGCTTTGCTGCTTACAGAACAAAATGTATTGAAGAAACCTTTTTACTGTCACCAAAGGAACGGCATAAAGGTGAGCAGAGGAAAACAAAACAGACCTTTGGTGTCCAGTTTACGGTTTGGAAATTCCTGGATGGTTCACACCAAAAACAGACCGACTTTTCAAATCCAGGTGCTGACCTGTGACGGAATAGTGTGTCACAACCCACCCTCCGTCCAGTACTTTGACCAAATGTCAGCCCAGATAGTGAATGCATCACATTCCAGCCTGATCGCCCCACACCCTGACCCACTCCCACCCCAGACAGACACTTCATACAATCATAGAAATTTAGGGCACAGACGGTGGCCATTCGGCCCATCGTGTCCGTGCCGGTCTATGGAGAGCTATCCAGTCTAATCCCACTTTCCAGCTCTTGGTCCGTAGCCCTGCTGGTTACGGCACTTCAGGTGCACATCCAAGTACTTTTTAAATGTGGTGAGGGTTTCTGCCTCTAGCACCCTTTCAGGCAGTGAGTTCCAGACCCCCCCCCCCCCTGGTTGTTGGCCCTTCTACCAAGGGAAACAGGTCATTCCTATCCATTCTATCCAAGCCCCTCATCATTTTATACACCTCAATAATGTCTCCCCTCAACCTCCTCCGTTCCAAAGAAAACAAACCCAGCCTATCCAATCTTTCCTCAGTGAAAATTCTCCAGTCCTGGCAACATCCTTGTAAATCTCCTCTGTACCCTCTCTGGTGCAATCACATCTTTCCCGTAATGTGGTGACCAGAACTGCATGCAGTACTCTAGCTGTGGCCTAACTAGTGTTTTATACAGTTCAAGCAGAACCCCCTTGCTCTTGTATTCAATGCCTCGGCTAATAAAGGAAAGTATTCCATATGCCCTACTTAACCACCTTATCGACCTGTCCTGCGACCTTCAGGGATCTGTGGACATGTACAGGGGCAGGGAGGTGTTGCTACAGTTGTACAGGGCATTGGTGAGGCCACACCTGGAGTATTGTGTACAGTTTTGGTCTCCTAACCTGAGGAAGGACATTCTTGCTATTGAGGGAGTGCAGCGAAGGTTCACCAGACTGATTCCCGGGATGGCGGGACTGACCTATCAAGAAAGACTGGATCAACTGGGCTTGTATTCACTGGAGTTCAGAAGAATGAGAGGGGACCTCATAGAAACGTTTAAAATTCTGACGGGGTTAGACAGGTTAGATGCAGGAAGAATGTTCCCAATGTTGGGGAAGTCCAGAACCAGAGGTCACAGTCTAAGGATAAGGGGTAAGCCATTTAGGACCGAAATGCGGAGGAACTTCTTCACCCAGAGAGTGGTGAACCTGTGGAATTCTCTACCACAGAAAGTTGTTGAGGCCAATTCACTAAATATATTCAAAAAGGAGTTAGATGAGGTCCTTACTACTAGGGGGATCAAGGGGTATGGCGAGAAAGCAGGAATGGGGTACTGAAGTTGAATGTTCAGCCATGAACTCATTGAATGGCGGTGCAGGCTAGAAGGGCCGAATGGCCTACTCCTGCACCTATTTTCTATGTTTCTATGTTTCTACTCCAAGGTCCCTCTGTTCCTCTATTTTCAATATCAGTCTTTGGTTAATGATTAGGATCGAGAATCGTGGCTCAGTGTCCCCTTCACAAGCCCAGGGTCTCTGAGGATATCTGCAGTGTCCTTCCCACTACTCTGCCTGAGGCCAGCTCACAGACTAAGGTCAAGCTGGCCTTCCTGATCGGTCTGGCTGGTTGCCACGCCGGGCAACAAATTTATCAGCTCAGTCCACCCCGAGACCGGCATTTCATTAAAAAAACCTCTCAACACCAATTCTGACAAATTATCCAATGATAAAAGGATCGAAGGCATGCCACACACCGAGGATATTGAGCCACACAGGAGGGTGGAGGGAGTCAGCTAGAGTTCCCGCTCCCCATCACGTACCAGTGGTGGGCCTTGAGAATGTTTGTGCATGGGAGAGAGCATATGCACATGCACGAGGGTGCGCGAGGCAGTGGGTTCGCGTGTATGGCCACATTGGGTGAGGACAGAACTGGGCTCGAGTGCAATGCCCTCCCTGGTCGAACAGCTTGTCCAGGTTGACACATGAAGAATGGGCGCGATACCAGAGGACGGCTGATTCCTGTGGAACCCGCACCGCACAGAGTCAACACTTTCAGGAGAGAGAAGTAAGACAGACCAAAAAATCTGATGAAAAATGTATCAAGCATTGACATTCACCTTTTCCTGAGCGTTGACTCGCAGACTTTGACCACGCGAATGACCTCTTTTACTGTACGTCTGAAATCGTGCATTCTGGCAGCAACCAGGAGAGCTGGGAAAACACAACGTCAAAATTCATTCCCCGAAGACTGGAGGGGAAACCTTACAGAGGTGTACCGATGGATGTGGTGTATTTAGATTTCCAAAAGGCATTCGATAAGGTGCCATACAAAAGGTTACTGCAGAAGATAAAGGTACGCGGAGTCAGAGGAAATATATTAGCATGGATAGATAATTGGCTGACGAACAGAAAGCAAAGAGTCGGGATAAATGGATCCTTTTCCGGTTGGAAATCGGTGGTTAGTGGTGTGCCACAGGGATCGGTGCTGGGACCACAACTGTTTACAATATACATAGATGACCTGGAAGAGGGGACAGAGTGTAGTGTAACAAAATTTGCAGATGACACAAAGATTAGTGGGAAAGCGGGATGTGTAGAGGACACAGAGAGGCTGCAAAGAGATTTGGATAGGTTAAGCGAATGGGCTAAGGTTTGGCAGATGGAATACAATGTCGGAAAGTGTGAGGTCATCCACCTTGGGAAATAAAAACAGTAAAAGGGAATATTATTTGAATGGGAGAAATTACAACATGCTGCGGTGCAGAGGGACCTGGGGGTCCTTGTGCATGAATCCCAAAAAGTTAGTTTGCAGGTGCAGCAGGTAATCAGGAAGGCGAATGGAATGTTGGCCTTCATTGTGAGAGGGATGGAGTACAAAAGCAGGGAGGTCCTGCTGCAACTGTATAGGGTATTGGTGAGGCCGCACCTGGAGTACTGCGTGCAGTTTTGGTCACCTTACTTAAGGAAGGATATACTAGCTTTGGAGGGGGTACAGAGACGATTCACTAGGCTGATTCCGGAGATGAGGGGGTTACCTTATGATGATAGATTGAGTAGACTGGGTCTTTACTCGTTGGAGTTCAGAAGAATGAGGGGTGATCTTAAAGAAACATTTAAAATAATGAAAGGGATAGACAAGATAGAGGCAGAGAGGTTGTTTCCAATGGTAGGGGAGACTAGAACTAGGGGGCACAGCCTCAAAATACGGGGGAGCCAATTTAAAACCGAGTTGAGAAGGAATTTCTTCTCCCAGAGGGTTGTGAATCTGTGGAATTCTCTGCCCAAGGAAGCAGTTGAGGCTAGCTCATTGAATGTATTCAAGTCACAGATAGATAGATTTTTAACCAATAAGGGAATTAAGGGTTACGGGGAGCGGGCGGGTAAGTGGAGCTGAGTCCACGGCCAGATCAGCCATGATCTTATTGAATGGCGGAGCAGGCTCGAGGGGCTAGATGGCCTACTCCTGTTCCTAATTCTTATGTTCTTATGTTCTTATGTTATGAAGACACACAAACAGATGCAGCCCCACACACACACAGCCACACACACACACACAGCCAGATAGCCAGCCAACTTCATACATACACATGAGAGAAACATATTCACAGGTCTGGAGAAGAACTTCTTTTTTTAAACAAAAGAGCAAGTTACATTAAAATGGAAACCAAATTGAGTGAGTCTCACTCCAAACAAGTGGGAGTTTACAGCCCTGGGCACCCATGCAGATTAAACATGCTAAGTGACACCAGAATAGCAGAACGGTTATTTTGAAATATTTCCCCCCTGGGCAATGTTTAGTATGCCTTCGGGAGAGAGGAGAGAGACATTTAGCATGCTGTGAGGCCTCAGGCCGCTGCCATTTCCATTCAAGTTGGCCAATAAATCTCCCATCATCAGAGCGGTGATGAACCGTTCTCTCTCTCCCTCACACAGGGAGAGTGTCAGGTCTCTGCTGTGACTGCACGGGCCACATCGGCCACTCAGCAGGCTGAAATCTGTGGGCAGAGAGAGAACCTTGAAGCTCAGTGGTACCGAGCATTGTTGCATCAACATGATGCCCAATTGGGAGCCCTCAAATGATCCAAACAAGGTTCAAAAATCCAACCCACTGCACAAAAATATATCCCATTACTTTTTACTGTTGCAGTCCCAGGGTCTAGTACAGAATTCTCACTTTCCCCACTCCACTGAGAATTAAGTCTGCCTCTTTATCACAGCCCAGCCATGATCAGCAGCTCAGTGGGTGGGAAACTGCTACATACCCTATTGCCCCAGGACTCCAAAGCACTGCACCATCATTTGCAAGCTTTACTGCCTTTCCTAAACATTCCTCCCTCTTCTCCCCATCGGTGCTGGCTGTGGCTGGGACACAACTCAACAGGTGCTGGCCACCTTCCAAATCTCCTTCCAGCAACTAGGCTTCGTGTGTGAGCCGAGACAATGAGTGTTGGCGGGTTAGTCGGCTGGGAGGGGGGGGGGCGGGGGTTGGGCATCGTGTCCGGGTACCTGATCCGGTATATGCTGCAGCTGTACAAAACCCTGGTTAGAGCACACCTGGTGTACTGTGAGCAGGTCTGGGCACCACGCCTCAAAGGATATATTGGCCTTGGAAGGAGTGAAGCATTTGTTTACCAGAATGACACCCAGATTTGAAGGGTTAAATTACGAGGAGAGATTACACAAATTAGTGTTGTACTCCCAAGAATTTAGAAGGTTAAGGGGTGATTGAAGATATTAAGGGGAACAGATCGGGTGGATAGAGAGAACCTATTGGGGATACTGGGACATGGGACATAGTCTAAAAATTAGAGCCAGATCGTTTCAGGAGTGAAATTGGGAAATACTTCTACACACTAAAGGTGGTAGGAGTTTGGAACTCTCTTTCGCAAATGGCAATTGATTCTGGGTCAATTGTTAATTTTAAATCGGAGATCGATAGCTTTCTGTTAAGCAAAGGTACTAATTGATATGGGCCAAAGTGCGACTATGGAGTTAGGTCGTTGATCAGTCATGACCTCATTGAATGGCGGAACGGGCTCGAGGGCTGAATGGCCTACTGCTGTTCCTAATGTATCTACATGCATTTCCAGCAGGAATTCGAGCATGATCGGAAGTGGGATCCCGAACCAGTTTTTCTCCTCCTTGAACCCGCTGCTAGCGGCAAACGCAGCAAAGACTAGGGATGGAGTGACCAGTATAGCTCTCTCACGTACCGATCGTGCATTTCTCTGCTGAGCCATCGAGGTTGGGGCGGGGGGGGGGTAAGCACGGGGACCAGCTCTCACACCCACTGCCAAGCCCGCCCGCAGTCACACTGGGTGGGTACTGCAGACCCACTGACCTCTTTTTCAGAATGCCTCCCTTTGTTCCAAAGCAGCTTAATCGCCTGTCCCGTGCTCACGCAGGGAACGATAAACACAACAAAAAAAGGACCCGCACACATTTCCCAGCTGCACTGCCGGTGCCAAGTAATTGCTGGGCAATAGCCGTGAAAGAGAGACGCATCGATCCAGGCAGTGCTGCTCCCTCGCTCAGCTTCTGGAGAACAGCCACGACAATAACCTAAAAATAAGTAGTGCCAAGCCTGTGTGGAATGTGGAACCTCCCCTACAGTTTCTGACTTTTACAGTTAGGCAAAGGGGGACAGACGGACAGCTGTGATTCACGCTGCCAAAAAGTTAGTTTGCAGGTGCAGCAGGTAATCAGGAAGGCCAATGGAATGTTGGCCTTCATTGCGAGAGGGATGGAGTACAAAAGCAGGGAGGTCCTGCTGCAACTGTATAGGGTATTGGTGAGGCCTCACCTGGAGTACTGCGTGCAGTTTTGGTCACCTTACTTAAGGAAGGATATACTGGCTTTGGAGGGGGTACAGAGACGATTCACTAGGCTGATTCCGGAGATGAGGGGGTTACCTTATGATGATAGATTGAGTAGACTGGGTCTTTACTCGTTGGAGTTCAGAAGGATGAGGGGTGATCTTATAGAAACATTTAAAATAATGACAGGGATAGACAAGATAGAGGCAGAGAGGTTGTTTCCACTGGTCAGGGAGACTAGAACTAGGGGGCACAGCCTCAAAATACGGGGGAGACAATTTAAAACCGATTTGAGAAGGAATTTCTTCTCCCAGAGGGTTGTGAATCTGTGGAATTCTCTGCCCAAGGAAGCAGTTGAGGCTAGCTCATTGAATGTATTCAAATCACAGATAGATAGATTTTTAACCAATAAAGAGAATTAAGGGTTACGAGGAGCGGGCGGGTAAGTGGAGCTGAGTCCACGGCCAGGTAAGTGGAGCTGAGTCCACGGCCAGATCAGCCATGATCTTGTTGAATGGCAGAGCAGGCTCGAGGGGCTAGATGGCCTGCTACTGTTCCTAATTCTTATGTTCTTATGTTTATATGCCTTTCCGTGCATGAAGATTGACCACACTTGTGGCCACAGGTCAGGTGAAGGAGGTGCTGAACGGGCACAAACCCTGGCGAGACCTCAGCTCCGCTGGGTTGTCAGATGTTCTCGGGGTACTTCGTTATATTAGTCCCAGTGTACAATACAGAAAGGTGCTTGGATGGGCACGTAAAGTGCCGGAACCTACAGGGCTACGGACCAAGAGCTGGTAATTGGGATTAGACTGGATAACCTCTTGTTGGCTGGTGCAGATACGATGGTAAGTACTGCAGGAAATCGAATACGGCCAGAGTGATCTCCTGGAGTAGTTTCGATTGCCTGGAGGGGAATTTTCCCAGTTTATTTTCCCTCAATCGGCCTGGGTTTTTAAATCTGGTTTTTGCCTCTCCCAGGAGATCACGTGGCTCCGGTTGGGGTGGAGTGTAGAATGTTTCAGTGTAAGGGGTGTCGCAGTTGTGAGAGGCGGACCGGTTGGGCTGGGAGCTTTTTACCTTTCCGCCATTGTTCATAGGTTTATCTGCAACGTCCCGGGCTGCTGACCAGGGGCCGTGCGGCTCTTTGTCGGCCGGCATGGACACGATGGGCCCGAAATGGCCTCCTTCTGCGCTGTAAATTTCTGCGTTTCAGCCCTGACAAACAGCACAGGCAAAAAGTGCCTACCCACAGTGAGGAATGATGCAGTGCCCAGCACATAATCCTAGCTCGCTACGTCATAAAGGTGGCCGTACAAGAGAACTGCGCCGCACCCCACCCTGCACCACCACACAGAGATCAGGAATTCACCATTTTGTGCACAGCAGCCTTTAATTCACGCTGCACATTTCAGTTGTGTGTGGAAAGACCCGAATTAGTTATAAAAATATCTCTCAAGTTATTATGCCTGAACTTTTCATTGTGATCATATACCTCTGTTTTTTAACTAGTGTATTTGGACAGGTTTCTATACAATTACTGTATATGGACATTTTCTTTACAAAAGGTGAAGTTTGTGCTCAAAGGGAAGAATGCAAGCCAGTGCGCCAAATACAAAGTAATGTTCCCTCTACTCTGTCCCAACAATAGGCCTTAGCCCAGCCCCTTGCTGCACCAGTCCAGTAATTGCCATTTCCTGCAGTAACCACCCCGGAGGGTAGGACACTGCCAATTTGGTGCCAGCTCTGTGCCTGTAATGTATGTGATGAGGGAGTTGACTTATGAAGATAAGTTGAATAGTTTGGGCCTATACACATTGGAGTTCAGAAGAATGAGGGGTGATCTTATTGAAACATATAAGCTAGTGAGGGGGCTCGACAAGGTGGATGCAGAGGATGTTTCCACTCATAGGGGAAACTAAAACTAGGGGACAGTCTCAGAATAAGGGGCCGCCCATTTAAAACTGAGATGAGGAGGAATTTCTTCTCTCAAGAGGGTTGTAAATCTGTGGAATTCTCTGCCCCAGAGAGCTGTGGAGGCTGGGTCATTTAATATATTTAAGGCGGAGGTAGACAGATTTTTGAGCGATAAGGAAGTAAAGGGGTAAGGGGAGCGGGCAGGGAAGTGGAGCTGAGTCCATGATCTTATTGAATGGCAGAGCAGGCTCGGGGGGCTGTATGCCCGACTCCTGCTCCGATTTCTTATGTTCTTATGAACCCGTGAGCACGTTCACAGGTTTGTAGAGCTGCTGCATTGTGAGTGGCTTAGCCAGTCACGTGATGTTCACAGGACTCAATAAAACCCCAGCCAGTTGGGTCTAAGTCATCCACGATGAGGCATGCAGTTGTGAGCCTAGTGGATGAACTGGTAATGTGCAGTGTGATTGTTAAACCTTTGTTAATAAACAGACTAGTTCTTAATTGTTAAGCAAAGAACCCATGAAGCAAATACATTACTGTGCCCAAACTCATTACAGGCAAATAGGAAACTTTTGCCTCAGCAGACTTGCCTGGTTTCAAATCTGCTGGTCCCAGAGGCAAATTATAAAACTTACTGGCTACCTTCCCCATACACGTCCTTCTTAAAAGGTGAGGGAGACTTAGCTATATAGAATATACAGCACAGACACAGGCCATTCGACCCAACAGGTCCGTGCCGGTGTTTATGCTCCACACGAGCCTCCTCCCATCCCTCTTCATCTCTCCCCATCAGCATATCAACAACAACTTACATTTATATAGCGCATTCAACATAGCAAAATGGCCCTTTCTCCCTCATGTGTTTATCTAGCTTCCCTTTAAATGCATCAATACTATTTGCCTCAATTACTCCCTGTGGTAACAAGGAGTAATTGAGGCATCCGCACCACTCTCTGGGTAAAGAGCTTTCTCCTGAATTCCCTGCGGGATTTATTGGTGAATAATTATGGCCTCTAGTTTTGGTCTCCCTACAAGTGGAAACTTCTTTGCTCTGCTTAAACTATCAAACTCCTTCATAGCTTTAAAGATCTCTATCAGATCATCCCTCAGCCTTCTCTTTTGTAGAGAAAAGGGTCCCAGCCTGTTCAGACTTTCCTGATAAGTATAACCTCTCTGTTCTGGTATCATCCTCATCAATCTTTTATTCCACCTCCTCCAGTGTCTCTACATCATTTTTGTAATATGGAGCCCAGAACTGAGTACAGTGCTCCAAGTGTGGTCTAACCGAGGTTCAATACAAGGTTAATGTTATATATGTAAGCTTGTATATACCTTGTACAGCCACCAGAGGGGTCATCCCCTGGCGTCCCAAGGGATCCCACAATCCCTTGGGAGCACAGGTACTTAAGGAGGCCTCACACTCTGGAGATCTGCAATAAAAGACTACGGTCACACTTTACTTTGAGCTCATAGTATCTAGTCTGACTCTTCCTCCATACATAACAGTTATCAACTCTCTGCTTTTCAAGTTAGATTTGGTGTAAATCTTAAGATTGAGGAAGGCGAGGTGAGGGTGAGGAGACGAGGGGGCATGGGTGAGGGCAAGTGTATGGGCGAAGGCGAGCTGGGGGCAAGGGTGTGGGTGAAGGTGAAGGCGAGGGTGAGTGTGTGGGCGTGGGCGAGTATGTGGGTGAGGGTCAGGGCAAAGGGGAGAGTATGGGTGAGGGTGAGCTGGGGGCAATGTGAGTGTGTGGGTGAGGGTGAGGTGAGCTGAGGGTGAGGTACCTGCTCCACACAGCCCAGACGGCCGCCGCCCAGTGTGCATCCAATCCCGCTTCATCCTCTGTAACAACCGGAGCGCCGTCATGGAAACCTCGTGATTCTTATCCCCAAACTCCAGCATGTGCGCAAACCTTGGGATATATAAACATGGATCTGTGGGAAAAGAGGAAATGTTACAATGAGGAGGGAAAGGAAAGAACAGCAATAGAATTCTGCCCCACGGCGGGTTCCTACAAGCGTTGATATTTGTTAACGGAGCATCTCCAGGTTTGTGTGTGTGTGTAGGGGATCCCTCGGAGTGTGTGTGTGTGTAGGGGATCCCTCGGAATGTGTGTGTGTGTAGGGAATCCCTGGGAGTGAGTGTGTAGGGGGTCCCTCGGAGTGTGTGTGTGTGTAGGGGATCCCTCGGAGTGTGTGAGTGTGTAGGGGATCCCTCGGAGTGTGTGTGTGTGTAGGGGATCCCTCGGAGTGTGTGAGTGTGTAGGGGATCCCTCGGAGTGTGTGAGTGTGTAGGGGATCCCTCGGAGTGTGTGTGTAGGCGGTCCCTGGGAGTGAGTGTGTAGGGGATCCCTCGGAGTGTGTGTGTGTGTGTAGGGGATCCCTCGGAGTGTGTGAGTGTGTAGGGGATCCCTCGGAGTGTGTGAGTGTGTAGGGGATCCCTCGGAGTGTGTGTGTAGGCGGTCCCTGGGAGTGAGTGTGTAGGGGATCCCTCGGAGTGTGTGTGTGTGTGTAGGGGATCCCTCGGAGTGTGTGTGTAGGGGATCCCTCGGAGTGTGTGTGTGTGTAGGGGATCCCTGGGAGTGAGTGTGTAGGGGATCCCTCGGAGTGTGTGTGTGTGTAGGGGATCCCTCGGAGTGTGTGTGTAGGGGATCCCTCGGAGTGTGTGTGTGTGTAGGGGATCCCTGGGAGTGAGCGTGTGTGTAGGGGATCCCTGGGAGTGAGTGTGTGTGTAGGGGGTCCCTGGGAGTGAATGTGTGTGTAGGGGGTCCCTGGGAGTGTGCGTGTGTGTAGGGGGTCCCTCGGAGTGTGTGTGTAGGGGGTCCCTGGGAGTGAGTGTGTGTGTAGGGGGTCCCTGGGAGTGAGTGTGTGTGTAGGGGGTCCCTGGGAGTGAGTGTGTGTGTAGGGGGTCCCTGGGAGTGAGTGTGTGTGTAGGGGGTCCCTGGGAGTGAGTGTGTGTGTGTGTGTAGGGGATCCCTCGGAGTGAGTGTGTGGGGGGTCCCTGGGAGTGAGTGTGTGTGTAGGGGGTCCCTGGGAGTGAGTGTGTGTGTGTGTAGGGGGTCCCTGGGAGTGTGTGTGTGTGTGTAGGGGGTCCCTGGGAGTGTGTGTGTGTGTGTAGGGGGTCCCTGGGAGTGAGTGTGTGTGTAGGGGGTCCCTGGAAGTATGTGTGTGTGTAGGGGGTCCCTCGGAGTGTGTGTGTAGGGGGTCCCTGGGAGTGTGTGTGTGTGTGTAGGGGGTCCCTGGGAGTGAGTGTGTGTGTAGGGGGTCCCTGGAAGTATGTGTGTGTGTAGGGGGTCCCTCGGAGTGTGTGTGTAGGGGGTCCCTGGGAGTGAGTGTGTGTGTAGGGGGTCCCTGGGAGTGAGTGTGTGTGTAGGGGGTCCCTGGGAGTGTGTGTGTGTGTAGGGGGTCCCTGGGAGTGTGTGTGTCGGGGGTCCCTGGGAGTGAGTGTGTGTGTGTGTAGGGGATCCCTCGGAGTGTGTGTGTAGGGGGTCCCTGGGAGTGTGTGTGTGTGTAGGGGGTCCCTGGGAGTGAGTGTGTGTGTAGGGGGTCCCTGGAAGTATGTGTGTGTGTAGGGGGTCCCTGGAAGTGTGTGTGTAGGGGGTCCCTGGGAGTGAGTGTGTGTGTAGGGGGTCCCTGGAAGTGTGTGTGTAGGGGATCCCTCGGAGTGTGTGTGTAGGGGGTCCCTGGGAGTGTGTGTGTGTGTGTAGGGGGTCCCTGGAAGTGTGTGTGTAGGGGATCCCTCGGAGTGTGTGTGTAGGGGGTCCCTGGGAGTGTGTGTGTGTGTAGGGGGTCCCTGGGAGTGAGTGTGTGTGTAGGGGGTCCCTGGAAGTGTGTGTGTGTAGGGGGTCCCTGGAAGTGTGTGTGTAGGGGGTCCCTGGAAGTGTGTGTGTCTGTAGGCGGTCCCTGGAAGTGTGTGTGTCTGTAGGGGGTCCCTGGAAGTGTGTGTGTCTGTAGGGGGTCCCTGGAAGTGTGTGTCTGTAGGGGGTCCCTCAGAGGGTGTGTCTGTAGGGGGCCTCCAAAAATGTCACTTTTTGTGGATTGCACACACAGTAAAGTTTGAACAACTGATCCATCAAGGGGCTAAACTTTCCTTTCATTTTTGGCAGGTTTTCGGCGATTTTCTCGGCGGTACAGCTGTTTTTCCACCCGGCGAAAGTTTCCCCCTTAGTTTTTCAATGGTACCGCCCAAATCTCAAGACGCCCACCGGGACCAAACCGCCGACGTGCACTGCCGAGAAAGTCGCCAGGGCGTAAGTTTGGCCTCAAGCCCGTCTAAAATTCTAAAAGGACAAAGGGTGTTAAAATAACAAGCCTGAAGGCTTTGTGTCTTAATGCAAGGAGTATCCGTAATAAGGTGGATGAATTAACTGTGCAAATAGATGTTAACAAATATGATGTGATTGGGATTAGAGACGTGGCTCCAGGATGATCAGGGCTGGGAACTCAACATCCATGGGTATTCAACATTCAGGAAGGATAGAATAAAAGGAAAAGGAGGTGGGATAGCATTGCTGGTTAAAGAGATTAATGCAAGTTAGAATGGACATTAGCTTGGATGATGTGGAATCTATATGGGTAGAGCTGCAGAACACAAAAGGGCAAAAAACGTTAGTGGGAGTTGTGTACAGACCTCCAAACAGTAGTAGTGATGTTGGGGAGGGCATTAAACAGGAAATTAGGGGTGCATGCAATAAAGGTGCAGCAGTTATAATGGGTGACTTTAATATGCACATAGATTGGGCTAACCAAACTGGAAGCAATACGGTGGAGGAGGATTTCCTGGAGTGCATAAGGGATGGTTTTCTAGACCAATATGTCGAGGAACCAACTAGGGGGGAGGCCATCTTATACTGGGTGTTGTGTAATGAGAGAGGATTAATTAGCAATCTCGTTGTGCGAGGCCCCTTGGGGAAGAGTGACCATAATATGGTGGAATTCTGCATTAGGATGGAGAATGAAACAGTTAATTCAGAGACCATGGTCCAGAACTTAAAGAAGGGTAACTTTGAAGGTATGAGGCGTGAATTGGCTAGGATTGATTGGCGAATGATACTTGAGGGGTTGACTGTGGATGGGCAATGGCAGACATTTAGAGACCGCATGGATGAACTACAACAATTGTACATTCCTGTCTGTCGTAAAAATAAAAAAGGGAAGGTGGCTCAACCGTGGCTATCAAGGGAAATCAGGGATAGTATTAAAGCCAAGGAAGTGGCATACAAATTGGCCAGAAATAGCAGTGAACCCCGGAGACTGGGAGAAATTTAGAACTCAGCAGAGGAGGACAAAGGGTTTGATTAGGGCAGGGAAAATGGAGTACGAGAAGAAGCTTGCAGGGAACATTAAGATGGATTGCAAAAGTTTCTATAGATATGTAAAGAGAAAAAGGCTAGTAAAGACAAACGTAGGTCCCCTGCAGTCAGAATCAGGGGAAGTGATAACGGGGAACAAAGAAATGGCGAACCAATTGAACAAGTACTTTGGTTCGGTATTCACTAAGGAGGACATTAACAACCTTCCGGATATAAGAGGGGTCAGGTGGTCTAGTAAGGAGGAGGAACTGAGGGAAATCCTTATTAGTCGGGAAATTGTGTTGGGGAAATTAATGAGATTGAAGGCTGATAAATCCCCAGGGCCTGATGGACTGCATCCCAGAGTACTTAAGGAGGTGGCCTTGGAAATAGCAGATGCATTTTCCAACATTCCATAGACTCTGGATCAGTTCCTATCGAGTGGAGGGTAGCAAATGTAACCCCACTTTTTAAAAAAGGAGGGAGAGAGAAAACAGGGAATTATGGACCGGTCAGCCTGACATCGGTAGTGGGTAAGATGATGGAATCAATTATTAAGGATGTCATAGCAGCGCATTTGGAAAGAGGTGACATGATAGGTCCAAGTCAGCATGGATGTGTGAAAGGGAAATCATACTTGACAAATCTTCTAGAATTTTTTGAGGATGTTTCCAGTAGAGTGGACAAGGGAGAACCAGTTGATGTGGTATATTTGGAATTTCAGAAAGCTTGCGACAAGGTCCCACACAAGAAATTAATGTGCAAAGTTAAAGCACATGGGATTGGGGGTAGTGTGCTGACATGGATTGAGAGCTGGTTGTCAGACAGGAAGCAAAGAGTAGGAGTAAATGGGTACTTTTCAGAATGGCAGGCGGTGACTAGTGGGGTACCGCAAGGTTCTGTGCTGGGGCCCCAGCTGTTTACACTGTACATTAATGATTTAGACGAGGGGATTAAATGTAGTATCTCCAAATTTGCGGATGACACTAAGTTAGGTGGCAGTGTGAGCTGCGAAGAGGATGCTATGAGGCTGCAGAGCAACTTGGATAGGTTAGGTGAGTGGGCAAATGCATGGCAGATGAAGTATAATGTGGATAAATGTGAGATTATCCACTTTGGTGGTAAAAAGAGAGAGACAGACTATTATCTGAATGGTGACAGATTAGGAAAAGGGGAGGTGCAACGAGACCTGGGTGTCATGGTACATCAGTCATTGAAGGTTGGCATGCAAGTACAGCAGGCGGTTAAGAAAGCAAATGGCATGTTGGCCTTCATAGCGAGGGGATTTGAGTACAGGGGCAGGGAGGTGTTGCCACAGTTATACAGGGCCTTGGTGAGGCCACACCTGGAGTATTGTGTACAGTTTTGGTCTCCTAACCTCAGGAAGGACATTCTTGCTATTGAGGGGGTGCAGCGAAGGTTCACCAGACTGATTCCCGGGATGGCGGGACTGGCCTATCAAGAAAGACTGGATCAACTGGGCTTGTATTCACTGGAGTTCAGAAGAATGAGAGGGGACCTCATAGAAACGTTTAAAATTCTGATGGGTTTAGACAGGTTAGATGCAGGAAGAATGTTCCCAATGTTGGGGAAGTCCAGAACCAGGGGACACAGTCTGAGGATAAGGGGTAAGCCATTTAGGACCGAGATGAGAAGGAACTTCTTCACCCAGAGAGTGGTGAACCTGTGGAATTCTCTACCACAGAAAGTTGTTGAGGCCAATTCACTAAATATATTCAAAAAGGAGTTAGATGTAGTCCTTACTACTAGGGGGATCAAGGGTGAGAAAGCAGGAATGGGGTACTGAAGTTTCATGTTCAGCCATGAACTCATTGAATGGCAGTGCAGGCTAGAAGGGCCGAATGGCCTACTCCTGCACCTATTTTCTATGTTTCTATGTCCAGATTGCTGAGGGAACTGCCCTGTGAAAGCTGCTTAAAGAAAGACAAGTTAAAAGTTCTCTACCAACCTATTCATTTACCTGATCACGGACTCTATGTACATATTTAGTTGCCTTCCACAGCCCATGTACAATCTGTAGTGCCAGCCTTGGCTCAGTGGGCAGCACTCTCATCTCTGAGCCAGAAGGACACCCCCCCGTCCGCCCCGACGCCCTCTCAGGTGGACTTAAAAGATCCCAAAGCACTATTCGAAGAAGAGCAGTGGAGTTCACCCCAGTGTCCTGGTCAATATTTATCCCTCAACCAAAATCATTCAGATTATCTGGTCATTATCTTATTGCTGTGCATGGGATCTTTCTGTGCGCAAATTGGCTGCCACGTTTCCTATATTACAACAGTGACGACACTTTTGGAAGTACTTCATTGGCTGTGAAGCGCTTTGGGATGTCCAGTGGTCGTGAAAGATGCAATCGAAACTGGAGATCTTTCTTTCTTTACCCACCGACATAACCTTCCAGGTATAAGTTCTGCATAAAGATTCCTTGATCACTTGAACTGTTCATCACACAGTCAGTTCCTTATCTCGAGGCAACTTTTGGTTTAGTTGCTGCCTGGGGACAGTGACATCCATCTGTATTTTGCTGGGTTTATCCTGCTGCCTTGTTCTGCTCTCTATATAGGCTGCAGGAATGGTTCAGGGGGTGAGGCCTGGGAGCATCAGTCACGTAGAACGGTCTGACTGAGCGTTCTGCTGAGCAAGGCCGAGCTGACGCACACTCGGTGCGATAATTACATTTTGCACCATGCCCCAGATTGACTTAGCGTCTTTCACAGGTTACCCGACAGCAGACTGGGAGACCTGTGGGAGCTGCCACTAGCCGCGTGGAAGTCGGTTCATTTACACTTGGGGGGCAGGCAAAGCGAGATCCGCAGGTCAACGGTCAACTGCACTATAGTAAAGTAAAAGCACTTTAGTCAAGCTGTGAAGAGTCACCAGGGAGACATTAGGCACTGTCTCATTGCTATCAGCCCTGGCTCGGTGAGAAGCACACTCGCCTCAGAGTCACAAGGTCATGGCTTCCAGCCCCACTCGAGACTTCAGCTCATGATCTAGACTGACAATCCCAATGCAGTGCTGAGGAAGTGCCATCTTTTAGGTATCCGGAGGTCTTGAAAGGCGCAATATAAATGCAAGTGCTTTCTATCTCTCCAGTAAATATTTCGACCTTACGGATAAATATGAAAGAGTCTCCCGAATGGCTTCATTCACACAGCCTTCGCACAAGGTGACATATTTACTTCCCAAGCACAGTTAGGGATGGAGCATGGTAATGCAAAAGTAAAGGAAAGAGCAAGAAAGAAAAGACAGACTTGCATTTATATAGCGCCTTTCATGGCCACTGGACAACCCAAAGCACTTTACAGCCAATTAAGTACTTTTGGCGTGTAGTCACTGTTGTAATGTAGGAAACGCGGCAGCCAATTGTTGGTGGAGGGGCTTTGGGGAGTCAGGGGGTGAGTCACTCGCTGCAGAATACCCAGCGCCTCTGACCCGCTCTCTTCGCCACAGTGTTTATGTGGCTGGTCCATTTGGGTTTCTGGTCAATGGTGAACCCCAGGATGTGGATGGTCGGGGATTTGGCGATGGTAATGCTGTTGAATCTCAAGGGGCAGTGGTTAGACTCTCCCTTGTGGGAGATAGTCATTGCCTGGCAGGCAGCTGTGTGGTGTGAATGTGACTTATCACTTAGCAGCCCAAGCATGGATGCTGTCCAGGTTTTACTGCATTTCCTGCACAAGCAAGAAGGGCCAAATGGCCTCCTTCTGTGCCATAAATTTCTATGATTCTATGTGGACATGGACTGCTTCATTATCTGAGGAATTAAAAATGGAGCTGAACACTGCAATAGTCTGCAAAAAGCCCTACTTCTGACCTAACGATGGAAGGAAGGTCAGTGATGAAGCAGTTGAAAATAGTTGGGTCGAGGACACTGCCCTGAAGAACTCGATGTCCTGGGACTGAGATAATTGACCTTTAACTACCACATCCTTTGTGCCAGGTATGACTCCAGCCACTGGAGAGTTTTCACCCCCAATTCTCATTGGCTTCCGTTTTACTAGGGCTCCTTGGTATCATACTCAGTCAATTGCTCCCACAATGTCAAGGGCAGTCACTCACCCCTCACCTCTGGAATTCAGCTCGTGTCTATGTTTGGACCAAGGCTGTAATGAGGTCTGGAGCCGAGTGGTCCTGGCGAAACCCAAACTGAGCGTCGGGGAACACGTTACTGTTGAGCCAGTTGATGGCTCCTCCCATTTCCTTGCTGATGATTGGGAGTAGGCTGAAAGGGTGGTAATTGGTCGGGTTGGATTTGTCTTGCTTTACCTGGGTAATTTTCCACAGTCAGGTAGCGTTGTAACTGTACTGGAACAACTCGGCTTGGCAGCGTTACCAAAGAGCTACCAGCAGCCAAGGAACTGAATCCCAGCCCGAGTCACGAGCCTTAATAAGACTATTTACTAGACGAGGAAGAACCAATGGACTAAATCTTTGTGCAGAGCGGTTTGGAATAGTAATGGTGCAGCATACTCCCTGTAAATTTCAAGATGTTTTTCAACAAAGGAGTACAGAGCATTCATCATCATCATCATAGGCAGTCCCTCGGAATCGAGGAAGACTTGCTTCCACTCCTGAAGTGAGTTCTTTGGTGGATGCACAGTTCAATAAGAGAACCACAGACTCTGCCGCAGGTGGGACAGATAGTCGTTGAGGGAAGGGGTGGGTGAGACTGGTTTGCCGCATGCTCTTTCCGTTGCCTGCGCTTGATTTCTGCATGCTCTCGGCATTGAGACTCGAGGTGCTCAGCGCCCTCCCGGATGCACTTTCTCCACTTCGGGCTGTTTTTGGCCAGGGACTCCTAGGTGTCAGTGGTGATGTCGCACTTTATCAGGGAGGCTTTGAGGGTGTCCTTGCAACGTTTCCACTGCTCACCTTTGGCTCATTCGCCATGAATGAGATATATTTCCCCGTTCTTATACAGGGGAGCCAATTTAAAACCGAGTTGAGAAGGAATTTCTTCTCCCAGAGGGTTGTGAATCTGTGCAATTCTCTGCCCAAGGAAGCAGTTGAGGCTAGCTCATTGAATGTATTCAAGTCACAGATAGATAGATTTTTAACCAATAAGGGAATTAAGGGCTACGGGGAGCGGGCGGGTAAGTGGAGCTGAGTCCACGGCCAGATCAGCCATGATCTTGTTGAATGGCGGAGCAGGCTCGAGGGGCTAGATGGTCTACTCATGTTCCTAATTCTTATGTTCTTATGAAGGAGCTCCGCATAGAGCACTTGCTTTGGAGTCTCGTGTCTGGCATGCGAACTATATGGCCTGCCCGGCGAAGCTGATCAAGTGTGGTCAGTGTTTCAATACTGGGGATGTTAGGATGGACGAGGACACTGATGTTGGTGCGCCTGTCCTCCCAGGGGATTTGTAGGATCTTGCGGAGACATCGGAGAGGGTGTGTATTACTACAGCCCTGTAGACCATGAACTTGGTGGTAGATTTGAAGGCCTAGTCTTCGAACAGAGCATTACTGCTTTGCTCTCGATATTACCATATTACAGATGCACGTGGGAATGTCACACTGCATTACAATATTAATCAAAAATTCTGATATGAGAAAACTGCAATAGCAGCAACAGGGACAGTAGCACGCTGATGTAATATTTGGGGATACTGTACAACAGGAACACGCTGATGTAACTGTTAGTTCGTCCCACGATTCTCCTTTTCCATCTTGTTTTTGGGAGAGGGTAAAATGTAAACACCGTTTTAAGATGTGCTTATAGATTGGGCTGGATCCTATGATTTTTCCACTTTTTCCTGAGGTTTGGTCTCGTGCTTGGTCTGACTGCCCTCCCATAAACATTGGCCAACGTGAGCCCTAGACAGAGAGCATCTGCAAGCTATTCAACCACGGGGTGGGGCACCATGGCCAACACTAATTCTGACTTCGCCCAACACCCACACAAATACACTTTGCAGCAATGGTCACTGGATGGCACTCAGGAGCAGGAGCCCCCCCCTTGGCGAATTTAACTCTTCCAAACAGGCGGTGCTGAGATTAAAGGTAACGGAGAACAGACGAGGGATCAAACACAAACTCCTTGGCATTGCAAATGCCCAGCGTGAGTCTTCGCCAAGAGGAGACGATGTCTCGGGAACTGTTCCACTCAGTTGGTCTGTCAGCCAACAGGCGCACCAAAGTTAGCGTCCTCGACCAGGCCAACATCCCCAGCATTGAAGCACTGACCACACTTGATCAGCTCCGCTGGGCAGACCACATCGTCTGCATGCCCGACACGAGACTCCCAAAGCAAGCGCTCTACTCGGAGCCCCTTCACGGCAAACGAGCCAAAGGTGGTCAGCGGAAACGTAACAAGGACACCCTCAAAGCCACTTCCTGATAAACATCCCACTGACACCTGGGAGTCCCTGGCCAAAGACCGCCCGAAGTGCAAAAAGTGCATCTGGAAGGGCGCTGAGCACCTCGAGTCTCATCGCCGAGAACATGCAGAAATGAAGCGCAGGCAGCGGAAGGAGCGTGCGGCAAACCAGTCCCACCCACCCTTACCCTCAACGACTATCTGTCCCACCTGTGACAGGGACTATGGTTCTCGTATTGGACTGTACAGCCACTTAAGAACTGCCACTCATGTTAAGAGTGGAAGCAAGTCTAGATGAAGAAATTGAATGTAATATCTCCAAGTTTGCAGATGACACTAAGCTGGGTGGCGGTGTGAGCTGTGAGGAGGATGCTGAGAGACAGCAGGGTGACTTGGACAGGTTAGGTGAGTGGGCAAATGCATGGCAGATGCAGTATAATGTGGATAAATGAGAGGTTATCCACTTTGGTGGCAAAAACAGGAAGGCAGATTATCTGAACGGTGACAGATTAGGAAAAGGGGAGGTGCAACGAGACCTGGGTGTCATTGAAAGTTAGCATGCAGGTACAGCAGGCGGTGAAGGCGGCAAATGGCATGTTGGCCTTCATAGTAAGAGGATTTGAGTATAGGAGCAGGGAGGTCTTACTGCAGTTGTACAGGGCCTTGGTGAAACCACACCTTGAATATTGTGTACAGTTTTGGTCTCCTAATCTGAGGAAGGACGTTCTTGCTATTGAGGGATTGCAGCAAAGGTTCACCAGACTGATTCCCGGGATGGCAGGACTGACATATGAAGAAAGACCGGATCGACTAGGCTTATATGCACTGGAATTTAGATGAATGAGAGGGGATCTCACAGAAACATAAAATTCTGACGGGATTGGACAAGTTAGATGCAGAAAGAATGTTCCCGATGTTGGGGAAGTCCAGAACCAGGGGTCACAGTCTAAGGATAAGGGGTAAACCATTTAGGACTGAGATGAGGAGAAACATCTTCACTCAGATAATTGTGAACCTATGGAATTCTCTACCACAGATAGTTGTTGAGGCCAGTTCGTTAGATATAGTCAAAAGGGAGTTAGATGTGCCCTTACGGCTAAAGGGATCAAAGAGTATGGAGAGAAAGCAGGAATGGGGTACTGAAGTTGCATGATCAGCCATGATCATATTGAATGATGGTGCAGGCTCGAAGGGCCAAATGGCCTACTCCTGCCCCTATTTTCTATGTTTTTATGTTTTCTCGATTCCGAGGGATTATGATGTTCCACTCAAAACTTTTCCAGTATAGTTAAGAAAGATTCGAAGAATCATTTTGGCAACAACTGCATATTACCCCAAACTGTACCTGTGACAGAAATAATTACACAAGGGATTAGATGAAGGAGGACGATAAGAGAGTGCGAGCGAACACACAGGCGAGGGAGGGAGAGAGCACTCGCTATTGTACATCAATTTAGGATTTAATATTCTTCCGATTGCGAATCAATACGTCATCATGCGACTGTTAAAATAAGCAGAGGCCGGCTGAGTTTGGAGGACTGGTTTCATGCCTCTGCAATGCAGATTGTTGAGCTGTGTGCTGGATTCCGAGCGCTGGCACACACACAATACTCTTGCAGCAGTGGAAAGCGCGTCAAACTGCACATTAGCAAGACAGCTAAAGGGTAAACAGTAAGCAGTGGCGCTGGCAGAGGGAGGAGGAGGAGGAGCTGGGGGGTGTGAGTAATGAGGTTGTAACTACAGCTGCCAAAACACGGCTGAAAAAACAAATGATTCGACATAAATCATATCATTAAAAAAAATGTAAATCCTCAACTCTCAATTTATTTTCGCCCCCCCAAAAGTTTTGGTTAACCTACCCCCGATCCCCTGAAGGCATCAACCTCCCGCGGAGTACCGCTGAAGTGTGGGAGGCAGCCCTCCATACATCATCATCTTAAGCAGTCCCTCGGAATCGAGGAAGACTTGCTTCCACTCAAAAAAATTAGTCCTTCGGTGGCTGAACAGTCCAATACGAGAGCCACAGTCTCTGTCACAGGTGGGACAGACAGTGGTTGAAGGAAAGGGAGGGTGGGACTGGTTTGCCACATGCTCCTTCCGCTGCCTGCGCTTGATTTCTGCATGCTCTCGGCAACGAGACTCGAGGTGCCCAGCGCCCTCCCGGATGCACTTCCTCCACTTAGGGCGGTCTTTGGCCAGGGATTCTCGGGTGCCGGTGGGGTTGTTGCACTTTATCAGGGAGGCTTTGAGGGTGTCCTTGAAACGTTTCCTCTGCCCATCTTTGGCTCGCTTGCCGTGAAGGAGTTCCGAGTAGAGCGCTTGCTTTGGGAGTCTCGTGTCGGGCATGTGAACAATGTGGCCCTGCCCAGCGGAGCTGGTCGAGTGTGGTCAGTGCTTCGATGCTGGCCTGGTCGAGGACGCCCAAGTGGCCGCTCTTTCAGAATATGCGCAGAGAGCAATGGTCAACAGGCTGTTTGACCATGAGAGCCATCACACCCAAGCCAGATCCTGATCCTGTCCTCATCCGACAATCACACACGCTCACTTTGCAGCTATGCAACCTGGCTTCACGGGTCGGTATAGTTTAGTGCTGCATCGGAGTGTAATGAAGCTGGACCGACGACCGGGGAAGCCAAGTCTAAAAAAAAAATTCATAGATTTGTACAAGCTTACAGCACAGGAGGAGGCCATTCGGCCCGTCGTGCCTGTGCCGGCTCTGTGAAAGAGCAGTCGGGCTCAGTCCCACATCCCGCTCTCTGTCCCTGTCCAACTTCCTTTAACATTATTGAAGGAATCAGTTTCTGCAGGTGGAGTGTTCCAGATCCCCTCTCTGAGTGAAAACATTTCTCCTCAGCTCCCCTCTCCATATTTTGCCAATGATTTAAAATCTATGACCTCTGGTTATTGACCCACTCACCAGAGAGAATAGTTTCATCTACTCTATCAAAACCTCTTGAACTCAACTTGAAAACCTCTATTAGATCACCTCTTTACCTTCTCTGTTCCAAGTCCAAACTTTTCCAACCCCCCCTCATAACTGAAGTCCCTCATCCCTGGTACCATCCCGGTAAACCACCTCTGCATCGTGAAAGTCAACTGTGTCAATGACATCTGAAATTTGGTGAACGAGATCACTTTGCTGATTGGCTATTAGTTTCAAATTACTGACACTGAGTGAATCAATTGGCAAAAATCTTATGAATCAATAATGATGACATTAACTGGCTTCTACGACTTTGTTAGCTCCCTGGCACATCCCGGTGCGGTACTGAACCATGGCGGGCAGCAAGGTTTCAGTCCAATCCTGTTCCACGCTGACTTAGCTGATCGCAGTCAGGTGGTGGCAGGAGTGCTACAATAGGGAATAGGCCAGCCCATGGATTCCAATGCCAGCTCGCGTCATGGGCAACACTCCTGCCTCCAAGTCAAGGCTGTGGGTTCAAGCCCCACTCCAGGATTTGAGCACATAATTCAGGTTGACAATGCAGTGCAGTATTGAGGGAGCGCTGTCCTTTGAATGAGACGTTAAACCGAGGCCCTGTTTGACTATTAAGGTGGATGTCGAAGATTGAACGGCAGTATAGAAAGAGCAGCAGGGTGTTGTCCCTTAAGACTTGGCCAACTCACTCAATCAACACCACTTCAAAAAGTAATCCCTTGGCTGTGAAATGAGAGGGACATCCTGAGAATGTGAAAGGCGCTATATAAATGCAAGTTCTTTCTTCTTACTATACTTTTTATGGAAAGATGCAAAGAACCACAAAGTTAGTTCTAAACACTAGTAAAGATACCGGAACCATATGTAATAACAATAAAATCGGACTCATCCACTCTTTGTAAATCAGCGGCCTTGCAAATAGGGAGGTGAGAACTCACCACCCAGTGACCCTACCTATGAATTTTAGCAAAGACAGATCAGCCCTCTTCCAAATCAGACTCACTGACCATCACTGTCCAGGCTCACGTGTGGAATGAAAGCTAAACCCCATCACACCAGGATCAGGTTCCTATATCACTTCTTTATTAACCCTTCCACCGCCAACACATTATGTTGCATAGTGGCTAAGAGAAGGGTCAATGGAGAAGGGGCACTCATCAGGAAGTGACAGGGCTTCTTTCATTTCCTGCATCTCTCTCTTTCTGGCTGAAACGTTGCTTCCCTTCCTCTCTTTGGTTCGAGGTCGCACACTATCTCCAGTCAAGGGGCCAGAACACCAGCATTCCAACCGCTCCCAGGATTCTTCCACTGCTACTCAACGGCTGTGAATACTGAGTCAGTGAGTATATTCAAGGCTGAGATCGATAGATTGTTGAACTCTAGGGGAATCAAGGGATGGCAGGACTGACATATGAAGAAAAACTGGATCGACTAGGCTTATACTCACTGGAATTTAGAAGAATGAGAGGGGATCTCATAGAAACATATAAAATTCTGATGGGACTGGACAGGTTAGATGCAGGAAAAATGTTCCCGATGTTGGGGAAGTCCAGAACCAGGGGTCACAGTCTAAGGATAAGCGGTAAGCCATATAGGACCGAGATGAGGAGAAACTTTTTCACCCAGTGAGTTGTGAACCTGTGGAATTCTTTACCACAGAAAGTTGTTGAGTCCAGTTTGTTGGATATATTCAAAAGGGAGTTAGATATGGCCCTTACGGCTAAAGGGATCAGGGGTACGGAGAGAAGGCAGGAGTGGGGTACTGAAGTTGCATGATCAGCCATGATCATATTGAATGGTGATGCAGGTTCGAAGGGTCTGCTCCTGCACCTATTTTTTGTTTTTCTATATGGGGATAGTGCAGGAAAGTGGAGTTGAGGTCGAAGATCAGCCAGGCTCTGTATGGCCTATTGCTGCTCCTAATTCTTACGTTCTTAGGTTCTACTCTTAAACTGGTTGCAAAGAGGCTAGTAACCTCCCTTCCTGGAGCAAAGAAGTACTCGATAAACTACAAAACCAGTATATACCCCTAAAAGGCAAATACTCCATGTTTTGTTAAGTAACCATGGTCAACAAATAAGGCAAGAGGCAGCATGGAGCTAAATGAGAAGGCTCATACAATTGTGGACATCCAGCGGACTGGGAGAGCTATAAAAAGCAACAAAGAGATGCAAAGAAAAGTAATGAGCGATGCAAAAAAGGAATGTGAAAAAAAAAACTTGCAGGGGATATGAAACTTAACAAAAGTCTAATAAATATATTAAGAGAAACTGAGTGATAAACAGCAATGTGGACCCATTAAATACAGATGAGAATATAATGGATAATAAGAATGGGGTAGACTTGTTAAATGAGGACCTTGTACTTGTTTCCACAGTGGAGGAAGAGGAATAAGTACCCGTGGTACAGGGGAACCAAAAAATAAGCGAAACTTAGTGGATTTAATTCAAGTAAAAAATGGTAATTCGGGAAATAATGGCACTTTAAGATAGACACATCTCCAGAACCTGATGGTTTCCATCCGAGAGTATTAAAAGAAATAGCTAAGGAAATTCCCAGGCACAGATGAAATGTGTCCCAAGCCGTTATGAGAAGTGAGAGAGGAAATAGCAGAGGCTCTGACCATCATTTTCCATTCTTCTTTGCCTGTAGGTGCGGTGACAGAGGACTGGAGGACTGCTAATGTTGCACCATTGTTTAAGGGAGAAAGGGATGGACCGAGTAATTACAGGCCAGTCAGCCTGACCTCGGTGGTGGGAAAATTATTGGAAAAAATTCTGACGGACAGGATTCATTTAGAAAGACACGGATCAATCAAGGACTGTCAGCATGAAGTTGTTATGGGAAGGTCGTGTCTGACTAACTTGATTGAATTTTTTGAGGAGGGAACAAGGAGGGTCGATGAGGATAGTGCATATAAAAACGTAACATAAGAAATAGGAACAGGAGTAGGCCATACGGCCCCTTGAGCCTGATCGAGCATGATCATGGCTGATCTGACCATGGACTCAGCTCCACTTCCCCGCCCACTCCCCATAATTCTTATCGTTTAAGAAACTGTCTATTTCTGTCTTAAATTTATTCAATGTCCCAGCTTCCACAGCTCGAGGCAATGAATTCCACAGATTTACAATCATCTGAGAGATGAAATTCCTCATCGGTTTTAAATGGGTGGCCCCTTATTCTAAGATCATGCCCTCTAGTTTCAGTCTCCTTCATCAGTAGTCTATATGGATTTTAGCAAAGCTTTTGATAAGGTCCCACATGGCAGACTGGTCACTAAAGTAAAAGCTCATGGGATCCAAGGCAAAGTGGCAAGTTGGATCCAAAATTGTCTCAGAGGCAGAAAGCAAAGAGTTGGTTGGCAGGTACGAGACAAAGGGTAGGAATAAAGTGATACGATAAGTGGCATTCCTCAGGGATCTATACTGGGCCCTCAGCCGTTTACCATATATATTAATGACTTGGATGAAGGAATGGAGAGTTGTATATCCAAGTTTGCAGATGACACTCAGTGAGGAGGAACAGCAAGTTGTGTAGATGGGCAGGCCTGGTGAATCAAATAACTAGGGCAGTGGACAGGGCTTTAAATTAATGAGGAGGGGGGGGGGGGGGGTGGTGGGAAGATTCGGGAAAGAGTAAATGTATAAGCAGCAAGAGAAATGTCAAGGCTCTAAAGCAGAGCAGAGTTTTGGGTAAAAATAAACAGATAGGTCAGGAAGGGACAGAGAGTGTAACAAAGGTAATCATAGGCCGTCCCTCAGAATCGAGGAAGACTTGCTTCCACTCTTAACATGAGTTCTTAGGTGGCTAAACAGTCCACGACGACATGCAGGCCATGATCCTTACCAGCGGTTTCATTACAGACCCAATCCACGTCCGGACCGGGGTCAAACGGGGCTGCATCATCACTCCAACCCTCTTCTCAATCTTCCTCACTGCCATGCTCCACCTCAGTTAACAAGCTCCCCGCTGGAGTGGAACTAAACTACAGGACCAGTGGGAACCTGTTCAACCTTCGCTGCCTCCAGGCCAGGTCCAAGATCACCCCAACCTCTGTCGTCGATCTACAGTACGTGGACGACGCCTGCGTCTGCGCACATTGAGAGGCTGAACTCCAGAATATAGTCGATGTATTCACCGAGGCATATGAAAGCATGGGCCTTACGCTTAACATCCATAAAACAAAGGTCCTCCACCAGCCTGTCCTCGCCGCACAGCACTGCCCTCCAATCATCAAGATTCACGGCGCAGCCCTCGACAATCTGGGCCACTTCCCAAACCTCGGGAGCCTTTTAGGGTTAGGGTCAACAAAGGCAGACATTGATGCGGAGATTCAACATCGCTTCCAGTGTGCCAGTGCAGCCTTTGGCCGCCTGAGGAAAAGAGTGTTCGAAGACCAGGCCCTCAAATCTACCACCAAGCTCATGGTCTACAGGACTGTAGTAATACCCGCCCTCTTGTATGGATCAGAGGCATGGACGGTGTACAGAAGACACCTCAAGTCGCTGGAGATATATGACCAACGATGTCTCCGCAAGATCCTGCAAATCCGCTGGGAGGACAGGCGCACCAACATCAGTGTCCTCGACCAGCCGAACAGCCCCAGCATTGAAGCACCGTCCACACTCGATCAGCTTCGCTGGGCAGGCCACATAGTTCGCATGCCAGACATGAGGCTCCCTAAGCAATTGCTCTATGCAGAGCTCCTTCATGGCAAACGAGCCAAAGGTGGCAGCAGAAATGTTACAGGGACACCCTCAAAGCCTCCCTGGTAAAGTGCGACATCACCACTGACACCTGGGAGTCCCTGGCCGAAGACCGCCCGAGGTGGAGAAAATGCATCCGGGAGGGCGCTGAACTCTTCGAATCTCAACGCTGCGAGCGTGAAGAGATCAGGCGCAGGTAGCGGAAGGAGCGTGCAGCAAATCAGTCCTACCCCTCCCTTCCTCCGACGAATATCTGTCCCACCTGTGACAGGGTCTGTGGCTCTCACATTGGACTGTTCAGCCACCAAAGGACTCACTTTAGGAGTGGAAACAAGCCTTCCTCAATTCCAAGGGACTGCCGATGATAATGATGTACAGTCCAATACAAGAAACACAGTCTCTGTCACAGGTGGGACAGATAGTCATTGAGGGTAAGGGTGGGTGGGACTGGTTTGCCGCATGTTCTTTCCGCTGCCCGAGCTTGATTTCTGCATGCTCTTGGCGATGAGACTCGAGGTGCTCAGCGCCCTCCTGGATGCACTTCCTCCACTTAGGGCAGTCTTTGGCCAGGGACTCCCAGGTAATAGAAAGGTGATAGGGCATCAGTGACTAAGGTGATATCAGGGTAAAATAGAAAAAAGTCAAAGCACTATATCTGAATGCACAAAGCATTCGCAATAAAATAGATGCATTAATAGCGCAGATAGAAATTATTAGGGGGAGGGGAAGAAAGAACAAAAAGGGAAGATCTGAGATAGATTGAAAGACAAGAGAGATTAGAGAGACAAAAGGGATGATGGCCCAAATTCAAATGGTAATGGAAGCAGTTAGAATAACATTAGTCGAGATAAGAGTGTGAATGGTGGGATTATGACCAACTGCCATTAGAGACAAGGAGAAACAAAAATAAATAAACAGGCTCTGAGGGTCAGGAGGTGAAGGGTGTGGGGGGAAGGAAGCCAAAGATTGGCAGAGATTATGGTCTGAAATTGTTGAACTCGATGTTGAGTCCAGAAGGCTGTAAAGTGTCTAAACGAAAGATGAGGTGCTGTTCCTCGAGCTTGCGTTGAGCTCCGTTGGAACAGTGCAGGAGGCCGAGGACGGAGAGGTCAGAGTGGGAGTGGAACGGGGAATTAAAGTGACAGGCGACCGGAAGCTCAGGGTCACACTTACGGACTGAACGGAGGTGCTCCGCAAAGCGGTCACCCAATCTACGCTTGGTCTCCCCAATGTAGAGGAGACCACATCGTGAGCAGTGAATACAGTATACTAAATTGAAAGAAGTAAGAGTAAATCGCTGTGTCACCTGGAAGGAGTATCTGGGGCCCTGGACAGTGCGAAGGGAGGAGGTAAAAGGGCAGGCGTTGCATCTCCTGTGCTTGCACGGAAAGGTACCGTGGGAAGGGGAGGGGATGCTGGGGGTGACTGCAGAATGGACCAGGGTGTCGCGGAGGGAGCAGTCCCTTCGGAATGCTGAGAGGAAAGGGGATGGGAAGATGTGATTGGTGGTGGGATCACACTGGAGGTGGTGGAAATGGCGGAGGATGATCCGTTGAACGTGTGAAAGGTGAGGACAAGGGGAATCCTGTCATGGTTCTGAGAGGGAGGGGAAGGGGTGAGAGCAGAGGGGGGGGGGCGGAAATAGAACAGACACGGTCGAGGGCCATGTTAACCATGGCGGAGGGGAATCCTCAGTTGAGGAAAAAGGATGACATGTCAGAGGCACTAGTGTGAAAGGTGGCATCGTCAGAGCAGACGCGACGGAGACGGAGAAACTGGGAGCATGGAATGGAGTCCTTACAGGATGCAGGGTGGGAGGAAGTGTAGTCCAGTTAGCTGTGGGAGTCCGTGGGCTTATAGTGGATACTGGTCGAAAACCTATCCCCAGAGATGGAGACGGAGAAGTCGAGGAAGGGAAGGGAAGAGTCGGAGATGGACCATGTGAAGGTGAGGGAAGGCTGGAAATTGGATGCAAAGTGAATGAAATTTTCGAGTTCAGGGCGAGAGCAGGAAACGGCACCGATACAGTCATCAATGTCCCGGGAAAAGAGGTGAGGGAGGGAACCCGAGTAGGACTGGAACAAAGAATGTTCCACAAATCCCACGAAAAGGCAGGCATAGCTAGGACCCATGCGGGTTCTCATAGCAACACCTTTAATTTGCAGGGAGTGAGTGGAGTTAAAGGAGAAGTTGTTCAATGTGAGAACAGGTTCAGCCAGGCGGAGCAGGGTGGTGGGGGATGGGGACTGGTTGGGCCTCTGCTCGAGGAAGAAGCGGAGCGCCCTCAGGCCATCCTGGTGGGGGATGGAAGTGTAGAGGGATTGGACGTCCGTGGTGAAAAGGAGACGGTTGGGGCCGGGAAACTGGAAACTGTTAAAGTGACGGAGGGCGTCGGAGGAGTGGCGGATGTCGGTGGGAAGAGATTGGACATGGGGAGGAAAAATAGAGTCGAGATCGGAAGAAACAAGTTCTGTGGGGCAAGAACAGGCTGAAACGATGGGTCTACCGGGGAAGTCCTGTTTGTGGGTCTGGGGAAGGAGGTAGAGGCGGGCTGTGTGGGGTTGGGGAACTAGGAGGTTGGTGGCCATGGAGGGAAGATCTCCAGAGGAGATGAGGTCAGTGACGGTCTGGGAAACGATGGCTTGATGTTCAGTGGTGGGGTCATGGTCCGGGGGAGGTAGGAGGTGGTGTCGGATCAGCCTCTGTAAGGTAGTGGTTTGTTCGCCAAACAACAGCGCCACACCCTGGTCAGCAGGTTTGATGACAAGGTTGGGGTTGGGTCTGAGCGAGTGGAGTGCTGCAAGTTCAGAGGGAGGTAGGTTGGAGTGAGTGAGGGAGCAGAGAAATTGAGACGGCCGATGTCCCATCGGCAGTTTGCAATAAAGGGGTCGAGAGAGGGCAAGAGGTCAGAGGGAGGGATCCAAGTCGAGCGAGAATTCTGAAAACGGGAGAAAGGGTCAGCTGTGCGGGTGGAAGACTCCTGGCCGAAGAAATGGGCACAGAGGCGAAGGCGGTGGAAAAAGAGTTCGGCATCGTGCCGAGCTCGAAATTCATTGAGGTGGGGGCGTGAGGGGATGAAGCTCAGTGCTGGTTAAGATTCTGTTCTTTTTGAACACTCTCCAGTTCTGACGAAGAGTCGTCGACCCGAAACTTTAACTCTGCTTCTCTCTCCACAGATGCTGCCTGACCTGCTGAGATTTCCAGCATTTTCTGTTTTTATTCCAGATTCCAGCATCCGCAGTATTTTCAGTTTGCAGAAATTATTACCTTTGATCTAGTAGCCATTCGGGAGACATAGTTGTAAAGTGACCAAGGTTGGGAACTAAATATTCCATAGATTCTAGAACGGTTCCTGTAGATTGGAAGGTGGTAAATGTAGGCCCACTATTTAAAAAAAGGAGGGAGAGAGAAAACGGGGTACTGCATTCCAGTAAGCCTGACATCAGTCGTTGGGAAAATGCTAGAATCTATTATTAAGGACGTGGTAACAGGGCACTTAGAAAAATAATAATAGGATTGGGCAGAGTCAACATGGATTTATGAAAGGGAAATCATGTTTGACAAATCTGTTGAGTTTTTTTGAGGTTGTAACTAGCAGAATAGATAAAGGGGAACCAATGGATGTATTGTATTTAGATTTTCAGAAGGCATTCGATAAGGTGCCTCACAAGAGGTTATTGAACAAAATTAGACTGATGGGATTGGGGGTAATATACTAGCATCGACTGAGAATTGGTTAACGGACAGAAAATAGAGAGTAGGAATAAACAGGTCATTTTCGAGTTGACAGCTGTAACTAGTGGGGTACCGCAATGATCGGTGCTTGGGCCTAGCTATTCACATGAGGAGAAACTTCTTCACTCAAAGAGTTGTTAACCTGTGGAATTCCCTGCCGCAGAGAGTTGTTGATGCCAGTTCATTGGATATATTCAAGAGGGAGTTAGATATGGCCCTTACGGCTAAAGAAATCAAGGGGTATGGAGAGAAAGCAGGAAAGGGGTACTAAAGGAATGATCAGCCATGATCGCTTTGAATGGCGGTGCAGGCTCGAAGGGCTGAATGGCCACACCTATTTTCTATGTTTCTATATCAATGATTTGGATGAGAGGACCAAATATAATATACCAAAGTTTGCTGATGCTACAAAGCTAAAGAAAGACTTGCATTTATATTGCGCTTTTGATGACCATTGGACGTCTCAAAGCGCTTTACAACCAATGAAGTACTTTTGGAGTTCAGTCACTGTTGTAATGTAGGAAACATGGCAGCCACTTTGCGCACAGCAAGCTCCCACAAGTTGCGAGGAGGATGCCGAGAGACTTCAAGGGGATATAGACAGGCTAAGTGAGTGGGCAAGAACATGACAAATGGAATATAATGTGGAGAAATGTGAAGTTATCCACTTTGGTAGGAAAAATAGAAAAGCAGAGTATTTTTTAAATGGTGAGAGATTGGGAAATGTTGGTGTTCAGAGGGACCTGGATGCTCTTGTACATGAATCACTGAAAGTGCAGGCAGCAATTAAGAAACAAATGGTATGTTAGCCTTTATTACAAGAGGATTTGAGTACAAGAGTAAAGATATCTGACTGCAATTATATAGGGCCCTGGTGAGACTGCACCTGGAGCACTGTGTACAGTTTGGGTCTCCTTACCTAAGGAAGGATATACTTGCCATAGAGGGAGTGCAGCGAAGGTTCACCAGACTGATTCCTGGGATGGGGGGTGGATTGTCCTATGAGGAGAGATTGAGTAGACTAGGCCTATATTCTCTAAAGTTTAGAAGAATGAGAGGTGATCTCATTGAAACTTCCAAAATTCTTAGAGCTTGACAGGGTAGATACAGGGAGGATGTTTCCCCCGGGCTGGGGAGTCTAGAAACAGGGGTCACAGTCTTACAATAAAGGGTTGGCCTTTTAGGACTGAGATGAGGAGGCATTTCTTCACTCAGAGGGTGGTGAATCTTTGGGCTGCGGTTGCTCAGGCGTTGAGTATATTCAAGACAGACAGGGATAGATTTTTGGATATTAAGGGAGTTGAGGTAGATCAGCCATGATCTCATTGAATGGCAGAGCAGGCTTGTGGGGCTGCATGGCCTACTCCTGCTCCTAATTCTTATGGTCTTATGGGAACAGGAAGTTAAAGGGACATAGATAATCTAAGTGAGTAGGCAAAACTAGGGTAGATGGAGTTAATTGTGGAGAAGTGTGAAGTCATCCCCTTTGGATCAGAGAATGACAAATCGCATTATTATCTTAATGGCGAGAGACTAAAAGCTGAGGAGGTGCAAAGGGATTTAGGTGACCGTGTACACACATTACTAAAAGCTAGCGCACAAGTAGAAAAAGTAATCAAAAAGGCTAATGGAATGAATCTCAAGGGTACTGCAATATAAAAGTGGGAAAGTGATGCTTCCTTTGTTCGGCGCCTTGGATTAGACCTCATCATAGAAACCATAGGAACTTACGGCACAGGAGGCCATTTGGCCCATCGTGTCCTCGCCGGCCAACAAAGAGCTATCCAGCCTAATCCCACTTTCGGTCCGTAGTCCTGCAAGTGCATATCCAAGTAGTTTTTAAAAAGTGGTAAGGGTTTCTGTCTCTACCACCCTTTGAGGCAGTGAGTTTCAGACCCCCACCACTCGGAGTGAAAACATTTTCCCTCAAATCCCCCCTAAACCTCCTACCAATTACTTTAAATCTATACCCCCTGGTTGTTGGCCCTTCTGCGAAGGGAAATAGGTCCTTCCTATCCACTCTATCTAGGCCCCTCATAATTTTACACACCTCAATGAGGTCTCCCCTCAGCCTCCTCTGTTCCAAAGAAAACAAACCCACCCTATCCAATCCTTCCTCATGGCTAAAATTCTCCAATCCAGGCAATCACGTCTTTCCTGTAATGTGGTGACCAGAACTGCACGCATCTGGAGTACTGCGTTCAGTTTTGGACACCAAACCTCAGGGAAGATATTGGCCTTGGAAGGAGTACAGTGCAGATTCACCAGAATGATCGTAGAATCACAGAAATTTACAGCATGGAAGGAAGCTGGAGTTCATTATTAAGGAAGCAGTAGCAGGACATTTGGAAAAACATAATTCAATCAAGCAGAGCCAGCATGGTTTTATGAAAGAGAAATCATGTTTGACAAATTTGCTGGAGTTCTTTGAGGATGTAATGAGCAGGGTGGATAAGGGGGAACCAGTGGATGTGGTGTATTTGGATTTCCAGAAGGCATTCGATAAGGTGCCACAATAAAGGTTACTGCACAAGATAAAAGTTCACAGGATTGGGGGTAATATATCAGCATGGACAGAGGATAGGCTAACCAACAGAAAACAGAAAGTCAGTTGGCAAACAGTAACTAGTGGGGTGCCGCAGGGATCGGTGCTGGGGCCTCAACTATTTACAATCTATATTAATGACTTGGATGAAGGGACCGAGTGTAATGTAAGTCAAGTTTGCTGATGATACAAAGATGGGTGGGAAAGCAAATTATGAGGAGGACACAAAAAATCTGCAAAGGGATATAGACAGGCTAAGTGAGTGGGCAAACATTTGGCAGATGGACTATAATGTGGGAAAGTGTGAGGTTATCCACTTTGGTTGAAAAAATAGAAAAGCACATTATAATTTAAATGGAGAAAAAGTGCAAAATACTGCAGTACAGAGGGACGTGGGGGTCCTTGTGCATGAAACACAAAAAGTTAGTATGCAGATACAGCAAGTAATCAGGAAGGCAAATGGAATGTTGGCCTTTATTGCAAGGGGAATAGAGTATAAAAGCAGAGAAGTCCTGCTACAACTGTACAGGGTATTGGTGAGGCCACACCTGGAGTACTGCGTACAGTTAAGGAATAATTTGTTTACCCGGATTGTTTGGGGATTCGGCAACTCCAGGTAAACGAATTTTCCGAGTTTAATTTTAAAGTGAATATTTGAAGGTGATAGAACCACCCACAAAATATTTAGTTGATGTTATTTGAACGTGAACGTAATAAAATAAATGAAAAGTGATTCATAACTTTTCAAAATTAAAAATGTCTAATAAATGAAAAAATATTTAGTTTGTTATTTTATTGTTAAATTTGAGATTGATTTTTAAAATAGCGATCTTATATCTGCTTGTTTAAATGAATTAATTTTCTTCTTAATTAAAATGTTGTGGATGATATGAGTTTGCAGAACCTAGTGAGAAGTAAAATGAGAATTCTCCTCAAAAAAACCAACGACATCTTTCATTGCTTTTTCAGCACTCATCCAAGTCTTTTTTTGTTTTTCTTCAATTTCATTGTCTGAATCGCTCATCTCTTCATCAGATTTGTCTTTATTGGTGACTATGCTGATAAGTTCCTCATCAGTCTAAGTTTGTGTTACATCTGTTTCGATGTCATCTATCCACTTAGCAATGTCATCCTCTGCTAAGGATTTAAGTGCGTTTGTTTTGTGTGCACTGCTGACAATCTCCACGATTTCTTTTACAGCCTGTTTTTTTGTTAGCCTGTACATGAAAACCTTCAAATTCTTCATCAGAAGCACTGTCTTCAAATATGACATTGGGCCACAACATGCGCCAACACCTCTTCAATGTAATGTTTTTTTTTTACTTCTATCCATGCCAGCGAACATGCATAGATGGCATCTTTAATATTGTATGCTCTCTGGAAATCAGAGATTGATTGATCGCTATTAATTAATTTGCGCATGAAGTTATTCCTACAGTGGCACTTGAAGTTTTGTATGACACCCTGATCCATAGGTTGAATGAGCGAGGTCACATTGGGGGGGCAAATAGCATGCAAAGATATCGCCACAACTGGACACTAATTTTGATTCATGCGGGTGTGCTCTGCAATTGTCCAGAAACAGCATACACTTCCCATTAGGTTTGCCTATTTTCTTCATGTTTTCTTGAACTTGGGGAACGAATTCTGTTGAAAACCATTCCATGAATATGCCCTTGTCCATCCAGGCACTTTTCTGAGTTTTATAGCTGACTGGTAAATGAGCAATTCCTTTTAAAGCACGTGGTTTCCTTGATTTGCCAATCGCTAAAAGTGGAAGTCGAAGTTCTCCAGAGGCATTGGCACAATTCAAGATTGTTAACCTCTCCTTATTCATTTTAAAGCCTACAGCTTCCTTCTCCCCTACTGCAGCCAACGTAGCAGTTGGCAAACACTTCCACAGTAAGCCAGTCTCATCGACTTTGTATATTTGATCTGCAGTCAATTTATTTTCCTGGACCATTTCAGCAAATGTTCTTGAATAATTCTGTGCGGCCTCATTGTCTGCTGATTTTGTTACATCCAGCTGGCGGAATGCCGTGGCGATGCTTAAAACGTGTGAGCCAGCCTTTTGAAAAAATGCACTCTTCAGTTAAATTCATTTTCATCTTGAAGTCCTTGGCCTTTGCTGTAATCATTGGCCCTGAAATTGCCACACCTTCAGACCGTTTCAAAGCAAACCATTCATAAAGCACTTGGTCTAGTTTGTCAAGCTTCGGCACATTCTTGCGGGCCATTGCCTTCACGGAAGATTCAGAAGCAGCGGTGAAACTTTCTAAATCTTTTTGTTGCTTCTTGATATCATAAATTGTTGATGATCCAACTTCATATTTGTCCATCAAAGTACGCACACTTCTGCCACACTTCAGACTTCTTTATCATTTCTAATTTCTGCTGAATGTTCAATACTTTTCATTTCCAAATGCTGCCTTTGCTTCTAGTCCTGTCAGAAGGCATTGGGCCTCTACTCATTAGAGTTCAGAAGAATGAGAGGTGATCTTATTGAAACATATAAGGTTACGAGGGGGTGCAACAAGGTGGATGCAGAGAGGATGTTTTCACTCATAGGGGAAACTAAAACTAGGGGACATAGTCTCAGAATAAGGGACCGCCCATTTCAAACTGAGATGAGGAGGAATTTCTTCTCTCAGAGAGTTGTAAATCTGTGGAATTCTCTGCCCGAGAGAGCTGTGGAGGCTGGGTCATTGAATATATTTAAGGCGGAGATAGACAGATTTTTGAACGATAAGGGAATAAAGGGTTATGGGGAGCGGGCAGGGAAGTGGAGCTGAGTCCATGATCAGATCAGCCATGATCTTATTAAATTCAGCCCATCGTGTCCATGCAGGCCGACAAAGAGCTATCTAGCCTAGTCCCACTTTCCAGCTCTTGGTCCGTAGCCCTGTAAGTTACTTTGAAGGCACTTCAGTGCATATGCAAGTACTTTTTAAATGTGATGAGAGTTTCTGCCTCTACCAATCTTTCAGGCAGTGAGTTCCAGACCCCCACCCACCACCTTCTGGATGAAAAAATTTCCCCTCAAATCCCCTCTAAACCTCCTACCAATTACTTTAAATCTATGCCCCGATTGTTGACCTCTCTGCTAAAGGAGGTCAACAACCAGGGGTTAAATGATGATAATTTAATCTCGAGTATCATAATTTATGAAGACATGGAGTTTAGACGGTTGAAGGGTGATCTAAACGAGATTGTTAAAATGATAACGGTATTAAATAGGATAGATACAAAGAAATCCATCAGTGAGGAATACAAATCAACAGGGCATAATCTTAAAATTAGAGCCACAAATCACAAAGCATTTTCTGCACAGACGGTAGTGGAAATCTGGAACTCTCATCCCCTGTGAGTCTGCGGGCATGGCGCCCCCCCCCCTACCCCGACTCCGTGGGTACAATCCCCCCCCTCCCCATGGCGCCCCCCCCACCCCTCCCCCGGTGGCCCAATACAACCCTGCGATGCCAGCCCTCCTCTCTCCCCCCCCACCCCCCCCCACTAACTCCGTGAGCACAGCGCCCACGCCCACCCGCGACCCCGCCGTCCGGAATCGCTGGCACGGTGCTGGCTGACAACGCCGATTTGTTCCTCCCACACGGGCGCTGCTGAAAGGACGTGCACTGGGCAGCCACAACCATTAGGAAAGCAGGACTACCTCTCCTCCCCTAAGCACGCTGAGCTGGGTCAGCGGAACAACCTCACCGTTCGAGAATACGACGCACTGGGCTTGCTCACCACCCATTCCCAGGGCTGCCAACCCGCCATGATTGACCCGGAGTCTCCAGGAGAAACTGAAGATTAATCTCCTGGAAATTGCTGTGAGCAGGGAAAAAAAAAAAAAATCAACGGGACGTTAAAAAATAATTGCTTTTTTTATTCGGATGAACGTGTCAGGCAGCTAATGGCGGGAATGTGGGGGCAGTGTGGTTGAAGGCAGGAGGTCATATGATGAAGCCTCCAGAAGGAGGTCTAACCATAGCTGGCAACCCTAATTCCTCGGCCTGCGACGTGGACATTTTGTTTTTAAGTTGAAGAATTGTTTACATTATGGTGCGCTCCTGACGGAAGCTGACCTGGGAAGCAGAGTGCCAGTTCTGCTCTGCGTTGGGTGGAAGAATGGAGCTGCCAAAATCGTGCGGGAGAGGGGAGGCGCGGCGCAGCATCATATAAATGAGAGCGTGCGATGTACAAAATCACACCCAGGATTTGTGCAGCATTGAGGACTCTGTCAAACGGCAACGTGAGCTTTCTGAGGAATGCTATGTTGCCACTGGCTGCAGCCAGTCTTCTGTACCGTCACATTCGCTTCCTCCCTCTTCCAGATACTATAATGCTCCCTTTCAAACATCGAGGCCAATCCTGCTGCCAGCTCCAACACAGGAGGAATCCCAGGAGCGCAAGCTCTGCTCCCACCTCAATGAATGGTCTGTTTCACTCCATGAATGTAATTTTGTGTATTTGGTTTCTACGGTACAGAAGCAGTTTTTAAGAAGAATAGAATAGAATTATAGAAGCAGTTTTTAAAAAACATTCTTTCCCCCCCCCTCCTAAGCACAGGAGCTCCCTGTCTGTCCAGTGAAAGCCATTGGATAGGATCGAGGGCAGGCACCCTGGCTGATTTTTCACTTCCCTCGTCCAGGGGTGGTTGAGGCCAAATATAACACCACAAGCGCCACCCGAGCTGGAACAGGTAACTAGCTACAACCACAGGAGCCCACAAGCACAGAAATGTCGACATCCGCTGCTTGCCAGAGCAATCCAAAACTAATTCCACTACCCTCTGCTCTGCGTATGGCCCTGGAGCTCCCTCTGTTTCAATCTCCCTTAAAAGAAGCGGTGGACTCTGCCTCAATCACTCACTCTGGCAAAACCTTCCATGCTTCAAAAACTCTCTGCCGAAACAAATCGCTCTGAAAACTGATGTCCCCTCATCAATGCCGTCACCCCACCCAACCTCCAGCCAGAGAAAATAGTCTAACCGCAAAATAAAAATCAGCTCATTTGTGGACTGGCACTGGAGAAAATGACCATGAAAGCTGCTGGATAGTTCGAATGGTTACAGTACAGGAGGCAGCCATTCGGCCCGTCGAGCCCGTGCCGGCTCTCTGCATGAGCACTTTCGCCAGTCCCACTCCCCCACCCTTTCCCCATAACTCTGCAACTTTATTCCCTTCAGGTACTTTTCCAACTCCCTTTTGAAAACCATGATTGAGTCTGCCTCCACCACCCTCGCAGGCCGTGCATTCCAGATCCTAACCACTCTGTGTAAAAAATGTTTTTCCTCATGTCGCCTTTGGTTCTTCTGCCAATCACCTTAAATCTGTGTCCTCTGGTTCTCGACTCTTCTGCCAATGGGAACAGTTTCTCTCTATCTCCTCTGTCTAGACCCATCATGATTTTGAACACCTCCATCAAATCTCCTCTCAACCTTCTCTGCTCCAAGGAGAACAACCCCGGCTTCTCCAGTCTATCCACGTAACTGATGTCCCACATCCCTGGAATCATTCTCGTAAATCTTTTCTGCATCCTCTCAAAGGCCTTCAACACCATTCCGAAAGTGCAGTGCCCAGAATTGGACACAATACTCCAAGTTGAGGTGTTTTTGAAAGACAAAACTGGTTCACTACTGTCCTGAGAGAAGCATTATCCTTACCCTGGTCGGAACTACACGTGGCTCTGGACCCCATGACATAGTTAACTCTGAGGCCCCAAGTTTCCACATGATTTGCTCCTGATTTTTTAGGAGCAACTGGTGGAGAACGGAATATCTTAGAAATCGCAATTCTCCACATTTAAGTTTTCTGCAGTTCTAGTCATGTAGAACAGTTTCACTTTGGAACAGAATTTTTTTTTCAAAAAGGGGGCGTGTCCAGCCACTGACGCCTGATTTGAAAGTTTCCACAGTGAAAACGTACTCCAAACTAACTTAGAATGGAGCAAGTGAAGATTTTTGTAGGCCTGAAAAAACCTTGTCGACACATTAAAAAAATCAGGCGCAGGTTACAAATTAGGCGTCCGGAACGAGGTGGTGGGGGGGGGGGGGGGGGGAAGAGAAGTCATTACGTTCTACAATAAATCCTTAGTTATACTTATACAAATAATTCCAACCTGAATAAAAATTTATAAGCATAGAAAAGATTAAATAAACCATCTTCCTACCTGTGTGAAAGTGCTTCAGGCAGGGAGAAGGCTGCAGGAAGCCTTAAGTTGAGGCAGCCGTTCCCGACGGCTGGGGGGGGGGCAGTGAGGGCCCGACCGACGGCAGCGGGGGGGAGGCAGTGAGGAGGCTGCAGGAAGCCTCAGAAGTTGAGGCAGCCATTCCCGACGGCAGGGTGGGGGATGGAGGCCCCCCTGCCGTCGGTCGGGCCCGTCGGGAAACGGCTGCCTCAACTTCTGAGGCTTCCTGCAGCCTTCTCACTGCTGCAAGAAGCCTCAGTGATGATCATGGAAGGGCAATGTGCTTTTATTACAATTTTTTTTTAATTGAACAGCTACAAAGAACTACAAAAATGGCCGAGTGCCAATGTTTCCTTCACACTGCGCGTGCGCGAACGCTCCAACGCGCAGGGTTGCCGGCACAAAAAAAACTCATTTAAATGGTACCCGCCCCCTCCTACTTACAAAATCGGCGCGAGTGGTAGGCTCCACCCCCTGGGCGCCGCGCCAAGCTGACATCGAGCTGCAAAGCGCTCGAGAATAGCGCGTTTTTTTTCAGGCGCCGTTTTCGGCGCGAAAAACGGGTGCCCAGCTCGGAGGGGCGCCTGTGGAAACTTGGGGCCTTAATAACCAGGAAAGCCACTCAGTTATAGAAGGAACTGTTTCAATGCCTTTTTACATACAAGATCAAATACAGGTTGAACCTCCCTTATCCGGATAAGGGATTTTTCCGGACAAGAGGTGGTCACGTTAAATTGGATGGTACAGGTACTGAGCAAGGAGATATTGGGGCTGGCTAGCTTGGGGCTGGGAGTGCGGCAGAGAAATCATGGGGGGGGGGGGGGGCGGTGGGTTGCGGGGTCAGGCCAGCAATTGCGGGAGTCGTCAGCGAGGAAGGACTTCAATTTGGTGCATGCGCCACCCGGTGGTCTGGAATGGTTCTGGACGAGGGGTGGTTCTGGATAAGGGAGTTCTGGATAAGGGAGGTTCAACCTGTATAGTCAGAAAACAATCAACTTGCATTTATAAAGCACCTTTAACATAGTAAAATGTCCCGAGGTGCTTCACAGGAACAATTATCAAACAAAATTTCACACTAAGCCACACAAGGAGATATTAGGGCAGGTGACCAAAAACTTAGTCAAAGAGGTAGATTTTAAGGAGTGTCTTACAGAAGGAGAGAGTGGTAGAGAGACGGAGGGGTTTAGGGAATGAATTCCAGAGCTTAGGGCCAAGGCAGCTGCCAGCTATGGTGGCACTCACAGATAGAAAAACTGCTTGCGTTTCCCACTCATACTAGGTCATGTGTAAAACTCCCCTCCCTCACCCTCCCCTTAGCTGAAATAGGAAACTGCCTTGATGTGAACTTTACCTCTCCACAGAACCAGACTGTGACACAGCAATTGCCAGTGCTACCAGGATCCCACACATTACTATTATTATTATTCAATCAGGATGTGGGTGTTGCTGGCAAGGCTGGCATTTACTGCCATCTCTAGTTGCCCTGAGCAGTTTAATACATTTGAGCACCTTGCTGGGCTACTTCAGCGAGCAGTTAAGTCAACCAGGTTGGTTGGAATGGAGTCACATATAGGCCTGGTCGCATAAAGGCAGCAGGTTTCCTTCCCAAAAGGGCATCAGCGAACCAGTTGGATTTTATAACTGGAATAATCAAAGTCAGATTGCATCAATTTATATGGATATTATGCAGCTCATGGAACCAAGAACAAGGTAAAATATAAATATATTTAAAAAGTAATCATGGCATTTTCAACGTTGTCCAGGTCAGGATCACAGGATAATGCAGGAGGCCAAACCAGCCAAGCAGTGCTGCTCTGTCAAATTTATACTTAACCCAACTGTGCTGCTGTCCCGTATTTATAACCCATGCCAAAGCAATTTACGTGTGCTCCTCTCCCTTGTCTATACAGATGTCAAACTGACCCACATGCTTATATCACCTGCCGCGAGTCTGTCAGCCGCTGTCAAGGCTCGAGACCTGTTGCTGTGTGTGTGGGCGTCTCCTGTATGCTGGAAAGGTGATATGTGCCATTATTCATATAATCAAGCACTGTCCGAGGGGCAGGACTGAGGGACGTCTCTGAGCCATACAGGAGGGCGGGTATTACTACGGCCCTGTAGACCATGTGCTTGGTGACAGTTTTGAGGGACTGATCTTCAAACACTCTTTTCCTCAGGCGGCCGAAGTCTGCACTGGAGACGGTGTTGGATCTCATCATCAATGCCTGCTCTTGTTGATAGGAGGCTCCCGAGATAGGAAAGTGGTCCACGTTGTCCAGGGCCATGCCATGGATCTTGATGTTTGGGGAGCAGTACTGTGCGGTGAGGACAGGCTGGTGGAGGACCTTTGTCTTACTAATGTTTAGCGTAAGGCCCATGCTTTCATACGCCTCGATAAATACGTCGACTATGTCCTGGAGTTCAGCCTACGTGTGTGCACAGACGCAGGCATCGTCCATGTACTGTAGCTCGACGACAGAGGTTGGAGTGGTCTTGGACCTGGCCTGGAGGCGGCGAAGGTTGAACAGCTTCCCACACCTCAAGTCGCTGGAGAAATACCACCAGCCATGTCTCCGCAAGATCCTGCAAATCCCCTGGGAGGACAGACACACAAACATTAGCGTCCTCGTCCAGGCCAACATCCCCAGCATTGAAGCACTGACCACACTTGATCAGCTCCGCTGCGCAGGCCACATTGTTCGCATGCCAGACACGAGACTCCCAAAGCAAACGCTCCACTCGGAACTCGTCCACGGCAAACGAGCCAAAGGCGGGCAGAGGAAACGTTACAAGGACACCCTCAAAGCCTCCCTGATAAAGTGCGACATCCCCACTGACACCTGGGAGTCCTTGGCCATAGACTGCCCTAAGTGTTGGAAGTGCATCCGGGAGGGCGCTGAGCAACTCGAGTATCGTCGCCGAGAGCATGCAGAAATCAAGCGCAGGCAGCGGAAGGAGCGTGCGGCAAACCAGGCTCCCTGCTCACCCTTTCACTCAACGACTATCTGTCCCACCTGTGATAGAGACTGTGGTTCTCGTATTGGACTGTACAGCCACCTAAGAACTCATGACAAGAGTGGAAGCAAGTCTTCCTCGATTCCGAGGGACTCCCTATGACGACTGAGAGAGCACTGCACTGTTGGAGGGGCAGTACTGAGCGAGCGCTCCACTGTCGGAGGGGCTGTACTGAGGGAGCACCTCACTGTCGGAGGGGCAGTACTGAGGGAGCACCGCACTGTCGGAGGGGCAGTACTGAGGGAGTGCTGCACTGTTGGAGGTGCCGACTTTTGGATGAGACGTAAAATCGAGGTCCCATTTGCCCCCTCAGGTGTACGTAAATGATCCTATGACACGATTTTGAAGAGCAGGGGAGTTCTCCCCATCCTGGCCAATATTTATTCCTCAATCAACATCACTAAAAACAGATTATCTGGTCTAATCACATTGCTATTTGTAGGAGTTTGCTGTGTGCAAATTGGCTGCCGCATTTCCTACATTACAACAGTGATTACACTTCAAAAAGTATTTCATTGGCTGTAAAGCACTTTGGGATGTCTGGTGGTCGTGAAAGGCGCGATATAAATGCAAATCTTTCTTTCTTTTTCGACTAGGGTCAGTTGTTGGCTAAGATTCCATTCCTGAGCTGGTCCCACACAACTTGCATCATGGAACTATTTTGTATCCCAAGACTGGTCACACGGAGTGGTTGTAGTGCCCGGTTACTGCAGCTAGGTGTCTCCAGTTCACTCTGCTAACTACTGACACCTAGTGGCTCTGCACCTGCACTATAGCCATGTCCCTATAAGGAGGAGGAAAGACTGGGAAAAATTGGATTTCAGAGGTGGGTCGGAACATTCCTTCAAGTTAAGCCATGATGGTAGGGCAAAGGGACAGAGGCTCAAACAAGTAAAAGGTAAACTGTCAGGAAAATGAGATTAGCACATAATAATAGCTTGTATTTATAAAGAGGCTTTATCATAGTATAACGTCCCACGGTGCTGCACAGGAGTGTTACAAAACAAAATTTGACACCGAGCCACATAAGGAGAAATTAGGACAGAAAGAGGTCGATTTTAAGGAGCATCGTAAAGGAGGAAGGAGAGGTAGACAGGTGGAGAGGTTTAGGGAGGATCCAGGCAGCTGAAGGCATGGCCGCCAATGATGGAGCGTTTAAAATCAGCAATGCTCAAGAGGCCAGAATTAGAAGAGCTCAAGAGATCTGAGAGAGTTGTGGGGATTTAGAACGTTACAGAGGATGGGAGGGATTAGGCCATGGAGGGATTTGAAAACAAGGATGAAATTTTTAAATTGAGCCAGCCAATGTAGGTCAGCGAGCACAGGGGTGATGGGTGAATGGGACTTGGTGCGAGTTAGGATACAGGCAGCAGAGTTCTGGATGAGCTCAAGTTTATCGAGCCATTGAGTGTTGGGACATTAAAAGGTGTGCTGAACCTGTCCTCATCCGAAGTCTTTTCAGTAATCACTGGACGATGATCCTCGTCATGATCGTTAGTATCCTTTTCATCCAGGGACATTAGCAAAGATTAGCGACAGTAAATGTGGGTCCCTTACAGGCTGAGACAGGAGAAATTATAATGAGGAATAAGGAAATGGCAGAGAAATTAAACAAATACTTTGTGTCTGTCTTCACGGAAGGCAGCACGAAAAACCTCCCGGAAATAATAAAGTACCAAATGTCTAGTGAGAATGAGGAACTGAAAGAAATTAGTATTCGTAAAAAATAGTACTGGAGTAATGAATGGGACTGAAAGCCGATAAATCCCCTGGACCTACATCCTAGAGTTTTGAAGGAGATGGCTATAGAGATAGTGGATGCATTGGTTATCATCTTCCAAAATTCCAGAGATTCTAGAATGGTTCCTAGGGATTGGAAAATAGCAAATGTAACCTCACTATTTAAGAAAGGAGGGAGAGAGAAAACAGGGAACTATAGACCAGTTAGCCTGACATCAGTCGTAGGGAAAATGCTAGAATCTATTATTAAGGACGTAGTAACAGGGCACTTAGAAAATAATAGGATTGGGCAGAGTCAACATGGATTTATGAAAGGGAAATCACGTTTGAAAAATCTGTTCAGATTTTTGAGGTTGTAATTATCAGAATAGATAAGGGGGGGCGACCAGTGGATGTGGTGTATTTGGATTTTCAGAAGACATTCGGTAAGGTGCCACACAAGGCGTTATTAAACAAAATTAGGGGTAATATACTAGCATTGATAGAGGATTGGTTAACAGACAGAAAACAGAGTAGGAATAAATGGGTCATTTTCGGATTGGCAGGCTGTAACTAGTGGGGTGCTGCAAGGATCGGTACTTGGGCCTCAGTTATTCACAATCTATGTCAATGATTTAGATGAGAGGACCAAATGTAACATGTCCAAGTTTGTAGATGATACAAAGCTCGATGGGAATGTAAGTAGTGAGGAGGATGCAAAGAGATTTCAAGGGGATATAGACAGGCTAAGTATGTGGACAACAAAATGGCAAATGAAATATAAAGTGGAGAAATGTGAAGTTATCCACTTTGGTAGGAAAAATAGAACAGCAGAGTATTTTTTTTAAATGGTGAGAGATTGGGAAATGTTGGTGTTCAGAGGGACCTGGGCGTCCTTGTGCACCAATCACTGAACGTTAATTGCTTGCTGTAATGTATGTTTTCTAGACCAATATGTTGAGGAACCAACTAGAGGGCTGGCTATCCTAGACTGGGTGATGTGTAATGAGAAAGGACTAATTAGCAATCTTGTTGTGCGAGGCCCCTTGGGGAAGAGTGACCATAATATGGTAGAATTCTTTATTAAGATGGAGAGTGATACAGTTAATTCAGAGACTAGGGTCCTGAACTTAAGGAAAGGTAACTTTGATGGTATGGGACGTGAATTGGCTAGGATGGACTGGCGAGTGATACTTAAAGGGCTGACGGTGGATAGGCAATGGCAAACATTTAAAGATCACATGGATGAACTTCAACAATTGTACATCCCTGTCTGGAGTAAAAATAAAACGGGGAAGGTGGCTCAACCATGGCTAACAAGGGAAATTAAGGATAGTGTTAAATCCAAGGAAGAGGCAAATAAATTGGCCAGAAAAAGCAGCAAACCTGAGGATTGAGAGAAATTTATAATTCAGCAGAGGAGGACAAAGGGTTTAATTAGGAGGGAGAAAATAGAGTATGAGAGGAAGCTTGCTGGGATCATAAAAACTGACTGCAAAATCTTCTATAGATATGTGAAGAGAAAAAGATTAGTGAAGACAAACGTAGGTCCCTTGCAGTCAGATTCAGGTGAATTTATAATGGGGAATAAAGAAATGGCGGACCAGTTAAACAAATAATTTGGTTCTGTCTTCACGAAGGAAGACACAAATAACCTTCCAGAAATACGATGGGACAGAGTGTCTAGTGAGGAGGAGGAGGAACTGAAGGAAATACTTATTAGGTGGGAAAGTGTGTTAGGGAAATTGATGGGATTGAAGGCCAATAAATCCCCGAGGCCTGATAGTCTGCATCCCAGAGTACTTAAGGAAGTGGCCCTAAAAATAGTGGATGCATTGGTGATCATTTTCCAACAGTCTATCGACTCTGGATCAGTTCCTAAGGACTGGAGGGTAGTTAATGTAACCCCACTTTTTAAGAAAGGAGGGAGAGAGAAAGCGGGTAACTATAGACCAGTTAGCCTGACATCAGTAGTGGGGAAAATATTCAAATCAATTATTAAAGATGAAATAGCAGCGCATTTGGAAAGCAGTGACAAGATCAGTCCAAGTCAGCATGGATTTATGAAAGGGAAATCATGCTTGACAAATCTTCTGGAATTTTTTGAGGATGTAACTAGTAGAGTGGACAAGGGAGAACCAGTGGATGTGGTGTATTTGGACTTTCAAAAGGCTTTTGACAAGGTTCCACACATTTGATATGCAAAATGAAAGCACATGGTATTGGGGGTAATGTACTGACATGGATAGAGAACTGGTTGGCAGACAGGAAGCAGAGAGTCGGGATAAACGGGTCCTTTTCAGAATGACAGGCAGTGACTAGTGGGGTACCGCAGGGCTCAGTGCTGGGACCCCAGCTATTTACAATATACATTAATGATTTAGATAAAGGAATTGAGTGTAATATCTCCAAGATTGCGGATGACACCAAGCTGGGTGGCGGTGTGAGCTGTGAGGAGGACACTAAGAGGCTGCAGGGTGACTTGGACAGGTTAGGTGAGTGGGCAAACGCATGGCAGATGCAGTATAATGTGGATAAATGTGAGGTTATCCACTTTGGTGGCAAAAACACAAAGGCAGATTATCTGAATAGCAGATGATTAGGAAAAGGGGAGGTGCAACGAGACCTGGGTGTCATGGTACATCAGTCATTAAAAGTTGGCATGCAGGTACAGCAGGCGGTGAAAGCGACAAATGGTATGTTGGCCTTCATAGCGAGGGGATTGGAGTATAGGAGCAGGGAGGTCTTACTGCAGTTGTACAGGGCCTTAGTGAGGTCTCACCTGAAATAGTGTGTTCAGGTTTGGTCTCCTAATCTGAGGAAGGACATTCTTGCTATTGAGGGAGTGCAGCGAAGGTTCACCAGACTGATTCCCGGGATGGCAGGACTGACATATGAGGAGAGACTGGATCGGCTGGGCCTGTATTCACTGGAGTTTAGAAGAATGAGAGGGGATCTCATAGAAACATATAAAATTCTGACGCGACTGGACAAGTTAGATGCAGGAAGAATGTTCCTGATGTTGAGAGAAGTCCAGAACTAGGGGACACAGTCTAAGGATAAGGGGTAAGCCATTTAGGACCGAGATGAGGAGAAACTTCTTCACTCAGAGAGTTGTTAACCTGTGGAATTCCCTACTGCAGAGAGTTGTTGATGCCCGTTCATTGGATATATTCAAGAGGGAGTTAGATGTGGCCCTTACCACTAAAGGGATCAAGGGGTATGGAGAGAAAGCAGGAAAGGGGTACTGAGGTGAATGATCAGCCACGATCTTATTGAATGGTGGTGCAGGCTCGAAGGTCCGAATGGCCTACTCCTGCACCTATTTTCTACGTTTCTATGTTTCTTACAAAAAGATTTGAGTATAAGAGTAAAGATACCTTACTGCAATTATATTAGGGCCCTGGTGAGACCACATCTGGAGTATTGTGTACAGTTTTGGTCTCTTTACCTGAGGAAGTATATACTTGCCATTGAGGGAGTGCAACGAAGATTCACCAGAATGATTCCTGGGATGGGGGGGGGATTGTCGTAGGAGGAGAGATTGAGTAGACTAGGTCTATATTCTCTAAGAGTTTAAAAGAATGAGAGGTGATTTCAATGAAACATACAAAATTCTTACAGGGCTTGACAGGGTAAGATGCAGGGAGGATGTTTCCCCTGGTTGGGGAGTCGAGTACCGGGGTTGGCTATTTAGGACTGAGATGAGGAGAAACCTCTTCACTCAGAGGATGGTGAATCTTTGGAATTCTCCACTCCAGAGGGCTGGAGAGGCTCAGTCTTTGAGCATATTCAAGACAGATATCGATAGATTTTTGGATATTAAGGGAATCAAAGTATATGGGGATAGTACAGGAAAGTGGAGTTGAGGTAGAATATCAGCCATGATCTCCCTCACTGAATGGCGGAGCCGGCTCGAGGGGCCGAATGGCCTACTCCTGTTCCTAATTCTTATGTTCTTATTGGACACTCCTACTCTAGCTCAGCTGTGATCAGATAACTGCCAAGACTGGGGTATGTATATCAGGCACCTCATAGCACTGGAGAAGTACCACCAATGATGCCTCCGCAAGATCCTGCAAATCCATTGGCAGGGTAGGCGCACCATCAGTGTCCTAAGCTCAGGCCAACATCCCCAGCATCGAAGCATTGACCACGCTCGATCAGCTCCAATGAATGGGCCACATCATCTGCATGCCAGGCACTAAACTTCCAAAACAAGAGCTCTACTCAGAGCTCCAACACGGCAAGCGAGTCTCAGGTGCGCATAGGTAACACTTCAAGGATACCCTCAAAGCCTCCTTGATAAAGTGCAACATCCCAACTGACACCCGGAAATCCCTGGCCAAGGAGAAGCATCCGGGAAGGAACAGAACACCTCGAGTCTCTTCGCCGGGATCACACCGGGAAGCCAAGTGTCGACAGCGGAAGGAGCGCACGGCAACCCAAGCCCCACCCACCCACCCGTCCCTCCAACCACCGTCTGCCCCACCTGTGACAGAGACTGTAGATCCCGCACTGGACTCCTCAGTCACCCGAGAACTCATATTAGTGTGGAAGCAGGTCATCCTCCTCTCCGAGGGACTGCCTGGGAAGCAGAGAAGCCATGGGCAGCAGACAGATCGAACTATCGGTGGAGCAGACACTGAACTAACACCAGTGGAGTTCAGTCATTTAAAACAAAAATAAAGAACATTATTACGGAGATAAGTACTGGCAATTGTGAGTATTCTGAGATAAAGGGCAGCTTACTGTTGTTTAATTATACACCATTATTAGTGAAATAATCCTATTTACAGAGCTCATAAACCATTTCAGAAGAACAGATGTGCTCAAGTATATAGGGCATACTGAGCTCAACTGTCCAAGTAATATGCTTGTAATGGGATAGCAAGAAGGGGTAAGAACTTGCATTTATTTCTGTAACGTCTTTCATGGCCTCCCAAAGCACTTTACAGCCATTGCAATAGTTTAATGTAGGAAATGCGGCAGTCAATTTGTGCACAAGATCCCACATACAGCATCGAGAAAAATGACCAGATAATCTGTTTTGATGTTGGTTGAGGGATAAATATTGGCCAGGACACCTGGAGGACTCTCCTGCCGTGGGACCTTTTTCAGGCCATCTGCGAAAACAGATGGGGCTTATAATCCGAAAGATGGCACCTCCGACAGTGCAGCACTCCCTCAGCACTGAGCAGGGATGTCAGCCTGGGTTATCTGCTCAAGTCTTTGGAGTGGGGGCTTGAAGCCACGACCTTCTGACTTGGAGACGAGAGTGCTACCCACTAAGCCATGCTCGACACCTAAATACAGCATTGTGGTCTATTTACAGACTGATCTTGCATAATGTAGGTTTTTATCAGAATGACTTTTTTCACTTATTCCCACTATCTCCTCAACCCTCTTGGGTCCCCAGGCAGTGCCGGTTGCTGGGTACTTTGTCCAGGTGTCCGTTCCTCACATATAAAGACAGACTTGGATTTATATAGCGCCTTTCACCACCAACAGCCGTCTCAAAGCACTTTACAGCCAATGAAATACTTTTGGAGTGTAGTCGCTGTTAGAATTGAGTTGTGGGCAAATCAAAAATAGCCCGACTTCATGGGACAGTCACAGGAGCAGTTTGGAGCGCGAGGGGCTGGAGCTGGGAGCAAATCAAAAAAAATCTAGCCACCGCAGCAGCAGCATCAACAACGCGGTCGTCGGAAGTGGCGTGGAACGTAGGGAGGGCGGGCGAGGTCAGGACGGCGTGGAGCGGGGGTCGGGACGGGCCGAGGTCTGGGAGTCGGAAGTGCAGAGGAAAGGACGGACAAGGCACAAGGGAGTGGAGAGGTCGGAGCTCAGAGGTGAAGACCAAGGGAAGGCACAGCACCGGCCACTAGCGAGACTGTGTGGTCAGAGGCTCCCATTGCGTACTATGAATTCCATGTAGAGAGGGGTCCTGTGGGAAGGAGGAAGGAAGGAGGACAGTAAGAATATGTTTGAGTTTGTGTGTGTGTGTATTGGCACATGTGGCGGAGCCTGGTCTCCAGTCGTCTTGGATCCCCTTGCCACTGGACCAAGACCTTGCTCCGTCAAGCCCGTGTGGTGACTGGTGTGCCACCACACATTAAAGGAATTCATGTACAGGCATCTTACACCGTTTAAAATGAGTTCATCAGTCACCTGAGTACTCATTTTTAGTGTGGAAGGAAGCAAGTCATCCTCGACCCCGAGGGACTGTCTATGCTGACGAGAGAAAAGCGGCAGCCAATTTGCACACAGCAAGCTGCAAACAGCAATGTGACAATGACTAGATAATCTGTTTTTGTTATGTTGATTGAGGGATAAATCTTGGCCAGGACACTGGGGATAACTCCCCTGCTCTTCTTCAAAATAGTGCCATGGGATCTTTTACATCTACCCGAGAGAGCAGATGGGACCTCGGTTTAACGTCTCATCCGAAAGACAGTGCAGCACTCCCTCAGCACTGCAGTGGAGTGTCAGCCTAGATTTATGTGCTCAAGTCCCTGGAGTGGGATTTCAACCCACAACCTTCTGACTCAGAAGGCGAGTGTGCTGCCCACTGAGCCACAGCTAACACACACATAGCTCAGCGGGTATTTGACTGTCGATGGGGGCATGCACCAGAGCGTGATCCTATCCTAGTCTTTATGGAGCAGGACATGCACACACTCAGGTGTCACTGAATTCAATTCTAGAGCTGGAATCCCGTTCTGCCTCAGTCAGCACAGAACGGGAACCGAGTCAGAGATCGGCTTGATCCTAGTGGCTCAGTCCTCGAGGGAGCTGGTTTCTTATTTTGTATCTTGGAGTGTGTGTCAACAGTTACTGGTACTTAAGAGTTTCAATGCAGTTCGCCACACAGCCTATTGACAGTCAATACCAAGAATGTCAGTTTTGTTGTAATTCTTGTCAAAAATCCACTACTGTTATGAAATTAGCTTTGCCATGATTATGTAGCACTTACTGCGAGAGGAGAGGAGAGGAGGTAGTAATGTATACCTTTCCACGTCTATTAATTACACACTTGTTTTAAGTGCAGCTTTGCGCCTACCTCTTTTCCCAGAATTATACCTTGCCTTCTAATATCACCAGATGGATACAGAGGAGAAATCCTGCTCAGCTTATCCTAGCTCATCTATATAGAAAGACCGTACTAATATCTCATTGTGGCCCAATGTCAAATTTTGGTTTATAATGCTCCTGTGAAAGCGCCTTGGGACATTTTACAATGTTAAAGGCCCTATAGAAATACAAGTTGTTGTTTTTACTGGCTGGGGTTTACACAAGAACAACCATTTGAGAGGGGTATGATGGGCAGCCTGTGCCCATGATACTGCACCCTCAAGAGTCAGCACCTTGAGAGGAGGAAGGGTGAATATTGGAGGGGGAGACTCAATACTCGGGATTGGTCATCCTGATGGAATTTATTTATGGAGCTTTCTGCTTGAATAAGGTATTTTATAAAGTAGGTTAGTGCATTTGGTTCCATGCTGGGAGACTATGATCTGGTTCCCCCACCCCGAGTCCATCACCTGATTCAGTGATTCAGATTAGTCAGTGATGGCGGAGAAGTTAACCATTAGGATTCAGTCAATTCCCCAAGTGCGCTGGTGTGAAAAGGGTTTTCTTTTGCTGAAAAGTGCTTCCTCATTTCACCCCTGAATGACCTAGCTCTAATTTTAAGATTATGCCCCTTGTTCTGGATTCTCCCCACTAGAGGAAATAGTTTCTCTGTATCTACCCTATCAAAGCCCTCAGATATCTCACCAAAGTGACCATTCTTTATGTGGGCACCTAGACAATGTGCTGAAAGACTATTCAACTGTGGAAAGAATCAATTGGTAGCTAAACCGATCCTGTTCTAATTGGGTAAACACAAACACACACACACACACACACACACACGCACACTTCCTTTTGTCAAAGGCTTTGAAGATACCCATGAGTCCAGCACCATGCACTCAAACAAATAACATCTAGTCCTTCTAATAAAAACAGCTTGTAATTATTTCATAGGATTTACGGCACGGAAACAGGCCATTTGACCCAACCAGTGCATGCCGGCGTTTATGCTCCATTCAAGCCTCTTTCCTCATTTAACTCTATTCCCTTCTCCCTCATATGCTTGTCGAGCCTCCCCTTAAATGCATCGATACTATTCGCTTCAACCCCTCCCTGGGTAAAGAAGTTTCTTCTGAATTCCCCATTGGATTTCTTGGTGACTATCTTATATTGATGGCCTCTATAGTTATGCTCTTCCCCACAAGTGGAAACACTCTCTCTCTATCCACTCTATCAAAACCTTTCATCATTTTAAGACCTCTATTAGGTCACCCCTCAGCCTTCTTTTTTCAAAAGAGAGACCCAGCCTGTTCATCCTTTCCAAATGTGTATATCCTCGCATTTCTGGTATCATTCTTGTAAATCTTCTCTGCACCCTCTCCAGTGCCTCTACATCCTTTTTATAATATGGCGATCAGAACTATACGCAGTACTGCAAGTGTGATCTATCCAAGGTTCGATACAGGTTTAGCAGTATTGACTATTGCCCGCAATTTGGTGTCATCCGCAAATTTAGAAATTGTGTTTTTGATTTCAAATTCTAAATCGTTAATATATAGTGAACAGCAGTGGTCCCAGCACTGATCCTTGTGGAACACCACTACCCACCTTCTGCCACTGTGAATAGCTACCCTTTACCCCTACTCTCTGCTTTCTGTCTTGAAGCCAGCTAGCTATCCATTCTGCTACTTGTTCCCTGACTCCGCATTCTCTGACCTGTTCATCAGTCTATTATAGGGCACCTTATCGGAGTCCTTTTGAAAATCTAGATAAATTACCTCTACTGCATTACCATTTTCTACTCTGTTACCTCTTCAAAAAATTAAATGAGGTTGGTCAAGCAAGACATTCTCTGCTGACTATTTATGATTATATTTTTGGTTTCTAGATGTTCTTCCATTTTCTCCTTTAATAGGGATTCAGTATTTTACCAAACCACCAATGTTAAGGTGACTGGTCTATAATTCCCTGGACATGTTCTATCCCCCATCTTAAATATAGGTATTACGTTAACTATCCGCCAGTACACCTTTTTCTAACGCATTGTTAAATATGTGTAGTAATGCCTCTGCTATCTCTTCCCTAGATTCTTTTAAAACGCGTGGATGCAATCCATCTGGACCAGGGGTTTTATCCTCTGAGTTTGATGGGTTTATTTAATCTATCCCCTCTTTTATTTTAAATGCACGTATCTCATTTCTAATCTCATCATGCAATGTCATGTCCACTTGTTCTATCTCCCTGGTAAATACTGAAGCGAAATAATGATTTAATATTTCTGCCATCTGCCTATCATTACCTGTAGTATTATCCTGTCTATCCCTTAATGGTCATATTCCCATCCCAAACTTCCTTTTTTATTGATGCTCCTGTAAAATATTTTACTATTTTATTCTATGCTCCTTGATAAATTAATTTCAGTTCCTCTTTGCCTTCCGAAATTGTTTTTTGACTTCTCTCCTAATCTCTTTGTATTCTCCCTTATCCTGCACGCCCCTGCTGTCCATGTACTTAATGTATGCCTCTTTCCTTAACCTTAAATTGTACCCTTATGATTTTACTCATCCATGGTGTCTCGTTAGTGTTTAGCTTGTTCTTTCCCTTTAGCGGAATATATTATTCTTGCACTCTGTTGAACATTTTAAATGTTTCTCATTGCTGTTCTACATCGTGATTTGCCAATATTATTGCCCATTTTATTTTCCCAAGTTCTATTCTCAGGCCCTCAAAATCAGCTTTTCTACAATCTAGTAACCTGGTTTTCTTCAGACTTATGTCCTTCTCAATTATCTTAAAGTGTTAAATTACACATCCTCAGTCCTCTTTCAGTGCCATGGCCAATCACACCCCGACCACCCCCATATCCCTCAGTTAAGCAATGAAAATCGGGTTTCTTTCAATTCTTCAGACAGTTCATTCAGTCTTTCACCAGAATGCTCAATAGCAATCATTCCTAGCTTTGATGGATCCAACTGTAGCCCTTCATCTGCCACTAATACTGATCTTGCTCCTTCCTCTCATCGCAAATGGAACTCCCATTCTACATTGAAGAAGCTGTCAAGAATTTTTTTTTAAACCACAAAGTTTTCCTTTCAGCTCTCAACTCTCCATAAAGTCCAAGTCCACCCAAAACTAGAATCCCGCTCCTAAATCTAGACATGCTTTCTGTATCACACTCCTGGACAAGATATAAAAATAAAAGTTCAGTCCAGTCAACTCCTCGAACTTATTTTTTCCCCCAGAGACTGAAGACCGTGGAACTCATCGCCCTCAACCTTGTTTTCCTCCTATAATCTTCTAGCCTTTAAAACCCAAAATTGGACCGCACCTAATCACTATGTATTTCCTTTTATATTTTAGTGATAACTCTACAATGTGCCTTAGATCAATAGCTAGGTTTCTTTTTTTTAAAATTACTGCCAGGGTCACTGGATAATGAGTGATTTTTTTTCTCCTCCTTAAATCCAGTGTCACTGAAGCTAAGTGTAAGCAGGGTCAGCTGTGGCTCAGTGGGTAGTACTCTTGCCTCTGAGTCAGAAAGGTGTGGGTTCAAGTCCCACTCCAGAGACTTGAGCACAAAAATATAGGCTGACACTCCATTGCCGTGCTGAGGGAGCGCTGCACTGTCGGAGGTGCTGTCTTTTGAATGAGACGTAAACCAAGGCCCCGTCTGTTTTCTCGGGTAGACATAAGAGATCTCATGGCACTATTTCAAAAAAGAGCAGTGGAGTTATCCTTGGTGTCTTGGCCAATATTTATCTCTGAATCAACATCACTAAAACAGATTATCTGATCATTATCACATTGGTATTTGTGGGAGCTTGCTGTGCACAAATTAGCTGCTGTATTTCCTACATTACAACAGTGACTACAGGGTCACTATAGCTCATGGTCTACAGAGCTGTAGTAATACCCGCCCTCCTGTACGGCTCAAACATGGACCATGTACAGTAGGCACCTCAAGTCGCTGGAGAAATACCACCGACGATGTCTCCGCAAGATCCTACAAATCCCCTGGGAGGACAGACGCACCAACGTTAGCGTCCTCGACCAGGCCAACATCCCCAGCATCGAAGCACTGACCACACCTGATCAGCTCCACTGGGCAGGCCACATAGTTCGCATGCCAGACACGAGACTCCCAAAGCAAGCGCTCTACTCGGAACTCCTACACGGCAAACGAGCCAAAGGTGGGCAGCGGAAACGTTACAAGCACACCCTCAAAGCCTCCCTGATAAAGTGCAACATCCCCACTGACACCTGGGAGTCCCTGGCCCAAGACCTCCTCAAGTGGAGGAAGTGCATCCGGGAGGGCGCTGAGCACCTCGAGTCTCATCGCCGAGAGCATGCAGAAATCAAACGCAGGCAGCGGAAGGAGTGTGCGGCAAACCTGCCCCACCCACCGCTTCCCTATCTGTCCCACCTGGGACAAGGACTGTGGTTCTCATATTGGACTGTTCTGCCACCCAAGGACTCATTTCAAGAGTGGAAGCAAGTCTCCCTTGATTCCGAGGGACGGCCTATGATGATGATGATGACGACAACAGTGACGACACTTCAAAAAGCACTTCACTGGCTGTAAAGCGCTTTGGGACATCCTGAAGTCGTGGAAGGCGCTCTGGAAATTAAAGTCTTGTTTTGTTAAACTGGAGAGTCTTCTGTGGCAAAGGGTTTACATGGGCCAGATCAGCTGCACGTCACCATCAGCATGTTTTTTGTGTGTCTATGTATGATGTTTGAAACAAACTTGTGCCATGGTGTTTGATAAACAAAGCAGCGAGGTTTTCACAATAACAGGTGCCTTGTAACTCCTACAAGGCACAGGCGGATCTGACATTTAATTTTACCACCCTGGTGTATTTGGGAGCTCGGAGTCCCTCTGCTGATGAAGGTCGGCATCGTTTGGGAAAGCAAATTATTTCGCTTTTAAGCCCAACCCCCACAGCCTGTCTCATTTCCAATTCCTGAATCGTTGGTTTGGAGAGAGGTGGGGGGGGGGGGGGGGGGAAGAGCTGGATCATGGCTTCCTGCTGCCGGGAGGGTCGCGGAATGCAAACTTTCACCGCCTTTTCCCTCCTTCCCGACCTCAGCTGAAGGCAGCCCAGGTACAGTCGCGGCCCTGGCACCACCTCTGCTCGGCAGATTTTTTTGCAAACGAATGGCGTTTGTTGCAGTGATCCTGGGCGATACTGGCCTCTGAATGCGGCGGAGCGGATCGGGCTGTGTGTAGTGTGTGTGTTTCTGTGCGTATCCCATCCGACGTTTGCAATTATTGATCTATTTAAATTATTTGTGTTTAAATAAAAGCGGTTCACAATCATCATTAACGCGGGGAGGTGAAGGAGAAAGAGACACGATTCTTTTAAGAGTTTTTTTTGTGTTGCATTATATACGTTTTTTTTAAAAAACTGCCATTAATCGAATGGGGGACTGAACTTCTGGATTCGATTTCCTAAAGCCAACTTTTTTCATCGGTTTTAACCTGAACTGGTCGGTGCATTAACACAAGCGCTAGAATTAATATATAAACAGACATTATTGATGTGTGGGCTAACTACATAATTGTGTGGGGTGGGTGGGTTGATTGGAGATTGACATGCAGATCTCTCGCTCCTGCCCTCCCCTTTTTGCATTTTTATATTCCGATCAATCGTTGCTGAGCTGGCTTCGCCTTTCATTCCTCCCCCTCATTTCTCTCTCTCTCTATTTCCCCCCCCTCCTTATTATTGGAGCCTGGTGTTTGGGTTAGATTCGGCATCACGTGAACACCTGCTGTTAGTAAAAAGCCAGCCCAATCTGATAGTTTGTAGATCACAGGAAGGTTCCGAGAGTAGAGTGCACAGATCCGACTTCAATATCCCAGTGTTGTTGCTGTTTCGCTGGGAATTGGACCGAACTCACTTATTTGGGGAAAGAAGCCTCAAGTGCAAATGCACCCAACTTTTACTCCAGAAGGGATTAACATCTTGCAAAGAAAAAAATATATCTTTATCTAAAAACTGAAACTAAAAAATTGTGCAAGATTGCCTGGATATTTACTGGACTATTTGGGGGATTTAAGTCGGAGGTCGTGGAAGAGGGGAACAAAATCGCTTAAATCTGCTCACTGATTTAAAAGTGGTAGAAAAAAAACTTTTAGCTGCAAATCTGGCTCGCATCCACTGGTGGAAGATAAAACTCAGACAATCCAGGATCTTTATGTTGCTGGTGAAATATATCCAGGGTCAGTCAATCGATTTTCAAAACTGTGTTGTGAATTGAGCGACCTCCCGCCCACTCCTGTGGACCGTTCAGGTTTTTTGTGTTCGTTTGTTTGTGACTTTTCTCTCTCTCTCTCCTGCTTTTCAGAAACCCTGAAAAAGTCTAAGAGCGTGAAGAGGGAGAACAGCGACAGCAGCAGCAGCAAGGTGCCGGCTTGCTATGAGATCGTAACTCTCTCGCTCGGTAAGAAGATGGCTGCGGAGTTGTATCCCTCCAAACACAGCAGCAGCCAGCAATCCAGCGACACCACCAGCGGCAGCAACAGCTCCGGCAACGCGCTCAGCAGCTCCAAGCGGAGCCTCTTGCACCGTCAGGGCCAGCAGCAAAACCTCAACAACAACCACATCCACAACACCAACTGGCAGTCCTTTTACCCCACTCTGCGGGAAAGGTAAGCACTTCTAAACCTCCCCAAAACCCTCCTGTTGTTTGGTTTTTGCATCCTCTTCCTACCCACCACCCCCCGGTTGCCACTAAACTTTAAACAAAAATAACTTGTTTTGTCCCTTGCCTGCCTGTCCCAGGAATGCTATGATGTACAATAACGAGCTGATGGCAGATGTACATTTCATCGTGGGGTCCCCGGGATCATCACACAGAGTTCCAGCTCATAAGGTGTGTGTGTGTGTGTGTGTGTGTACGTAAACACGGGGCTTTTCTCAATTAATTGCTTAAAGTTTTGTAAGCTCTTTTGTATCTTATGTATAAATTAAGAGGATTGTAGGACAGGGAATCAAAATGTGTTTTTTTTAAACTGTGTAATTGAAAAGTTGCGTGACTGGGAGCGACTCCTACACTCAAAACTCTTGGCAACTGTAATTATTTTGTTTTCTTTAAAAAAAAAAGCAGTTAAGCACATTATAAATGACAGACAAGGAAATGTTTTTCATACATGTACGATCCTGCACGGGGAGGGTCCTGTTGCTAAAAATCTGTGCGCCGCGCTCTCTCTCTTGTTTGTTTTGAACTTGTGTGTCGTTCCCTTCCAGTACATTTTGGCAGTCGGTAGTTCTGTTTTCTATGCCATGTTTTATGGAGAACTCGCCGAGGATAAATCCGACATTCATATTCCAGATGTGGAACCCGCAGCTTTCCTTATTCTGCTAAAGTAAGGGAGGATTGTGTGTGGGGCTTTGGGAAGGGGGTGGGTTAAAAATAACCATCTTAGGAGAGCGGGTAGAATAGTTTGTCATTTTATTAATCATTAAAAAAATGACCTTTTTAGACAAGGCCTGTGATTTATTGTTTTTTTTAAGGTGGATTTAATTGTTTTGAGCAAGAGATTTTAAGGTGGATTTAATTGTTTTGAGCAAGAGATTTTAAGGTGGATTTAATTGTGTATGTGGATGAGTTTTTAAAAAGAGTATTTTTTCCTCTCCCTCTGTAGGTATTTGTATAGTGACGAGATTGATTTGGAAGCGGACACAGTGCTGGCTACTCTGTATGCTGCCAAGAAGTACATTGTTCCTTATCTGGCGAAGGCCTGTGTTAACTTCCTAGAGACCAGTCTGGAGGCAAAGAATGCCTGCGTCCTGCTGTCCCAGAGCAGGCTGTTTGAGGAGCCTGAGCTGACCCAGCGCTGCTGGGAGGTGATTGACGCCCAGGCCGAACTGGCCCTCAGGTCGGAGGGCTTCTGCGAGATCGACCTGCAGACCTTGGAGATCATCCTGTCGCGGGAGACGCTCAACACCAAGGAGGTGGTGGTGTTCGAGGCCATCTTGAGCTGGGCCGAGGCAGAGTGCAAAAGGCAAGGGCTGCCGCCCAGTGCCCGGAACAAGAGGGCCGTGCTGGGCAAGGCCCTCTACATAGTCCGGGTCCCGACCATGACGCTGGAGGAGTTTGCCAATGGGGCCGCGCAGTGCGACCTTTTGACCCTGGAGCAGACCCACGACATATTTCTTTGGTACACGGCGCTGAAGAAGCCACAGCTGGAGTTCCCCACCACCCAGCGGAAGGGCCTGGCACCCCAGCGGTGCCACCGCTTCCAGTCCTCCGCCTACCGCAGCAACCAGTGGCGGTACCGGGGCCGGTGCGACAGCATCCAGTTTGCGGTGGATAAGCGCATCTTCATCGCCGGGCTGGGGCTGTACGGCTCGAGCTGCGGCAAGGCAGAGTACAGCGTCAAGATCGAACTGAAGCGGCAGGGGGTAACCCTGGCTCAGAACTTTACCAAGTTCGTCTCGGACGGCTCCAGCACCACCTTCTCGGTCTGGTTCGAGCACCCGGTGCAGGTGGAGCAGGATACCTTTTACACCGCCAGCGCCATCCTGGATGGCAACGAGCTCAGCTACTTTGGGCAAGAGGGGATGACGGAAGTGCAGTGTGGGAAAGTGACATTTCAGTTCCAGTGTTCATCAGACAGCACCAACGGCACGGGGGTACAAGGGGGGCAGATCCCCGAACTCATTCTCTACGCATGAGCAAAAATCGCTTAAACCCGCCCCCCACACACACACACACTAAAAACTAAAGACATTTTGCATTCAACTGCTGCTAACAGAAGGGAGCACAGCAAGGAATTCCACTTATTGTTGCTTCAACCGATAATATATTAAACTACATACCGTGGTCCTATTACATCAACTGCAGAGTCAAACTATCTTAAAAAATTGAAGGAATGTTTGATTGTAAATTAATTTTATTTATTTATAATGGCTAGAGAGTATTGTTATTTGACTTGCTGACGCTGCAGTGGGCAGTGTTCAGTAGTGCACTCCTTTTGTGCATTCCTTTTTTTGTACAGATGTGCTATCTCTTTAAAATGGCTTGAAGCTGACCGATGAATGACATGTTTCGACACCTCAGTGTACTTGCAACTGATGAACCTGTACAGTATAAAGATTTTTACATGATTATATTTTATCCTGAAGTTGTCTTTATTGCTATTTAGGAAGGTACAGGGCCAGAAAAGACTACTGCAATCCAACTGACCGGCTCCAAATTTGGTAAATATATTGCCTCCCAATCATCCCCTTCTGTGAAAGTTGCCTGTTGACTATGCTGTCACTGTCTCCCTCTGCCACTCTGTATGAAAGTACTTCATTCGGTTAAGAGCTCCCAATGATCCGGTCTCCCTCCCAAATTATGCGTGGCTGTTTCTATATTTCCTTCCTTTCTTTCATCCAGTCTCCTGCACCAACCACCACGGCCCTGCAGCTCCAACGCCGCCAGTTCACTGGCTTTTAAATAGGAAAACCTGCGCATGCGTGCTAATTTGAATGGATCATGAACCCAACCACTTTCCATAGACTCCTAGTCATCACTGCTGTGAAGTGTCAAACCAGCAGACTATGAATGAATGACTATGCCATGTTGTGGAGAAGCAACTCGCCTCCACTTGTTGTCATGCGGCCTACATTACCGCTGCACAATGCCTTTCCCGCCTAGTACCCCGGCCTAAAGAAGCATTGCTGCACACTTTTTGGGGTGTTTGAGATACAGTTCCGAGAGTAACTCAGCTCTTGTATAGAAATAACTGTATGGCATCGCATGGAGAAGAACCCGAGTGAGAATTAAAGCATGTGTAGGCGTTAATCCAAAATGCAGGACTAGCCAAAGCCAACTAGTATTTTGGAATAATCCTTTAAAAACTTGTCTCTCATTGGAACTGAACAATGTGGTTTAGACCATTGGCGACACCCTACCCCGGGGCCCAGAGTTCAAATGCAGCCTAGATTAATGCCATGAAAAGCTGCCTAAGAGCCAAACAGTCCCATGTGAAGAGAGTCTGGCTGGTCTTTATTCTTAACCCTATCGGCGTGACCCCAACAGCGCAACACTCCCTAGATTTGAACACTCACGCAGAAACCACAAAATGGCTAATGGGAGGGGGGATAAATGGGAAAATGTCACATTAAGGGGTGCTGTTCTGAAGTTAAGGCTGAGCACACCGTTGGTGAAATAGAGTAGGAGTTTTACTCTGCATCAAACTGCCATACTTGATCAATGTTGACAGTAAGTACATTCAATGGAAAGTGTTCTACTCACTACCGACATCCCGCACCTTGATGAATAAAAGTTTCCTTTACACAGGAGATTTTTTTCCCAAGTTTTGACAGACTACTTGGAATTGGCCACATGTTAATTGCTGGGTAGTCATCATTTGCTGGAAGACAGTGGGGTTTCGGACAATGGAGAAAGGGGTTTCTGTAAACTAGCAGTTCCCAAAAGGCCTAAAATGCAGTTTGGAATCCTCTTCTGGGTTGTTCATCAACCTCATTTTAGGGCAGAAAGAGGCCAGTACAAGATACACCATGGCTTTGTGCTGCAATATACATGATATAGCCCAACAGAATGGGCCATGGAGGCAGCTCCTCAGACTATTGCAGGGACATGGTAACAGGTTACAAACTGCTTAGGGAGGGGAAAACAAACAAGGGAATCAAAACACTTAAAATAAGCAGAGATAAACCGGGGGTGGGGGGGGGGAGACAAAGTATTAACTGAGCAACAGATAAATCACATTTCTGTCGCCTGTCATGAATTCGAGACTCAGATGTTCCACCCTTTTACGTTACAGATGTGCAATCACTGACACGTGTAGTCCTTCCATGAACTATACACCATTTATGTACTTGTACGGCTTTTAATTCAGCAAAGGAGGACCAAGGCATTGATAACCAAAGAGAAAAAAGGAATACAAGAATAAATTAGCAAGAGACATAAAAACAGATTGCAATCATTTCTATAGGTATGTAAATAGGAAAAGTAAAGGCGGGCCCATTAGAGGCAGAGACAGGAGAAATTATAATAGGCAATAAGGAAATGGCAGAGACATTAAACAAATACTGTGTGTCTGTTTTTATAGTAGAGGACACAAAAACATTCTGGAAATAATGGGGAACCAAGGGTCTGGAGAGATTGAGGAATCAGTGTAAGTAAAGACATATTGCTGGAGACATTAATGGGACTAATTGGTGACAAATCCGCTGGACCCGACGACCTACATCCTCGGGTTTTAAAAGAGGGAGCTGCAGAGATAGCGGATGCACTGGTATTAATCTTCCCGAATTCCCTAGATTCTAGAACAGTCCCCAAGGATTGGAAGGTAGCAAATATAACCTGCTGTTTAAGAAAGGAAGGAGAGAAAAAAAACAGGGAGCTTTCGGCCAATTAGCCTGACATCAGTAGTCGGCAAAATGGTAGAATGTGTTAGTAGGGACATAGTAACAGGCACTTTGAAAATCATAATATGATTAGGCAGAGTCAACATGGTTTTATAAAAGGAAAATCCTATTTCACAAATCTGTTGGGAGTTTTTCGAAGATATAATAGGATAGAAAAACAGAAATTTACAGCACAGAAGGCGGCCATTTTGGCCCATCGTGTCCGCGCCAGCCAACAAAAAGCCACACGGCCCTCGGTCAGCAGCCCTAAAGGTTACATATAAGCCTATGAACAATGACGGAAAGGCAAAGAGCACCCAGCCCAACCAGTCCACCTCACACAACTGCGACACCCCTTACACTGAAACATTCTACACTCCACCCCAACCGAAGCCATGTGATCTCCTGCAAGATCTCCTGGATAAGGGGGAACCAACCAGTGGATGTAGTGTACAGGTATTTGGATTTTCAAAAAGCATTCGATAAGGCCACACAAGAGGTTATTACACAAAACTAGTGGTATTGGGGGTAATATATTAACATGGATTGAGGATTGGTTAATGGTCAGAAAACTAGGAATAAACGGGACTTTTTCAGGTTGGCAGGCTGTAACTACCTGGGTACTGCAAGGATCAGTGCTGGGGCCTCAGCTATTTACAATCTATATCAGTGACTTAGATGAAGGGACTGAGTGTAACGAATCCAAGATTGCTGATGATACAAAATTAGGTGGGAAAGTAAGCTGCGAGGAGGACGCAAAGAGGCTGCAGAGAGAGTACAGGTTGAGTGGACAAGAACATGGCAAAATGGAATACAATGTGGAGAAATGTGAAGTTATCCACTTTGGTAGGAAAAACAAAAAAGCAGAATATTTGTTGAATGGTGAGAGACTGGGAAATGTTTACACTCAAGGACCGGGGTGTCCTTGTACATGAATCACAGAAAGTTAACATGCAGGTACAGCAAGCAATTGGGAAAGCAAATGATATGTTAGCCTTTGTTACAAACGGATTAGAGTATAAGAGTAAAGAAGTCTTACTACAATTATACAGGGCATGGTGAGGCCACACGTGGAGTACTGTGTACCGTTCTGGTCTCCTGACCTAAGGAAAGACATACTTGCCTTAGAGGGAGTACAGCGAAGGTTCACTCGACTGGTTCCTGGGATGAGGGGATTGCCCTATGAGGAGAGATTGAGTAGACTAGGCCTATATTCCTTAAGAGTTTAGAAGAATGAGAGGTGATCGAATTGAAACATATAACAGGGTTAATGCTGGGAAAATGTTCCTCCAGGCTGGGGAATCTAGAACACGAGGTCACAGTCACAGAATAAGGGGTCGACCATTTAGGACTGAGATGAGGAGAAATATCTTCACTCAAGAGGGTTGTAAATCTTTGAAATTCTTTACCCGAGTGCTGTGAATGCTCAGTCGTTGAGTATATTCAAGACAGAGGTCGATAAATTTTTGGAAATAAAGGGATATTGGAATAGTATGGGAAGGTGGAATTGAGGTAGATGAGGAGCCATGATCTTGATAAATGGCGGAGCAGCCTCGAGGGACCTACTCCAGCTCCTATTTCTTATGTTCTTAAGCACAATGCTCTATTTACACACCTAAGACATTGAGTACAGTACTACATTTACACACGGACAGCTTTAAGCACTGCATCATTTACACACTTGAAAAGCTTTTCAGTACAGTACACTATTTACATAGCTCCGCCTAAAGAGCCCTGCGGCAGATCAACACTGGTACTGTTAGCACAAACACAGTCTAACCAATATACACGTGCCCACACACATAGAAACATAGAAATTTACAGCGCAGGAGAAGGCCATTCCAGCCCATCGTGTCCGCGCCGGCCGACAAAGAGCCGCACGGCCCTCGGTCAGCAGCCCTGAAGGTTACATATAAACCTATGAACAATGACGGAAAGGTAAAGAGCACCCAGCCCAACCAGTCCACCTCACACAACTGCGACACCCCTTACACTGAAACATTCTACACTCCACCCCAACCGGAGCCATGTGATCTCCTGGGAGGCGCAAAAACCAGATCCAAACCCAGGCCAATTTAGGAAGAAAAAATCTGGGGAAATTCCTCTCCGACCCATCCAGGTGATCGACACTAGTCCAGGAGATCACCCTGGCCGTATTTCTATTCCTTGCAGTACTTATCATTGTATCTGCGCCATCCAACAAAAGGTCATCTAGTCTAATCCTAATTACCAGCTCTTGGTACTTAACCCTGCAGGTTACTACACTTGAAGTGCCCATCCCTTAAAAGTGGGGAGGGTTTTTGCATCCACCACTCTTCCAGGCAGCGAGTTCCAGATCCCCACAACCCTCTGCGTAAAGAAGCCTCCCCTCAAAACCTTCCACCAACCATCTTAAAACTATGCCCCCTCGTAATAGACCCCTCCACCAATGGAAATAGACCCTTACCATCCACTATGTCCAGGCCCCTCAATATTTTGTACACCTCAAATGAGGTCTCCTCTCAACCTCCTCGGTTCCAATGAGAACAAACCCAGCCTATCCAATCTGTCCTCATAGCTATGATTCTCCATTCCAGGCAGCATCCTAGTAAATCTCCTCTGCACCCTCTCTAGTGCAATCACGTCCTTCTGATAATACCTCAGTGAATTAGTGTCACATTCACAAGACAAACATAGAAACATAGAAAATAGGTGCAGGAGTAGGCCATTCGACCCTTCAAGCCTGCACCGCCATTCAATGAGTTCATGGCTGAACATTCAACTTCAGTACCCCATTCCTGCTTTCTCGCCATACCCCTTGATCCCCTAGTAGTAAGGACCTCATCTAACTCCTTTTTGAATATATTTAGTGAATTGGCCTCAACAACTTTCTGTGGTAGAGAATTCCACAGGTTCACCACTCTCTGGGTGAAGAAGTTCCTCCGCATCTCGGTCCTAAATGGCTTACCCCTTATCCTTAGACTGTGACCTCTGGTTCTGGACTTCCCCAACATTGGGAACATTCTTCCTGCATCTAACCTGTCTAACCCCGTCAGAATTTTAAATGTTTCTATGAGGTCCCCTCTCATTCTTCTGAACTCGTGAATACAAGCCCAGTTGATCCAGTCTTTCTTGATAGGTCAGTCCCGCCATCCCGGGAATCAGTCTGGTGAACCTTCGCTGCACTCCCTCAATAGCAAGAATGTCCTTCCTCAGGTTAGGAGACCAAAACTGTACACAATACTCCAGGTGTGGCCTCACCAATGCCCTGTACAACTGTAGCAACACCTCCCTGCCCCTGTACTCAAATCCCCTTGCTATGAAGGCCAACATGCCATTTGCTTTCTTAACCGCCTGCTGCACCTGCATGCCAACCTTCAATGACTGATGTACCATGACACCCAGGTCTCTTTGCACCTCCCCTTTTCCTAATCTGTCACCATTCAGATAATAGTTTGTCTCTCTGTTTTTACCACCAAAGTGGATAACCTCACATTTATCCACATTATACTTCATCTGCCATGCATTTGCCCACTCACCTAACCTATCCAAGTCGCTCTGCAGCCTCACAGCATCCTCCTCGCAACTCACACTGCCACCCAACTTAGTGTCATCCGCAAATTTGGAGATACTACATTTAATCTCCTCATCTAAATCATTAATGTACAGTGTAAACAGCTGGGGCCCCAGCACAGAACCTTGCGGTACCCCACTAGTCACTGCCTGCCATTCTGAAAAGTACCCATTTACTCCTACTCTTTGCTTCCTGTCTGACAACCAGTTCTCAATCCATGTCAGTACACTACCCCCAATCCCATGTGCTCTAACTTTGCACATCAATCTCTTGTGTGAGACCTTGTCGAAAGCCTTCTGAAAGTCCAAATATACCACATCAACTGGTTCTCCCTTGTCCACTCCACTGGAAACATCCTCAAAAAATTCCAGAAGATTTGTCAAGCATGATTTCCCTTTCACAAATCCATGCTGACTTGAACCTATCATGTCACCTCTTTCCAAATGCACTGCTATGACATCCTTAATAATTGATTCCATCATTTTACCCACTACCGATGTCAGGCTGACCGGTCTATAATTCCCTGTTTTCTCTCTCCCTCCTTTTTTAAAAAGTGGGGTTACATTGGCTACCCTCCACTCTATAGGAACTGATCCAGAGTCAATGAAATGTTGGAAAATGACTGTCAATGCATCCACTATTTCCAAGGCCACCTCCTTAAGTACTCTGGGATGCAGTCCATCAGGCCCTGGGGATTTATCGGCCTTCAATCCCATCAATTTCCCCAACACAATTTCCCGGCTAATAAGGATTTCCCTCAGTTCCTCCTCCTTACTAGACCCTCCGACCCCTTTTATAACCGGAAGGTTGTTTGTGTCCTCCTTCGTGAATACCGAACCAAAGTACTTGTTCAATTGGTCCGCCATTTCTTTGTTCCCCGTTATGACTTCCCCTGATTCTGACTGCAGGGGACCTACGTTTGTCTTTACTAACCTGTTTCTCTTTACATATCTATAGAAACTTTTGCAATCCGTCTTAATGTTCCCTGCAAGCTTCTTCTCATACTCCATTTTCCCTGCCCTAATCAAACCCTTTGTCCTCCTCTGCTGAGTTCTAAATTTCTCCCAGTCCCCAGGTTCGCTGCTATTTCTGGTCAATTTGTATCCTTGGCTTTAATACTATCCCTGATTTCCCTTGATAGCCACGGTTGAGCCACCTTCCCTTTTTTATTTTTATGCCAGACAGGAATGTACAATTGTTGAATGACAAGCCAGAGAACGTACACAATATTCTATTCAATGTGCAATCTGTGCTGAGTTAGTTAACTTCAGCAGAGCAGCATTTGAGATACAATTGGCCTCAGCACCCCTGGCCTGAAGTGGGGAGGGGGAGCGGAAGGGAGCCAAACTTCTGAATCCTGAAGAAATGGGGTCTCCCAAAAAGTCAAGTGAGAATCAGATCAAGCTGCCAAAAGCAGGCCACTGGGGCGAGATAAGGGAACTGTACCCACCAAGGAATCAGCACTTTCAGGAGAAGGGAGGAACAAATTGGACGGGAGGGAGGAAATAAAAGATAGACATTCACAAACTCCAGAAAACGACTCACTTTGCTGGATAGCAGCAATAGATCATGCGGACAGCATACTTCTATAATACAGATTGTCAAACATTGGGACGCAGGAAAGAGAAACAAGTCACTGTAAAATCCAGATTCCAGAGCCCCACCCCCCATTTTTCTAATTAGAAACATAGAGATGCGACAGACACAAAATGCACAGAAAGCTCCCAGGATCTAGTTCAGGTAAGTGAGCTGCACTGACAGTGGGAACAGTGAGCAAGGGCCAGAGCAGGACCAATAGCTTGGGTCAGAGCGAGAGGGCAAGAGTAACAGAAAGCCAAAGTGAGGGGGATAGTAAAAGATGAGGAGGAGAGTGAGAGAGAGCGCGGGTGAGCGAAAAGGGGGGGGGGAGAGAGCGAAAAGGGGGGGGAGAGAGAGCGAGCGAAAAGGGGGGGGGGGAGAGAGCGAGTGAAAAGGGGGGGAGAGAGAGAGAGCGAAAAGGGGGGGAGAGAGAGAGAGCGAAAAGGGGGGGGAGAGAGAGCGAGCGAAAAGGGGGGGAGAGAGAGCAAGCGAAAAGGTGGGGGGGGGAAGAGAGCGAGCGAAAAGGGGGGGGGAGAGAGAGCGAGCGAAAAGGGGGGGGGAGAGAGAGCGAAAAGGGGGGGGGGAGAGAGAGCGAAAAGGGGGGGAGAGAGAGAGAGCGAAAAGGGGGGGGAGAGAGAGAGAGCGAAAAGGGGGGGGAGAGAGAGAGCGAGCGAAAAGGGGGGGGAGAGAGAGAGCGAGCGAAAAGGGGGGGGGGGAGAGAGCGAGCGAAAAGGGGGGGGGGAAGAGAGCGAGCGAAAAGGGGGGGGAGAGAGCGAAAAGGGGGGGGGGAGAGAGAGCGAAAAGGGGGGGGGAGAGAGAGAGCGAAAAGGGGGGGGAGAGAGCGAAAAGGGGGGGGGAGAGAGAGAGCGAAAAGGGGGGGGGGAGAGAGAGCGAAAAGGGGGGGGGGAGAGAGAGCGAAAAGGGGGGGGAGAGAGCGAAAAGGGGGGGGGGAGAGAGAGCGAAAAGGGGGGGGAGAGAGAGAGAGCGAAAAGGGGGGGGGGGAGAGAGCGAGCGAAAAGGGGGGGAGAGAGAGAGCGAAAAGGGGGGGGGGAGAGAGCAAAAAGGGGGGGGGAGAGAGCGAGCGAAAAGGGGGGGGAGAGAGAGAGCGAAAAGGGGGGGGAAGAGAGAGCGAAAAGGGGGGGAGAGAGAGCGAGCGAAAAGGGGGGGAGAGAGAGAGCGAAAAGGGGGGGAGAGAGAGAGCGAAAAGGGGGGGAGAGAGAGAGCGAAAAGGGGGGGGGGGGGGGAGAGAGTGAGCGAAAAGGGGGGGAGAGAGAGAGCGAAAAGGGGGGGGGAGAGAGTGAGCGAAAAGGGGGGGGAGAGAGAGAGCGAAAAGGGGGGGGGGAGAGAGAGCGAAAAGGGGGGGAGAGAGAGCGAAAAGGGGGGGGGGAGAGAGAGAGCGAAAAGGGGGGAGAGAGAGAGCGAGCGAAAAGGGGGAGAGAGAGAGAGCGAAAAGGGGGGGAGAGAGAGCGAAAAGGGGGGGAGAGAGAGAGCGAAAGGGGGGGAGAGAGAGAGCGAAAAGGGGGGAGAGAGAGAGCGAGCGAAAAGGGGGAGAGAGAGAGCGAAAAGGGGGGGAGAGAGAGAGCGAAAAGGGGGGGAGAGAGAGAGCGAAAAGGGGGGGAGAGAGAGAGCGAAAAGGGGGGGAGAGAGAGAGCGAAAAGGGGGGGAGAGAGAGAGCGAAAAGGGGGGGAGAGAGAGAGCGAGCGAAAAGGGGGGGAGAGAGAGCGCGAGCGAAAAGGGGGGAGAGAGAGAGCGAGCGAAAAGGGGGGGAGAGAGAGAGCGAAAAGGGGGGGGGGGAGAGAGAGAGCGAAAGGGGGGGGGGAGAGAGAGAGCGAAAAGGGGGGGAGAGAGAGAGCGAAAAGGGGGGGGGAGAGAGAGAGCGAAAAGGGGGGGGGAGAGAGAGAGCGAAAAGGGGGGGGAGAGAGAGCGAAAAGGGGGG